>NW_027202270.1:4139008-4626508 GCF_024711535.1 Dipodomys merriami | reverse complement strand
ATGAGGCCCTGGGTTCGATTCCTCAGCACCATATAAGCAAAAAGCAAAAAGCCGGAAGTAGTGCTGTGGTTCAAGTGGTAGAGCACTAGCCTTGAGCTGAAGAGCTGAGGGACAGGGCCCAGGCCCAGAGTTCAGGCCCCATGACCGGACCCCCCCAAAAAAGAACAATGACAAGTCTCAGTGGCAGACAGTTGTGCACAAGCTCTGACCTTGGTTGGCTCTCTCCATGTGCTTCTCATGCTCCTTTCTGGGGTCTGGGACCAGCTGGGGCATATTTTCCTCATGGTGCTGATAGAATCACAGATTAGTAAATGGAAGTACATAACACTTCTTAAGGATTTGCTCAGAGCCGGTAACAGTCGCCTCCACTTTCCAGTCTTGTGTAAGCTCTTCTTATTGGAAAACCAAACCAAAAACCGCGTAAGAAATGGGATTCTGAGAAATGTAGCTCCCAGCCTTAGATGCACGCAGCAATGCTAGCAGTGATGATGCTGGTGGTGGACATGTGGCTTTGGTGTTAAAGGTGACAGTGACAATGGTAGTGGGTTTTAATGGTGGAGCTAATGGTGCTGATGGCGATTATGGTGGAGGTGGCTGGGTGGAGTAATGGTAGTGATCATGGTGGTAGAGGAGGTACTGATGTGGTAATAATGTCCATGATTATAATAGTGTCACTGGTGCTTATGGTAGCAGTGGTTATGGAGGTAATGGTGCTCACTGTAGAGGCTATAGTGGTGGTGATGATGATGATGATGATGATGATGATGATGATGATGATGATGATGATGATAGTGACAATGAGGATGATGGTAGTAATAGTACTGGTGGTGGCATATGGGTAATGATGGTGGTTATTGGGATGGAGGTAATGGTGCTCACTGTGGAGGTGAGAGTGGTGATAATGATGATATTTATGGTGATGATGATGGTGATAATGATAGCTATGGTGGTGCTGGTGGTGGTAACAAGGTTGTCATGGTGATGGTGGTGGTGCTGATGGTGATACTGATGATGATGATGGTTGTGTTGTGGCAAGGGTGGTGGAGGTGCTAGTGGTGGTTGTCATCATAGTCTTCCAGATCGGGGAGCATCTGGCCTTCCAGACACTCATGTTCAGATCCAGTGGGCAAGTGCATCTGGTCTAGGAGATGGAAAGAGGACTCACTGGGGTCTAGATCTAGCTTAGAGCAACCACGGTACAGAACCAACGGGAACGGGCTGGGGTGGTGTGCCTGGGCTCCGGACCACAGAGCAGGGAAGTGACCGGGCAACAGCGGCGGAGCCAGGGTGGCTGCAGAGAGGTGCCCTGCCCTGGATAGTTCTCTGCCCTCCTGAGACAGGATGCAAAATGGACAAAGCACGGGAAAAGAGCTGCTCTTTATTGATCACGTTCATGATCAGCAACGGAATTGTATCAATCCAAACATCATTTTATCGGACAAGTTGTGGTATTTATATATAAGTCACGTTGGGTATGAATAATAATAATTTTCTTGTCTTCCCATCCGAAGTATATTTCTTACTTCTATCCTCTCTTCAGAGTCCCCCTAACCACGCTGTCGTGCAATGATGGTAATGGCGACCCTCATTCCCCATTTCTGTTCGTTTGCTCTATTTCTCGACTCCTTTATTATAGGTAGCAGAGGTGTTTACTGTCATTGTGAACACGTCACTGTGTTTAATTTCTTTCTCGTTTATTAAGATGGAGATATTCTCCATTTTCTTCTGCTGAATCCTCTCTCTGCACTCTCTAGGTGCAAGGTGCTCTGATGTTTCAGAGCCCTTGGATGTTTGGTGGTGGAGTATGGCGGCAGGAAGTCCACCCAGGTCTCCTCAGCTTGTGTCCTTGTATCCTGGCTCCTGTGATGAGCCCACAATTCTTGAAGCACATGTGTGGCTGTGGAGCCACCCACCTCCCCTGTCGAGAGTCTCTAGGGTTGGTATGGAGTGCAAGGCAGGACTCTGCACCTGGCAGCAGGTGGCAGGCAGTGAGCCGTGGACATCGGCATTGTCCGTCCCAGCAGGAAGCCCGCCCTGCAGCCCGATGGTCAGGCTAGGCTGTCTGGCTGGTTCCTGGACCTGCCACAGGCCTTGCTTCTGGAAGGCAAAATAATAATGATGATGATGATAATAATAATAATCAGGCCACACCAGGGGACCCCCTCTGGATTAAATAAGGTAACTGTCAGGAGGCACCAGGCCGTGGGCAGGTCTGAAAGGAGGGGGCTCCTGTCCCGCTCTCTGTAACCCGGGCTGCACCTCACCGGGGCCTTACAACAAAGCCTGACGAGTTTTCAACCCAACAGGCAGCTCAGCTCCTCAATTCTGAACCTTTAACAGGAAATGTGAGTTGAGAGAGTGTTTGAATTGGCTCATGCCAAAACAAAACAAAAAACCCAACAACAATATTTGCTTGAGGTTAGCTCCTGCATTATGAATTTTTAACCTCACATAAATCAAACTGCAAAAAAAAAAAAAAGACAAAGCCTGAATTTCCTGTGCTGGAACCAAAATAGAAGCTGCCTGGTCTCTCAAACAACCCCAGTGATGCTTCCATAATCAAATCACGCTGAGATGAATCGCTGGAATATTTATATTTAGGTCTTAAAGTATAATGTAAAATAAATGAAAACAGTCTGTCTTCTCTCCACGGAAGCCCTGCCACTTTTCCACTTACAAAGGCGACTTGAAGACTGGGCCATTTTGTGCCTGGGGCAGAACTTGGCTTTTTCCCCTTAACTGCTTCTCCCATCCCCCTTTCCTCTCCACCCCTCCCCCCAGATGTCCCTTATGAGGTCCCCATTTCTAAATGATGGATGGAAAGTCTTGGAGGAAATCCATCCATAGCAGGAGGTAAAGAAAATCTCTGTGGACTGTGTATTCGGAGAAACACAAACTCTTAGAACCATCCACCAGACAGAAGCTTAGAGAGGTAGAATCATTGCCCAATGTAATCATTAATTGGACACATTTTTCAGCACTTCTTTTCAATTACAAATGTAGGAGACCAGGAAAACAATACAAGGAAAGTTTTGGCTTGGGGGGAAGGCAGAAGGAAACAGGAGCTCTTGTTAGGCATTTCTAGGAGCTGTCAGACACCGTGGCAAAAGATGGCCTTGGAACTCAGCTTTAAAGGTTGATCAAGGTTCTCCTGGGGGAAAATAAAGCTGCCAAGGCCACAAGAATTGTGTCAAGGCTGATGTGGAAGTGGCAGAAGGTGTGAGGTGGAAATATGTGATAAGAAGCTGGAAAAATAAATTGAGGGCAAGGACGCAGGCAGCTGGGAATAAGTCAGATAGGGCTTTATCTTACAGAAGACTGGAGGTGTTCAACCAAAGCGTATGTATGAAGTCAGCAGTGGAAGGCGTCAGTCATCCGTTCATTCACTTAGCAAAGAGTGATTGAAATCCTTGCGGAAGAATAACAGATTCCTGTCCCAGAACCTGATCTTCTTGGGTGGCAAAAAAACACCAACAAATAAACTGAGATGCTGACACCCACTGTGGGCCCCTCGGGATGCGGGGAGATGGGCACATGGGGTGTCTGTTGGCAGTTGCATTCCAAGTGCAGAAAGATTAGGGTAAAGACCTCCCAGTAAATGGACAGGTCATCAAGAGAAGAGGTTGGCCTTAGGTGAATGGGCAGGAACCGAGGTCAGCAGGGCCTTGCATCAGACTCAGGAGTTTATAGAGAAATGCAGTGGCAAGCCACCATGAGTGCCTGCTGAGGTCTGGCTGAGCTGCCCACATCTGCTCTGCACCATGGTACACAGGAGACGTGGGCGCTTGCACAGAACAGTCGGAGAGCCTGGTGAAAAGAGGGCAAGTTGAGACTTTCTGCAAGGGCAGCTCTGCACTGGGCACCTACCTCAGCTGAGAGCTGAGGATCACAGTGCGAAGTCAGCCCAGGCAGGAAAGTTCCAATTAACCACCCCAAAGCCAGAAGTGGTGCTGTGGCTCAAATGGTAGAGCGCTACTACTAGCACAAAAAGCTAAGGGACTATGCCCGGGCCCTGAATTCAAGCCCATACTGGCAAAAAGAGATGGAAAGACCTGAAGTTTAGGTGTGGGAAAGACATTAGGATATAAGCTCAGGACTGGGGGAAAGGTAGGTGAGTGTCTTTGAGACCTCCAGTGAAGGAGCTGAAGAAGAAAGATTGCCCAAGAGGGGGAAGAGAGGGCTGGGGAGAACAGTGCCCTCTCTGCCCACCTCACCTGACATCTGCCCCACTGGCCACTCCAAGGAGGCCGCATATGGTCACCTGCCCAGCAGCATGAGCACACGACACATCTATCTGCCTGGAGGAGCTGACATTTGACTGGGAGAGGAGGGGGCAGATGACAAGAATTCATTGGGTGAGGGGAGGGCCATGAACGGGGCGGGGAGAGATCTCTTCTCTGAAGATGGGGCCTCTGGGTACCAGTCCAGTCCAGCAGGAACCTGAAGGCAGAGACAGGGAGGAAGAGGAGCACACAGGCAAGGAGGGACATGCCCAGAAAGGACGCAGGGTGCTGGGCACTGGCGCAGAGACTCAGCTCTGACCACATTCCCAGGCGGTGTGTACCAGATACCGTGCTCTCGGGCTTCCGGGACCTGATGACAGCAGGGACTCCCTGCAAGTTGCAGCAACCAGGACCAAGTGCCTGTCCACCCCTCTGCCTCCTGCCAGCTCCCCTGTGTCTTTGAAACCTGGAGCCTGTTTGCACCTTCTGCGGTCCTGGCCCTGCTGTGGGGTCCAGCTCATTGGTGGCAGATTCTGGGTCCTCTGGGACATCCAAGCAGACCACTATCTTCACTGGGGGATGCCATACAGCCCCTGAGCCCTGTCCCCAGGCACCCCCAAACTGTCTGCTCCCCAGCTGTGCCGCCTACTCCTAAAGAACCCCTACTTCTGCTTGCAGCCAGGTTGGAATAATTACCTTGGCTCATTCTGCAGATTCCTTTCCATGATTAGAAGTAATGACCCACCAGCTCCCAGTCAGTAGCCGTGGATGAGCAATCCCCACCAGCCCCAGGATCCTGACCCACACTCACGGCACCGTGGTCACACCTGTGGGTCCGACACGACATTGCAGGACACCAGGTCAAAGAGAGCTTGTTGGAAAGAACTAAGCTAACAAGAGGCTGAAGTGAAAAGACCTGGAACCTTTGACCTCTCTGGGCCTCTCTGCCCTGTTTGAAGGGATGAAGCTTCCACTTGGGCAGTGGATCAGCTAGTGGGTCAAATGTTCACTGTTCCCACGGCAGAGTGGCACCAGTGCATACGGTGTGCAGTGTTAGCCGATGACACTTCTTAACTGTTACCACCACGGCCATACTTCCTATCTCAGTGCATTTGTGCTGCTATCACAGCCGAATGGCTGATAGCCACAGACATTTCTTCGCCCCAGTTCTGGAATCCAGAGGTCTGAGGTCAGATTTGGAGTGTGGTGAGGGCTGCGCTCTGATTCGTAGAGGACATCTTACAATGCCATCGCCTGGTGGGAGATTAGTGCGCCCAAGGCGCTAAGCTCATCATTGAGGACGTGACTCCAGGACCTGGTCACTGTGCCAAGGCCTGCCCACCGCTCGCCACACGGCTCTGCACACTCTGGTCCTCGTCCGAGTACTCCTGCTTGCTTTCTCACTTGGCTCCTTGGAGCAAGGCTGCTCTGTTCTAGGAGACCCACCAGGCTGCTCTCTCCCAACTTCCTTCCTCAGGCCCTGGCCCCCAGCGGAGCTCAGTAATTAGGACGGATAAATGCAGATGTGCTGGGAGGGAGAGAAAGCCTGAGGCAGAACAGGAGAGATGACGGACGTGAGTCTGGGTGCAAGGGCGGTGTGCAAAAGAGGCAGAAGATGTTTATTATCTCAGGGCTTGGCAAGGCCCGAGGGCGAGGCTGGTCTCTGCTCAGACTTCTCTCTAAGTGGGTGGTGGGGTGACTGTGTCCCTGGGGGCCTTCAGGGAGGGGGTGGGCATTGGCTTCCAGGGAGGTAAAGTTGCCCAGCCTGAGAGGGAGGAAGAGTAGGGGGAGGAAGGGAAGGGAGAAAGGCAGGGACAGCAGGTGAGGGGCATGCCAGGGCCTGACAAAGAGGCGGGATTGCACAAAGGGGGTCTCCAGAGCCTGGGAGCCTGGGGCTGTCTCTGTTCTGTTTCCAGACAAGTCTCCCTGCACTCATTGCTCATCCTGGGACTGGGCCGTGATAAACAGCTATAGTGGCCACTGTCTTTGCCCAAAGGTGGACAGAGCAGAGGAGGGGTTCTAAGTAGCTTCAGTTCACAAAGCATCACAGAGATCCACAATACCATGTCCCGACCAGCTCTGAGGAAACTGTCCCTAAAGTAAATGTGCTCCAAATACTTTAATCCAAAAGTAGGCAACAGAATACAGATTGTGTTTTACCTTCATGATTTCCCCAGTACCACTTCCTTCTTTACCCAAGATGCCTTGTTCTGAGTAGTTTTGCTTTTCTACCTGACCAAAGACTGGCTGCAAAAAAAATGTCATCTTGTACTTCAGCAAGTCCTTGGTCCTCCTGGCGAGCTGGGAGCATGAAGCACATGGGAAGTATCAAAACCACCAGTGCCCAGGGAGTGCCCAGCCTTCCTCCTGAAAGCTGGGACCAGCTGCACTTTGACAAAGTTCCTTTGTGCTATGAGGAAGCCCCAGAGTGAAGAATCCACCCAGCTTCACGTTGCAGCTATGTCGCTCCAGGTTGTTTGGTGCTTGGCCATTTCTGCTGAAATAAGGTTCCCTGGAGGCAGGGAAGTCCAACATGGAGGCGCTCGGTGGTTCTGGATGTGAGGAAGTCCAAGATGGAGGGGCCTTTGTCTCATCACCCGGTGTCTGCATCATGTGTCAGGAGGATGAGAGAGAGCAGAAGATGGAGTTGATTTATACCAAACCCATCTGGAGATAAAGCTGTTTCCACAATAGCCACACAAAACCATCCAAAAGCAGAGCCCACACTAACCCAAGGTTCTTGTCTCCACACCACTGTTTCCCACAGAAGAACTTTGGAGGTCACATTCAAACCACCATCATCACGATGTGTAGGATGGATGACCCTACGGACCCTGGGACAGAGGGATGGATGTCTGAGGGCACAGGGTATACCAGATGCCCGGAAAGGAAGTAGAAACTCTACTGTGAGTGTGTTCACCATCACATCAGGAATGGATGGCATTTCCATGTCATTTTGAATAATTGAATTTACTTGTCTCATTCTCATTTCCTTTTTCTCCCCTCTCTTTTCTCCTTGCATCCAAATGAAAGCCGAAATCTGTGACTTCTCTGGAATATAGACTGATACTTAAACTTCCTTGGCTCTCTTTCTCTTCCAAAGTGTCTCGTCTCTCCCATTGATATGAGCCGAAGGCTCAGGTTCCCGTGAGTATTGCCATAGGACTCCATTCCTATTCCAGGAAAACCAAGCTGCTCTTTTGGGAAAACACAAAAGCCATTGAGAACCCGGTTTCTGTAAAATCTGGAGAATATGATTTTCTGCTTAGTCCTAAATTGGTTTGGTAATGATTAGTGTAAACAAACAAACAAAAATTGGGGCATCCTGTTGAAGGTGGGAATAAAAGAGGGGAGTATAGACTCTCTAGGATTGACATAACTGTGGGAGAGTCCCCAAATATCTCTGAGCCCTGTGTCTTTCTATCTAATAAAAGAGATGGAGTGACTGCCGCCAGGTGCTGTCCAGCCCAGCTTTTCCACCCGGGGAGTCGAAGTACGCAGGGGATCTGAGGACAAGGTAGAGCAGAGAGTCTGGGCACAGGGGGAGAAGCACAAACATGCTCAGAGTAGGTTACTGTGGGGTAAGTGGTTGGAGTCTAAGCATTTAGTCTGCGTCAGGCACTATTCTAAACCCATGAAGATCAGCAAGGCCTTACGTGTAAGCCACCATTGCGTATAGAAAGAAAGGCTTAAGTACAAGAGGGGATTTCCCAGAAAAGCCAGTATAATTGTTCTTTGGGGGTCGGGTATGGGTTCCTTGAAATCTACCCAGATGGTAATTATTATACTATTACGTGTTTATCTGCATGTGCGTGCAGACACATGTGCATGTGTGCTGATCACACTATTCAGATCTGTGTGTGCTTGAGGAATCCTTTTATTAGAAACAGTCCCAGCAGCGTTAGCACACAGGCTCTCCTCCTTCTCCCTTTGGAATGGTAACGCAGTTCTCTATGGAACCCCTGGTTGGCAAAGCAGCTCCCGGGAAGGCCAGCCCTCAGCTGATCCTGACTAGCCACTGGGTGAATGCGGCAGAGCCCAGCTTGACCACGAATCTGTTACCCGATTCAAGCAGCATGCACTCAGTTGCTTAGAAATGTCATTGCACACACTGCCAGCTTTTAGGCAAGAAAATTCCTTCCTTCCAGAAATCCAGGGAGAGGCTTTGTCTCTATAAAACAAAGCCCATTGAGCAACTGGACAATGTTCAAGTCTCTGGCATCCAGCCCATGACATGACTTTTCTCAATCTGCCTCTTCATTAACACAAGTAAAAATTATGATGTGAGCTCTAAACCTGGACACCCACATGCCTGTAGGCACCAGGGGCTCAATCAAAAATGTTATCTCCTATTCAAGAACATCGAACAGTATCAGGACACTGGTTTGGTTAGCATCCATGTTAGAATGGCTGAATACATGAACTCACGCTGCTACAGGATTCAGTTGTCTCATTCAATAAATACTGTGTGAAACCCTGTGCCAGACCCAGAGAAAGTAACTGTGAATGACCAGCACAGCCCTGCCCAGGCTTTGAGCTGATGCCATGTACACGGGGAGTTTTACAACAGCCTGCCTTCATCAGGCAGAAAGATCTTTGCAATACAGTCCTGCAGAAACAAGGGAGAAGCCATCTTCTTTCTGATGTTCCAAGCCCGCGTCTACATTCTCCTCACAGTGAGCTTTCAACTTGCTTTTGTGCTGTGGCTCTAACTCTTGTTTGTCCTCTACCTGAAATGCCAGCCTGTCCCCTTTCTGCTAGCACACATCCTCCCAGGGCTACCCTGGCAATGCGGTGTCTTGCTCACAGAAGCAGAGGTGATGGGCGGATGCCTTGGTGGAAACGGAAGGGACTGAAGTCACCAGATATGAACAAAGATGAAGGAAGAGAAAGCACGATTCTGACAAATTAGAACAAATGTCCCCTATGAGGTGGGCTTGCTCCAAGCAACAAGCAGGAATTATCGCCTGAGAGTTGTGCCATACACGATTTTTACTTTCAATGTGGTGGGAAAGAGAACGCCATTCTGAGGTCACTGAAAACTGCGTGTGGTGGAAAAATCTATTACCAAATTTTAAAACACAATAAAAGCTTAATAAAGGGTCCAGTTACAAAAAAACAAGTCTATAAAAATCAATAGCATTGTTTCACACCAGTAATACCCTAGAAGGAAATGTAAGGGGAGGAGAGTGCCCTAAACATTCATAATAACATAAACAATAACATAACAATAAACAATAACATAATAACAATAAACAATAACATAAACAATAAATATGAAACACCAGAGCCATTCCTCTGCGGGAGATGAAGCCCCAGGTGAGTGCCTTCTGATCCCCGAGCACAGAGAAGATGTAGAATGCTCCTTAAGAGGAGCAATGGATGCCTCAGCCACCACGGTCCCTGTGGTAATTCTCATTGTGCTTGTATTAATCGCGCGGGTGTCTTCATTCCCTACTTTGCTATAACCTGAGGGATGGCGAAGGCTCTCTGCTTTACTCCCTGCTGTGTTCCCAAAGACATCCTACTTCTCGGTACCCAGCAGGTGCTCCATGCTATTGATTGGACTCAAGAGTGAAGAAGAAGAGGGTGTCACACCTCAGTTGCTGTGAAGGGAATCCCAGAGGAGCTGGGGTTGAGTGCTGCAATGCCGAAGGAGGGTTTTCAATCCACAGCGATTCTAAGACAATTGGGAATCGAATTCTCCCCACACAGTTTTCATGGGAAAAAAATGTGAGTCTTAACCACATTCAGTTATCATTCCTGGCCCTGAATAGAGGTGTCCAATGCTTCCAAGACCAACAACACTGCTGTGACACTAGCAGGGTGCTCTGTCTTGTGTAAGCCATGTTGGGGGACAATGGAGCTCCTGTAATTGTTCTAGAGACTTCCTTGGATCACAGTGATGTCATCACAGGGCTTCCAGAGTTGGTTACTTAGAAGTGTATATGAAAATGCTTGTTAGTTGAAACCACACTAACCCTTTCTATCTTCTCTGACAATAAGGGTCAGAGAGCAGTCAACATAGTATGGGGTTAGGTATAGGTCCTAGACCCTGCCCCTGCCATTGGGAAGGAAGGAAGAAGCCGCTACTCTGAATCACTCAGGAGAGAGTAATGAGTCTTTCGAGAGAAGCCCAAACCCCATTTGTAAAGTTGTGTGTGTGTGTGTGTGTGTGTGTGTGAGAAAGAAAGAATATTATAATGGTCCATATAGAAGATAAAGATTTGCTGTGAGGGAGAGGATGTGAGCAGAGAAGAAAATCAGGGAACAAACAAGTACACAGAACACGGAGCCCACATGGTGGGAACAATTGTAAGGGGTTTTGGAGGCAGAAGTCTCAAGGCTCCATTAAGTCAGGCACATAAGCAGACGGTTGCATCAGTCCAGAAACAGATCTGAGTTCCACATGTTGATCTCTGCAGGGATGGGAAACAGCTGGGGAAGGGAAGAGCACAGGAAGGGTGTGGGCTCTGCCGAAATTAGAGAGTATGTGGGAATCTCAGATTCCAGGGGTTCACACCTGTAATCCTAGCCAGGAGATCATGGTTCAAAGCTAGCCTGGTCAGAAACATTTATGTGACTCCATCTCCAGAATAAGCAGCAAAAAGCAGGGCTGGAGGCATGGCTCAGGTGGTAGAGCACAACTCTAACAAGCCAGCCAAGCAAGTACAAGACATTAAGTTCAGACCCCTATAGCAGGAAAAAAGAATCCAGGAAGCTACTGGGAAGGGCTTCAAAGGACAGGAGGATCACTTGGTGAAACTTCCAAGGGTGTTTCAAGAAAGCACATCTGATTCACGGCCACCCTAAGAGTGGTAACAGGTGTGTTCATTCCAGGCAGGACAGCTCAGAAGCCTGCAGCTCAGAAGCCCAAAGCATTTGCAGTCTTGTCCATAGTGGAAATACAGAACATAATGTCTGAACAAAAGAATTTAGAATGTTTGAGTTGAAAAGAGCTGGCCTATGTCTTGGAGAACAGATAGGCCCACACAGGCCCAGATGTGGGCCTGCTATCTGTTAAGAGAGAAGAATTCAAATCAAAAGATAAATATTCTACGGAGAATAACTCAGCCCAGTGTAAGAGGACTATTTGTGGCAATGAATAGTCTTTCCATGAGCAGCACAAGCTCCGGTGTTAGCACTGGGGAAGGGTGGGCGGAGGAGGCCAGAGCCCAACATCCAGTGTTAGAGGAGGAAATGAGCTCCGTGTCTGTGTGTAGAAGAGAGAGGGTGCTTCCATGAGACCCTCCACGTCAAACCCCCCACGTGCAGCAAGTGAATACCTCTGGCTCCTCCCATTACTGCTCCCTGTGGGGAACGAAGGCCTCACAGGCAGGGCACAGCCCTCTTTGAACACTCCAGGAGTGTCTGCATACCCACGCTAACCCCCAGACACACAAGATGCTCACTGTCAGGGGGGTTCTTCCACAGGGAATGTTTCCCGAACACTCACTTTCCAGGTCCCCGATTCAGTGCCATAGAGAAGAGGCAACATGAGTTCTCCTCTCTACAAAACAACTCCCCGAGGCCCAAGAGGACGGTGGGATTTCTGTGCACCCAGGAGGATCATAGGGGCAGAGTCCAAGGAGACCACTACAGGGGCCAGCATGAGAGATGCAAAGGCTTCTTTGTATCTTTCTATGCAAGGGGCCAAGGGGAGAGGCCCCAAGTCAGTGACCACAGTCCTGACTATAGTGACAGTGGCCCAATGACAGAACTGGCACCAGCCACCATGGCTGGAGGTCTAACCACAGCAGCTCCTGCAACCAGAGCGACAACCCAGGGACGGCTGCAGTCCTCGCGGGACTGGGAGCAGATTTCATGGCCTTGGGCAATGAATGCTCCATCACCTCTGCCTGGACCTCAGGAGGAAGCAGATGCTGGCGTGAGGGCTAGAATGGAACTGATGATGTCACCCAAAGCAATGCTTTCTGCAGGCTAGTAGCTAGAAAAGGAGACTTTGAGTGTCCACAACCCTCAGAAACACCCAGTCTTAGAAGTGATGGATATGCCAATTACTTTGCGCATTGTTAAAATGACACACTGTAGACAATCAATATGTGATAACTAATTGTACATATTATGTTCTCATTAAAAGTTAAAGAAAGGGAGGGGGGCTGTGAACATGGCTCAGTGGTAGAGTTCATGCCTAGCATGCACGAAGCCCTGGGTTCTATTCCTCAGTACCACATACACAGAAAAAGCTGGAGGTGATACTGTGGCTCAAGTGGTAGAATGCTAGCCTTGAGCAAAAGCAGCTCAGGGACAGTGCCCAAGTTCTGAGTTCAAGCCTCAGGACTGGCAAAAAAAAGTGTTTTTTGTTGGTTTGTTTGTTTTTAAAGAAATGCTATGTTTTTTTAAAAAAATTACCTTAGCTAGGCACCGGTGGCTCACGCCTATTTTCCTAGCTACTCAGGAGGCTGAGATCTCAGGATCGTGGTTCAAAGCCAGCCCAGGTATGAAAGTCCCTGTGAGACTCTTATCTCCAATTAACCACTCAAAAACCAGAAGTGGTGCTGTGGCTCAAGTGGTAGAGCACTCACCTTGAGCTGAAGAGCTGAGGGACAGCGCCCAGGCCCACAGTTCAAGCCCCATGACCAACAAAAATAAATAAATAAGTAGATTGCCTTTTTTGTGTTGCTAATGCTCTTGGTATTGTTTTGCCTAGTATGGTACCCTCTCTCCCATCCCCAAGCTGGGTAATATAACGTTAGAATCTCATAAAGTGCTCAAGTACCATGCTTCAAGTACCATGAAACTAGCACTCAAATGATCCAAGGCCTGGAAGAACGGGACAACTAAACAGGATTTGGTAGTTATAAAGAGCAGCCTGAGTAGCAATATTGAGAACTCGGCTATACACAATTTTCTGGGTTTCTGGGCTCAACAGCATAGGAAAAGCATTGCTAAAGCATTGCTTAGATGGGCATGAAAAGGATATTGACTCAAACATTTCTGGTTTATATTAAAAGAATTCTACAGCAAAAGCATGTCATCAATATGAAGCTGACTTGAGTCTCTTTTTCACATGATGGAGTTGAAAACTTCTAAGAGGAAAAACAATGAGAACGATGTAAACTACTCGTATTATTATAAAGTGAAATGATTATTTTTCTACTTCTATAAAAGTTAAAGGCTAAAATGCTCTCAAGGACAAAACATCTGGGTTTAAGAGAGAGTTTGACTAATGGAAAAAAATGTTTCATGCTACCATTGGCTTCCAACAGTGACAATGCAGAAGAGGGCTGGGACAATGGTTACCAAACGAACACTGCGCTCCGGAGGAGAGCAGGATGAAAGCCATCATCCAATCCGTCATCTTAAATACATTAGCTTTGCTCCAAACACAGACATCACCTGAACACAAGATAGCACTCTAAATGGTGCTTTCCATCACCTATTAAGTGACCTTTGTTTCCTCTGAAGTCCCACAGCTTTTGAAAGGAGGGAGCTTTTACAGATGTCTCTCTCCCTCAAAAGGGGACCAGACCATTTGATACGCAACTATTCTCACTAACTTATACACACACACACACACACACACGCACACGCACGCACATGCACACACACACGCACGCACACACGCACACACACGCGCACGCACACACACACGCCGTCGAGTTGTTCTCATTTCCTATGGCCAACTGGCCTGAATAGTCTACCATAGGCCCCAGAGTGCTCTGTCCCACCAATTTAGCACCTCTTGAGCATACAAATGAGAGACCTCTCCTTAGTTTTTAAAATCACCAGGAAGGATTCCAGTTGGGTGTCCTGAGATCAAAAGTCCATGCCTGGGCCAATCACTGAGTCCAGATTCACCTGTTTCCTAATTGGCCACTCCATAAAAACTATATTGCAAGTGGGAGAAACAGAAGTCTCTAGAAGGGGTAGACTCTCTTCTTCCTCTTTCCTTACAAGAGCACAGACACAAGGTACCAGGAACCATAGCCATGCTGCCCAAGTCGGTGATCACAAGTCACACACGGCCTCTGAGCTCTGAAATGTTCATGAAACGTGAAGCGCAAAGATATACTAGAAAATGTAAAGAAGTCTCTTAAACACTGGCTTATGTTAATTATATAATGAAATACATTATTTTGAATCTATCACATCATCAAACACATCATTAAAATTAATAATTTAACTTGCTCCCCTTTGCTTTAGTTATTTTTTTATCAGTCATGGGGCTTGAACTCTGGGCCTGAGCACTTATCCCTCAGCTCTTCAGCTCAAGGCAAGCGCTCTACCACTTGAGCCACAGCGCCACTTCCCCTTTGCTTTAGTAAATAGCTATCAGAACATTAAAAATCACAAATGTAGCTGTTATTCGACTGTGATGGGGGATGGTTGCTCTCTAAATCATGGATATAAAGCAGTGATGACAAAATTAGCTTCCATTCTTACCCATGCACATCAGTAGCATGCTCAGAGTGTTTAGCTAGTGTTCATATCTTTACACTTGCCAGGGTTTATTACTTCTTAGACATCTGCAAACCGTGTCCTAAAGGGAGTTAATTATATGAAAGATCACCACCCATCTCTTTCAAGAGACACCCAGAAATAATCAAAGCACACAGTTGTAATTCATTGGGTTCCAAAGCCATAGGTAAAGCCACAGTTATAACGCAAATGTTCACACGATCTTAGAATGTGGGTTGGGTAAGTGCAACGGTGAGCCAAGTCACACGGGTACCTGTTCAATGTCATGGGTGTCACAAAGATTCCTGACTCTGGATAGCTTCCTTCAGACAGCAATCTCTTTCTCCCTGCACCAGTAGCTTGATCAATCTTCACAACCTTCCTCTTTGATGCCAGCCCATTTTCTACCTGTGACCCATTTTTCTGTGGGAAGCCAATTTAGGATAGGAAAGGGAACGAAAGCCTGCGTTGGAAAATCCATTGGCTATCGCTCAGAATGCGTCAGATGGGAAACAAATGCAGAGAATACAGTTCTGCTTCTCTGACTATAGAAAGCACTCAGGACTTTGCATAGCTCACCTAGCTCCCTCTGGCAGCCTGGGAGGAGATGAAGGCAGATCTCGGCCTTTGGACTGGCAGTGGAAGGATTTACAGATGCCTATTTTAGTTGAAGCCTGCCCCCCTAAAAGCCTGTGACCTAAAAGACACCCTCCAGCCCTCCTACCTTCTGGTCTCTGCCTCAGTTACATAAGGAGCCATCCAAGGATATGAGGGCCAGCAGCAGCATGACCTGCTTACATCACTCCTGAGACTCTCCGCTCCAATGAAGATGAAATGCCAGGGCTTGCCACGGCCTCTGCGGCCCTTATGAACCTGACTCCAGGCAGCTCCTTCCTCTAGCTGTTCCCAGCTCTGCAGACACGCAGGCATCCGTGCACCTGGAGGAGATGGAGCCGGCCCTGCCCTGAAGCTGGTGGTCAGGCAGGCCCCTCTGCCTGGAGCCCGTTCCCTGTGATCCCTGACCCCCACCTCCTTAGAGGGACCTGCCTGGATCCAGTATTCCAACCTGGGCCAGTACCCACCACCTCCAGCCTCAAACATATGCACTGATCTTAGTTTCTTCAGGACATTTCTAGTCATCTTTTATCGGCTTAATGTCTCCCTTCTGATGAAGTACATGCTTTTGGAGAACAATAGGATTGCAAGCGATTGTTTCTTCCTGATTTCCAGTATTCTGAGACATGCACAATATATGGAAGTAAATGAATTTCACAGGTGGATACACATGCCCATACATACATCTCTCACACACACACACACACACACATACACACACACACACACACAGACTTGGGAAGATGGGAGACTAATATTAGTATGTAAAGACAAGTTAGATAGATGAACTGTAGCAGCCAAATATTCATGTATTCGAATTACCCAATGGAAAGTCATGTCACGTGGGTCATCTGGGAGAGAGTGTAAACCCCACAGAACTCAACCAATGGGGACCTGGGGGAGGAGCACTGGGGTAAACTGCTTGTTGTAACAGCTCCAGGGCATGCACACCCAGCAGACACCGGATCTTACAAAGCCACCTCTGAAGCCTCCCTTTGCTGCACTCCATGTCTGAGTCCATCCACTGAGTTTGGACAGGTGAGCGTTTTCCACAGGGAGAGTGTCACCCAGACACAGACAGAATGCCACATAAAGATGAACCTCCCAGAGCCAACGAAGACCAAGGGCCACCAGTCACTGGCAGGAGTCAAGACCCAGGCATGCAATGCGGGAAGCGGCCCGCACCCGCGCCACCGCGTCAGACGCCCAGCCTCCCGAGCTGTGGGCGCTCCTGTTGAGGCTCCCAGAGCCCCCAGCACTTGCTAATACAGATGGCCCAGCCGGGTTCGCAGGGCAGGCTGCCGCCCTCTTCCTTTCCTCTAGCGCATGCCCCAGAACACAACAATGAAACCCCACCATTGCCCCAAAGGAGCAGAGCCGGGAATGGATTAAAAGCTGAAACAGGAAACACTATATTGCTGAGAAGTTAGCCACCAGTCTTGTCCCATTAAGACAAGCCAGGGGAAACTCTCCCTCTTCCCAGCTCCTCTTCCTTTCAGCTCCTCCTCCTCCTCTCAGCTGCTCCTCCTCCTCTCAGCTCCTCCTCCTCCTCTCAGCTCCTCCTCCTCTCAGCTGCTCCTCCCTCCCCTCAGCTGCTCTCCTCCTCTCAGCTGTTCCTCCTCCTCTCAGCTACTCCTCCTCCTCTCAGCTGCTCCTCCCTCCTCTCAGCTGCTCCTCCTCCTCTCAGCTGCTCCTCCCTCCTCTCAGCTGCTCTCCTCCTCTCAGCTGTTCCTCCTCCTCTCAGCTGCTCCCCCCTCTCAGCTGCTCCTCCTCCTCTCAGCTGCTCCTCCCCCTCTCTGCTTCTCCCTCCTCTCAGCTGCTCCTCCCTCCTCTCAGCTGCTCCTCCTCCTCTCAGCTACTCCTCCTCTCAGCTGCTCCTCCCTCCTCTCAGCTGCTCCTCCTCCTCTCAGCTGCTCCTCCCCCTCTCAGCTGCTCCTCCCTCCTCTCAGCTGCTCCTCCTCCTCTCAGCTACTCCTCCTCCTCTCAGCTGCTCCTCCCTCCTCTCAGCTGCTCCTCCTCCTCTCAGCTGCTCCTCCCTCCTCTCAGCTGCTCTCCTCCTCTCAGCTGCTCCTCCTCCTCTCAGCTGCTCCCCCCTCTCAGCTGCTCCTCCTCCTCTCAGCTCCTCCTCCCCCTCTCTGCTCCTCCCTCCTCTCAGCTGCTCCTCCCTCCTCTCAGCTGCTCCTCCTCCTCTCAGATACTCCTCCTCTCAGCTGCTCCTCCCTCCTCTCAGCTGCTCCTCCTCCTCTCAGCTACTCCTCCTCTCAGCTGCTCCTCCCTCCTCTCAGCTGCTCCTCCCCCTCTCAGCTGCTCCTCCCCCTCTCAGCTGCTCCTCCTCCTCCTCTCAGCTGCTCTCCTCCTCTCAGCTGTTCCTCCTCCTCTCAGCTGCTCCCCCCTCTCAGCTGCTCCTCCTCCTCTCAGCTGCTCCTCCCCCTCTCTGCTTCTCCCTCCTCTCAGCTGCTCCTCCCTCCTCTCAGCTGCTCCTCCTCCTCTCAGCTGCTCCTCCTCTCAGCTGCTCCTCCCTCCTCTCAGCTGCTCCTCCTCCTCTCAGCTGCTCCTCCCTCCTCTCAGCTGCTCTCCTCCTCTCAGCTGCTCCTCCTCCTCTCAGCTGCTCCCCCCTCTCAGCTGCTCCTCCTCCTCTCAGCTCCTCCTCCCCCTCTCTGCTCCTCCCTCCTCTCAGCTGCTCCTCCCTCCTCTCAGCTGCTCCTCCTCCTCTCAGATACTCCTCCTCTCAGCTGCTCCTCCCTCCTCTCAGCTGCTCCTCCTCCTCTCAGCTACTCCTCCTCTCAGCTGCTCCTCCCTCCTCTCAGCTGCTCCTCCTCCTCTCAGCTACTCCTCCTCTCAGCTGCTCCTCCCTCCTCTCAGCTGCTCCTCCCCCTCTCAGCTGCTCCTCCTCCTCCTCTCAGCTGCTCCTCCTCCTCTCAGCTGCTCCTCCTCCTCTCAGCTGCTCCTCCTCCTCCTCTCAGCTGCTCCTCCTCCTCTCAGCTTGTCAGGTGACCCCTCCCTTCTGCCCTTAGTAGGCGAATGCCCCAGTGCGGGACCAGGTCTTGGTGCAGGTCAGTGCTCAGCAGGCATTCACTTCCTCTTCCTCCAGTTCTTGGCAGTTCTGTATCTAAGTAGCCAGGTTTACTAGTGTTAGATGCCCTTCTGGTCTTAAGAACTCAGAGACAAACCCTGCGCCCTGAGTACTGACAACCTGAGTTTCTCACAAGTTCAAACTAAGCAGGGCAGAGAAATAAACACCGTGGCATCAGCACAGAGTCACAGAGGGGGTCACAGGCCCTGCCTGGAGAGGACCCTGCCACAGAGGGGACAGGAGAGCAGAGCGGAAGGCGGAGCGGGAGTCACCCCTTTGGAGCTTTGAAGCTCCACCACCATCGCCACGCCGGAGGAGCCAAAAGGCACAGACCGGGCAGTGAATTCTCTGAGGCAGCCCAGCCGCCCCCAGGGTGTCTCTCCAGGTATTTTTATCATTGATTGCCACAAGAAGAGCTGCAAATAGATGCTGAGAGAAAGAGCTAGGCACTTTGAAGTCATCGCATGGGCCTAAAGGGTCATAACTATAATTGTGGCCACCAGGTCAGCAGCGCTGAAGAGGTCAAGGTCACAGAGAAAAGATTGGCAGAAGTGAGTGACTGACATTTGGAGTGATTCCAGAGGTCTAACAGCTTTCTCCAGGGGAAAGTAGCCAGGACCCAGAGAAATAGAAAAATCCTCCAACCACCCCCAGACAGGTAAACCCCACCACCAGTCCCTGATAGGAAAACCCCACAACCAACCCCCGATGTGTCATACAAAGCTTTGCAACACAATCACAGGACTGCAAAAAGGCTTAAAAAATGAGAACCAGATGCAGATGCTGGCAAGGAAAGTCTGCCCTGAAAAACATCCTGATTCAGCAGGGATCCCTGAAGACATGGGGTTCTCCAAGTGCTGTCAGCTGTGGGTGAGGAGGGAGTCATTTCCCGGGGTCCAGAGGCCAGGGCTGTTGTCATGGTAGTATTCCCTTTCCACCGTGTGTGGACTGTGGGAAATGGTGACAGTGACAGTGGTTGCCCAGATGAAGGCACTGCCCCCCGCAAGTGTGTTGCTGGCCAGCACCCCAAAACCAGACCAACACGAACAAGTGTCTCCAGGAAGATCCATGATGGTGAATTGCTCACTTGACTAAAAGACCCTCTTGTACAGGAATGTTAGTATTGATAAAATGGGAAATGCACAAGGAGCACTTCCAATGCAAACGGAAACATCATGGTAGCCTTAGGAAGAGCAATTGTGTGACTTAAAAAAAAACAAACAACATCTCAAGCTGAATTGGCTTTTCCCCGCTATGGGCCAACATTATTACTTGAAAGCACAATGGGCAAATTAGTGTTAATCAGACTTGAATTGGCAAACACTCAAAATGTACCAAGTAAGCATGCCTTTCCAAGGAACAGTGTCTACAATACATGTTGCCCTTGATGAGGTTGTGGGAAAAGTGGACACTAGAATTATGGAAAACTCAAATCTGTCACCAAACTCATCACCACATTGCTTCCTGAAATTTTCCGATCAGATGCATGATGATCAAGTGAGTTTGATGGCTGGATCTTACTTAGATAACAAAATGTCCACATATACGCGATTTTCATAAGTCAGTGTCTGGTATTTCCCACATGACCAACACATGGCATTGCAAAAATCACTCGTGCACGAAATAGCCAGTATTTTAATGTAAGAATATACATCTTCATTAATATGGCCTCAGGTCCTAGACTGTGAGTAATCTTTTGGTATTACTGAATTTAGCACCTGAGAAACCCATCCCAGGGTCCCACACGTAGCTCAGCAGGTACTCAACTACTTAAACCACAACCCACAACCACAATCCTTCTCTTCCCCCCACCCAGGTCCTAGGGCTCAAACTCTGGACTCCAGGTCATGGCTTTGAGCTCCCTTTTGGACAAGGCTAGTGCTCTACCACTTGAGCTCAGCACCACTTCTGGTTTTCTGGTGGTTAATTGAAGATAAGAGTCTCGTGGACTTTCCTTGCCTGGGCTGGCTTTGAACTGTGATCCTCAGATCTCAGCCTAGCCTCCTGAGTAGCTAGGATTACAGGCATGAACCACTGGCGCCTAGCCAATCATTTTTTTAAAAACATTTTTGTTTGCTTTAGGGTCTCACTTTTAAGCCTGGGTTGACTTATCATTTAATGAAATGTCTCCATTTTAACATGGTAACTGTTGA
Source organism: Dipodomys merriami (assembly GCF_024711535.1). Classification (NCBI taxonomy): domain Eukaryota; kingdom Metazoa; phylum Chordata; class Mammalia; order Rodentia; family Heteromyidae; genus Dipodomys; species Dipodomys merriami. Next base: position 4,606,022 of record NW_027202270.1, on the reverse strand, counting down.
CCTATGAAAGCCACATTTACAAGGAAAGCTTCTGGGCTCCCTGGCTCTCCACCTCCCAAGTAGATAAGATTACAGGCTTGCACCTCAGTGTCCAGCAGAACTGCTCTTTAAGAAGCAGCCGCTGACTGAGGTTTGCTGCAGTATTGAAAACAAGCCACTGTCCCCTGCAAAGCAAGTTAACAGCCTGCTTCCTCCCCTCCCGCTTGTGAGGAGCCAGAGTTCCTCTGCACATGTTAATCCAACAGCACACTGAGGCAGACAGGATGCAGAAGCAGAGAGGAGACCTAAAAGTGCTTTATTACGCAAGACATCAAAAGGATTCGTGAAAAAAATGGAAAGTAATGTCACTCTGGTCAAATTTTCCTGGACTTGGAGACAGGTATTTTTCATAAAAACGTGTCGTTATGTTTATGAAGTAAATGGCAGTGGAAATATGACATCAGAACCTACTCTGTTCATTTGCCTGCTTGCCTCAGGGTAGACAGAGCCCACCATCCCACTAATCACAAAACTACAGAACGCTTTCCTAGCTCCACAGGTTATCACCATATCAGGAAAAGACCTGCACTGTAACAAGGGATTCAAAGCAAAAGCACAGCAAGCCTTAAACTGTTCCAGAAGCCCCTAGGAAGACCCAAAGACAACACAAGGACATGGAGGTTTCCCCCCTAACACCACAGCTAGAGCAAGTAGTAAACAGCCTAACACTGCAGCTTCACCCCACAGAGCTACTGACCTCAGTTCCTTGGCTGGGCACCTACATCACTCCAGGCTTTTAATAAAAAAGTTACAGAGTGCTACAACTCAAAAACGGGGGAGGAGGAAACGGCAGCATCTGAACCAGACAACCTAAAAAAGTGAATTAAAAAATTAGGCAGAAAGATAGAAATTTGAAGCAAAGAAACGAAAAGAGACACTTAAAATCAGAAGCATATTCAACATAATGTCTAGAGAGCATCGCTGCTGCGTTTGCTCACCCTCTGTCCCACCATTTCTGTGCTCCCCCAAACAGTTAAACTTACATACAAGACAAAAGGTACAGAGATCAAAAGCAGTGGCAAAACAGAGAGAAAAAGATGGCAAACAACAAAAAAGATTATGGTTTCCATTTCTTGGAGTTCACTCAAAAAGATATGTACTTATTATATGGCTTCTATAACTGTAATCGCTCTATACATCACCTTTACAATAACAATAAAAAATAATAAAATCAGAAGCACTGTAAAAAGAAATAGATGGTTTCAGTGAGTTCATAAGTATACTCAGGAAAGAATCAGTGAAACTGAAGATGTTTCAATAGACACACAAACTGAAATACAAAGAGACAAGTAATAAAAAAAAATGTAGAACAGACTATTCCAAACTATGAAGTAATTAATAAGGCATAGTTAATAGTGCATTAGAACAACACCATTTTTAACAACGTCAAATAGCATCGCATACCTAAGTTAAACAAAACATTGTTGCAACCCACCAAACATACAAACCCACCAAGCATCATTGAAAGAAAGTAAAATGCACACTTAACAAGCAAATATGTACAGTTCAAGATGGAAAGATGCTTTGTCTTTCCAAATTTATTTATAGATTCAGTAAAACTCTGATGAAAAATCTCAGAAAATTCTATGAAACCTGAAAAGCTGGTTTATGAAATGCCACTGTCCAGGACCAGCAAGGACAATTTTGAAGAACAAAGTTGTTGGTCTTCCATTACTAGAGACCAACATCTAAAGTTACAAAACTATGACAAATAGATAAATATGAAAAGACAGGAAAGGAGTTCAAAAATGGATCACACGAAATCATTTCACTTGCTAGAAAGGTTATATTCAAAGTGGCAAAGAAGGCTTGATTTTCTCAAAAGTAGCTACATTGAAAGATGTAATAAGCAACAAGTTACATTTTAAGAAACAAATCTTTTACAAAACTCAACTCCATTTATATTACAGACATAGATGTGAAAAGTAAAAGAAGGTTTCTAGAAGAGACTTCAAGAGAATATCTTCATGTTTATGGGTAACAAAAGCTTCAGTTGCCCTATCTGCTTTGATTGATGTATTAATAATGATAATGATAATAATAATAATATTAGCAGTACTGGAGCTCACCCTCGCTCAAGGCTAGGCAATATCTCTGAGCTTCTTTGGCTCCAGGCTAGCACTCTACCACTTTAACCACAACTCCACTTGCAACTTTGCTGGAGATGAGACTCTCACAGACTTTCCTGCCTGGCGGCTTTGAGCTACAATCCTCAGAGCTCAGCTCCTGTGTAGTTATGATTACAGGTGTGAGCCCCCAGACTGCAGCTTTGCTTAGATTTTCTTTTTCTTTTTTGAAATAGGGACTCACTTTTCCCCATCCAGACCAAGATCCTTCTATTGATGCTTCCCATGGTCACTTTTCCTGTTGAGATGGAGGTCTCCCCAGTGTTTTGCGTTTGGACCTCAACCTGAGTTCCTCTTACCCAGAGACAATGTTGTCTCAGATCCTGAGCACCTGGATTCACAATCACCAGCACCTGGAAACTAGGGGGAGAACGATGTTGAAGCGTGAGATGCTCTTCCCCTCGCCCCCCAGTTCTGTCTGCAGTGGTTTTTGGTGTGGCAGGGAACACACGGGGTTTCTTTCCCATAATCCACAGGTCCTTCCTCTTCCACCTTCTAGAGCTTCCAATGAGGAATCTGAGTACAGGGCCACTTTCTCTTAATTCTGGAAACAGCAGGTCAGCCCCCACCCCCACCCCTCCTACCCCGACCCATCCAAGCTTGCTGGGTTGCCTACTGGTCCTTGAAGAGCAGAGGTGTGGCCAACCCTGGCCAGTGTGTGTGTCCATGATGAGGTCACTGGAACCCACTGGCTGCTGCGAGGTGTGTGTGTGTGTGTGTGTGTGTGTGTGTGTGTGTGTGTGTGTGTGTGTGTGTGTGTGTGTGTGTGTGTGTGAGCTCTTACACTAGCATCTGAGTTATTATTATTTTTGTTCCCCATTTATGGCTATCAACTTTACATTTTCCTGGGACTTGATATTTAACTTCCACCTAATCCTGTCAGGCCACTAATTGGTGTCTGAGTAGAGCACACCAGCCCTTTGAAGATCTGTACTGAAGTACTCTGACTTCAAAATGGAATTAAAACGATTCTGCAGTTCCAGCCTAGGCTCTAATTGAATTCTCCAGGGGTCTGCCCTGGCGCCTGGCTCCGGCTGCCATCTGCTGCCCGTGCAGCTCTGCTCCGGAGCCTGGGGCCGGCGGGTCGACCCCCTCCTGCAGGCCAGGGTGACTTCCAGGTGTGGTTTTGTCTCGGGTTCCACCCTTGGAGTGACATCTGGCTACCACAGCGATGAGACCTGCCCCTGTGTGCTCTTGCTGCTGGCCCGGCCAGGATGTATGCCCGAGGCCCAGGGCCCTGCCATCAGCCAAGGGCCTGACTCCCCTTGTAGCAAGGCTGTGGTTCTCTTAGTCTCCCATGTGGTCCTCTTGGATGACCTGACCACCGACCATCTCTTCCCAGCTCTACAAGGAAGGAGCTTCTCACACAGGGCACACAGGAAGAGCCTGGCTCTCTTTCTCTGATCCTTCCTTTTAACAATGTGTTTATTATCTTCAGGTGGTTGACCTGGGAGTTGTCATTCAACAAAGCAGCTCTGAGTACAATACGTCTCCCACCATGTTACCCTCTTCAGCATTCCCACTATCCCACAGCATTCCCCTTCTTCTCCTCTTCATTCATTCATCCCCCCGTTCACCACACCTCACCCCTTCGAAGGACAAGGTTCCCAGTGTTTATTTTTGTTTAACTATGATTTTGCCTTTCTAGGGAATCATACTATTTGAGTTCTTCCTTGAATCTATCATATTTGATTTTTCTTTCTTTGTGAGGGTACTCATTTAAAATAGATACTTCTTATAACTCTATTTTCTACATTTTTATAGACCTAGTTCTGGAAAAATTCTTTTCCTGTAGGCACAATGCAGTTGGACAATGGCTAAAATGTCGCCCAACAGTGCGTGGGTATGACTAGAAATCATATTCTTTATGTGTTTGACCAGCAGCGGGGGAGGGGAGAGGTTGAGGACTGGTGTTGATGTTGGATCTAGAACTGGCACAAGAGTACAGCCCCTCGGAAGGCTAAGGCATCCTCTCAGTATGGCTCTGCTGGGGTCAGACATGACAGTAGGTTGGCAAGGTTCGCTCTGGTTTTGTAAAGTTCCTGCTCTTGCTAGCTTGCCTCCTGTCCAGCCAATGGATGACTTCATTGCTCCTGTCTCAAGATTTCCCAGCTCACATTGGCCTCTTACTGAAAACCCGAGAGCTAAGTGAATTGCTGGAAGACTGCTGGTCTGCGCTGCCTGTCGCCAGGGTGTGTCTGTCACCTTCCCGCCCCCTGACCTCCTTATCTCTTTTCCTTCAGACATCCTTTCTCTTCAGTGGTCACAGGCTTGTTCTTTGCTTTGCTCTACCCTGCAGACACACTGAGCTGGACGCGGCCCTTGTCATAGTTTACATCCATTTGAAGAAAATCAGGGAGCCCTGGGTAGTCTGCTTTGGTTATTGCTCTTAGTGATGTTGATGTTATATGGGGAAGTAGTATAAGTTTACTAGACCAAGGGGCAATGGAATCCAGAAGAAAAACAATTCTGAATGTTTTCACATCCGCCCCAGACAGATCTGTCTAGGTGCTGGTTAGCTTCATCTTGCTATTGAAATACCACGTGGGCCTTATGTGCCTGGGTGGATAAAGAGTGGCAGGCCAGTCCCCTGCTTGCTTCTGAAGGGACAGTCGCTTCTTCAGATTGAGGAGGTTTCCTCCTGGGGCTCAGTCTTGTCTATGTGGAACGGGGAGGGACAGGAGCGGTAGCAGCCAGCCTTCTTGTTTTTCTTCCACCTGAGCATGACAGTGAGGTCATTAGGAGATTGTCAAACGCTTCGCTCTAGTGGATTCTTCAGGTCCACAGTTGACATCAAAGATTTTGTCTTCAGAGGGAGGATAGACTCATAGAGGTGCCATTTCCCCATCAGAGGCCAGAGAAACTTTTTACCACGGACCTTCTTGTTCAAGCTGCGAGTAAACAGACAGTGTAAATGGACTCAGAGATCATTTTGATCGATGAGATCGACTGTGGTTCCAGTTGAGAGCTGTTAGAAGTAGCTCAGGAGGTTGAGCACAGGAAGAAGCACAGGAATAAGGACCCCAACCTGAACTCAGCAAAGGCAAAGTTTAGTTCTGCAGAAGGGCGTGCCATAGCCAAAAGTGTGGACAGCAAACAGCAAGCAGGCAGCCTTCTGCCTTCTTATCCCTGACCCAGCGGGCCCCACCCCTCTGCTCACATTGAAAGGATGTAGCTGAATTAACCTTCAAGGAGCTTCTAACACAGGAGGTCTTAAAGTACTAGGGAAAAGTACTAGGATGTATGTAACTAATTGTAGTTAATCTGACCAAAGCAGAACCCTTCAGGAAAAAAAAAGTCAATTCTCTCAAGATTAACAGAAAGGAAGCAGACTACTTGGATACAAAAGATGCTTTTCTCACAGAGCTATTAAATAAGGTACAACTCAGACGACAGAACAGTAATCATCTCCCAAAGGTATCTTCTGCGATCTCATTTACTTCTCTGAGAAACACCAAGAGACCTTCAGTGGTCCCTCACTCCCTTGTGTTTATTCACACCCCACCCCACCCATCACTCCATGCGTAGGCTCAAAGTATCCACCCGTCCTGGGTGGATGATGAAGTGGACTTCATCAGTTCCAAGCAGTTTCACTTCATGCACCATCAATTTCCATGTTGGTGAAAACCACAAAGACTGGGATGGTCTTGTCATCAGAGTTGTCATTGAGTCTGGGGGCCAGAAAGTTCTTGGTCTCACTGGAAAAGAACTCAAGAATGGAGCAGATGAAGTAATGTAAAGCAGAGGCAAAGCTCATTCTCCGGATGGGAGAGGAGAAGGAGGGCTTCTGGAGGTCCCAAGACTTCAGGCTTTCTTGAAAGGGGCTCTGGGAACAGAGGCTGGGAAGCCCCAGAAAGCAGGACCAGTGTGTCATTGCCCCTCAGAGCCTGGGCTTGTAGCACCAGTATCTCCTGTATGATGGACAGGGGAGCTCGTGGCTTTGGACAGTCAGCCGAGGTCTGTTATTTGGGATAATGGGCTGTGGGGAGCTACAGGTGAGCAAGACCCTCTTATATGTCACATGCCCTTCTGCTCACACCAGCAGCTCAAGATGTCATTCCTTATCAACATCTAAGCCACCCCTGGCAGCCATGAGGTTTCCTAATTCTCCTGCCTCACCCTGGAATCCATCCTATTGCCCTGGTCATTTGGCTGAACCTCCATGGTTTCCTTGATGTAAGCTGCCAGACAAAGATACCTAATGCCAGGATCACTGACAACTTGACGGCATAGATTCCCAGTGCCAGGATCACCGAGCACCTCTACATCATAGATATTCAGTGCCAGGATCACCAAGCACCTCTACATCAGAGATACCCAGTGCCAGGATCACCGAGCACCTCTACATCATAGATTCCCAGTGCCAGGATCACTGAGCACCTCCATGGCATCCTACGGCTTGCTGGGATGGCATCCATTGGATGAGTCTGATGGAAGGGGGTATCTGCTGGTGAAATTGGGTATCTGCTGCCCAAACCTGACTTTAAACAAAGCAAACTCAGTTATCTCCTTATATTCTAAACTAGTCCTTGTTTCATGCTGGATAGCATTTTGGGTTTTTGAAATGATGCTGCCTTTGACAGTTTCCTCCTCACACATAACTACATTGAATTAGTCACACCTACAGAGACCAGAAATAGTTTTGTATAGATACAAAGCCATGTAGAAAATAGACTCCAGAATGCTATGGGTTTTTTTTTCTTTCTGCCTTTTGTGCTGGCAAAGTGCTAGAGAGTTTTCTGTAGTTCTTAGGCTCTTTGCTATTTTCCCTTTCTGCTTTTACTTATCAGCCCTCATTTTTAAAAGAGGAATATTATGTTTTAAATTTAGAAAATAACTCCACTGACTCATTCCAATGCAACAGGACAACCCATTTGTTATTTGGGTCCAAGGTTTTTAGAGAATTCAACTGCTCTCTTGAAACCAATGTCCTTTGTTGACCTCAAGATACAGTCAAGACCTACTGTTGCAGGAAGTGCTCAGCCAGGGCAGGTGGAGGCCGGCAAGGATGCATGTTGCAGGGGCTGGATTTCTTGCATAGGGGGACGCTGTCTCCTTCAAGGAAGAGATTTGCCAGCATTCTTCACCTCTGCAGAGTGCCAGGGGGAACTCCACGTAACTGCACCCTCTTTCCAACCCGGTCTAGAAATGCTCAGCATGTCTTCACGAACTGGTTCTCGCCCCTGGCTTGGGCTCTGTCTCCAAGGACAGAGTCTGACACAGCCAGTGTCGGCCCTGTGGTCGGGGTAACTGTCTTCTTGGCCATCTGGCTTTGTTCTTCCCTCTTGCTCTGGCTCTCCAGTATCCTCACCCTGCCCCCGATCTCCCCTGCCATTACTACTTAGCATGTCCTGTGCTTTGAAAGAACTCGCGTGTGCTGCTTAGAACAGAAACAGCAAGCTTCTACTCTAAACTAATGATTGTTTAGAATTATTAAATGCTAGAAAGCACAGATTTGGAATGCCCAGAGAAGGAAAGTGATAAAAATGTGGTGTCTAGAGGAGAGGCAGGGTCAGGCGCTCCAATGGGCCCGCCCGCCAGGAAGCTTCCCCCTCATGGGGAACATAGATTTCCCAAATGCTCTACTTCTTGTTAGGGGTTTTCAGCTACAGAGGGTGGCTCCTGAGTTGGCTCAGCCATACAATGTGATCAAAGGAGAGTGAGCCCAGAACAGAGCATGTGGGTAGATTCTCCTCAGAGGTGTGCACCCAGATACTTTGTGGATGGAGAGAGACTCTGGGCGGTGAAGGGCCATACAGTGGTCCATACAGCGCTAGGATTAAACCTAATGGCACAGTTTTAATGAGATACTGTAAGCTATCAAAATTAACTCTTTGCAGGTAGCGAGCAAAATGAAGAATAAGAAGACAAAGGCACCTGTCATCATAGTTACTCAGGAGGCTGAGATCTGAGGAGCACAATTCGAAGCCAGTCCAGGCAGGAAGATCTGTGAGACTCTGATCTCCAATAAAATACTCAGAAAAAGCCAGAAGTGGTGCTGTGGCTCAAGTGGTAGAGCATTAGCTTTGAGCAAAAAGCTCAGGGACAGTACCCAGGCCCTCAGTCCAAGCCCCAGGACCAGCAAAAGATAAACAAATAAAGGCAAGGTGTAATGTTGTTCTGGTTTGAGTGTGCTCTTATGCTGTCCCCGCTGATATACTAAGTTGGGAGGTGATGGAGACTTTATGAGGGTTGACCTCTCTAGAAAAAGTAGGTTGCCATGGAAGCTACATCTTGGCCCCGCCTCTTCCTGTATTCTTTTTCTGATTCTTGCTCAGCATGCTGTGAACTGCTCTGTTCTACCATGCTCTCTCTGCCATGATGGACTAATGCCTGGAGCCATGAGCCAAAGTACATCTTTCCTCCTTCAAGTTGTTTTATAAGGTATTTTGTCCCGTTGACAAGAAACATAACTATTGCGTGCATCCAAATCTCTGAGTTTGATGGTGGTTCGTTGGATCAAAATGCCACAAAACTGATGCTAAATTCTCTGAGCAGAGCTGGGAGCACAGCAGGGACTTGGAGAGAGTTTGAGAGGGTACGAGGAGCGGTGTGGCGCTGCCTGGAGGAAGGGGATTTTTGCATAACAGTACAGCTCAGAGCAGAATGCATCATCAGGAGAAGAGAGGACACCATCACACTTCCTAATTCTACAATCAAGAGCCAATCAGAACGCTGGTGGCTGATGAGGGTCTCGAGACATCAAGGAAACACAGATTCAATTGAGTCAGTAGAAAACTCACTCTAGATAAAGGGTGGAGCCACTGAAAGTCTTTTCCCAAAGGAGAAAGACATGAGGGGGAGAGGGAAACAATGCGGAGGTTTGGAAAAATGGAAGACCAGCTTAATGGTACAATGTGTCGGTACAAGGCACGATATCTTTCTCAGCGTTAGAAGGAGTTCTAATCCTGACTCTAAACATCTAATGATTGGCAAGATCCTTATCCTATATAAGTCTCCATTTCTTGTTCAATAAGATAATAAGATGATGATGATGATGATGGTGATGAAGATGAGGCCGATGATGATGGTGGTGATGGTCATGATGATGGTGATATGTATGCCCATGACTGTGGTTTGATAATGATTGGGCCTATTATTAGATGAGATAATGTGTGGGAAGCACTTCACATTTTGGCACAAAGGTGCACAGCTTCTACTCCCGGTGAAGGAGAAGGGGGACATTTTTGGATTTGATCACTGAAGAGTTACTGCAGGAAAGAAAGCCGGAAGGATAGACACAAGAGTCTGGAGCGGCCAGTTAGCCACTGGAAGCCGTTTGTTAGTACATGTATTCCTTTACTGTGCTAATGCTTAGTTAAACTCACTCTCTGTACAGCATGGCACTGAGAATGGGAAGCAAAATGGATTGAGCGCAGCCTCGTCATCAAGGGGCTTGTTGTCTTCGCAAGAAGGAAATCTATAGACTTCTGTTTCTGAAGCATGACTGGCAGCTCCTGCTGAAACAGGTGAGTCCTGAATAAAAGACAGATGAATAATAAAGAAATAGATAAATTTTACTGTTAGGCTGGCAAACAAAGCTAGACATACACCTTAAGTTAAGCAGTGTCCTCAAAACACTAACGTTGGGTGGGGACGGGAGGGAAGAATGGATAGAGAGAGCAAGGGAAGGAGAGACATGGTTCAAAAAGATTTGTGCTCATTACCTGAGTCATGTAACCATAACCCCTCTGTAGACCAACTCGACAGTAACAACACACTAAAAATCTAATCATGTCCACACAGAATCCGTTGAGGTGACCTTCCTGGGAAATAGCATCTTTGCAGTTGTAATCAAATTACGAGGAGGTCATATGGAGTGGATGCGGACCGGTCCAACCACTCTTGTCCTTACAAGAAGAGGGGACCTCAGTAGTGGGGGAACCATGTGAGGCGGGAGCCACAGACTGGGAAGATGCTGCTGCAAGCCAAGGACAGCGAGCCTGGGGGCCACCGGAGGCTGGGAGGGGCAGGGAAGGGCTCTTCCCCGGAGCCGTCAGAGGGAGCAGGGCCCTGACTTCCATCCTCCAGGACAGAGAGGACAAATCCCTACTGTTCCAAGTCACTCAAGGGGTAGTGATCTATTGTGGCAGGCCTCTGGAAAATGATACAACACACTTGACAGCCAACCTTACAGGGAACGTGGGCATGCAGAGAAGCAATTGGAGCGTGGAATCCAGGGCCCTGGGGAAACTCAGGGAACCGAGCCTTAGGGAATTCAAAGCCCAGAGGCCACCCAATGAACTGAACAGGAAGCTTCACTCAGTGCGTAGATGTGTGGATAAGCCAGCAGCAAGACCTCCTTGCCAAGGGCACTGACGGGGGAGTGGTCTGTCTCCCAACCTGTTGTTGAGTGAAGAGGAAAACATTCGCTGATCGTGTGTAGCCCCAAGCCAGCCTGTGCCCCCCACAGGCTGCATCTGCTTTCACAGCTCCTGGGTGGTCTGAGAGCTCTTCAGCTGAGGAGTTAAAGAGGCCCAAGATCATCATCTTAAACACCTGTGGTACCTGGAGACGACCGTGCATGTTTGTCCCTGTGTACCACCAACAGCCTGACATCAAAGAATTCCTAAAAAAGAAAGTGCCAAAGAATAGGGCACTTGTTTTACAAAGCCATAGACAAAAGGAAGCAGGGCAATGTGACCCCCCAAAAGCAGAGTCCAACAAGAAGTTTTGTTTTGTTTTTTGGGGGGGCTGTTTTTGTTTTCTTTTCTTTTTGTTCTGTTTGTATGTCTTTGGGAGTGTAAGGGGAGGCACAGAAATGGAGGGACAAAAGGTAAAAAACACAGCAGTGGCATCCACTGGACGCTAGGTTGAAAATGAGCTGCACAACCTGTGGGTGGGGGATAAGAGACAAAAACTGGGAGGGAGGGAGGGATGGAATGACATCGTCCAAAAAGAAATGTACTCTTTACCTGACTTATGTAACTGCAACCCCTCTGCCAACCTCCTCTATAATAACAATTTTAATGGTTTTAAAAAGCAGAGTCCTCAATCAACTCTATGAGACCTTTGGAAACTTTAGCCACTCAATCCCCTGACAGAATAAAGTGACCTCACCAAGTGACACAAAGTATGATCAAGGAAGTTTTAAACAATACGTAAACTTCTAGGACTAATAATTCAAATTTAAAAAGACAGACACAGCTGGAGATAAAATTAGTGAGCTAAAAGATAGTTAGAGGAAATCTTCCATATAAAAACAATGCAAATCAAAAGAGATGAGTCAACAGGCACTAAGACACACTGAAAACCTCGGAGCTGGAGTATCCACCGTTCTTCAAGGAAAAAAGATGCAATATTCATAATGTTTAAAAATTGAAAAGTTGAATGAATTCCAAGCCAAGATAAATAAAAAGAAATGATAGTGCCATTTCCAGGACTCTGAAGACAATGAAATAAAGGCCCACAGATGTCGCTCCAAAGAATGGCAGAAGAAAACAAGGAAATAAGGAAAGCCAGAGGCAGTGGGTGATAACTCCCATAAACTGGGGGAAAATAATAGTCTAATAAACTTACATAACCTTTGAGATTCAAAAAAGATAGCTTTCAAGATTGAGGTCAAGATAGGGTCATTTCAGATTCTCAAACACAGAGGAAATTTTCTGCCAATAAACTTTACTGATAGAAAATATGGCGGATGTAGTTCAGACAAAGGACAAGGAATTGCACACTGGTGATATAAAACTAAAAAACAACTGTAAGCAAGGACACAGTTAAATATGCTGGTGTAGCTAAACAAAAATTGACTTCATCAAACTGCAATAATGTCTTTGGTAACTCAAAAAAGAGAGAGAGAGATTGATCTAATATGCATCATGTGTTGTAGAGAAATAACCCGTGTTGTAGTGTCTTATTGCTCTTGAGTGTTTAAGTGTTTTAAATAGTGTGTTTTCATGTTAAAGTGGATTTCTATAGTAAATACCAATAGAAGGGAAGTAATTTGTCTCACAAGCTGCGGTGGGGTGAAGGTAGGGGTGGAAATGAACCACAAAGACTACTCAATAATAAACCAAAGAAAGGAAGAATAAAGAGCGAAACCAGAAAGCAGTGATTAATAGAAAACATAAATAGTATAAATAAACCTCATCAATTTCTATGAGCATACATTAGTTATGTAGGAGGGGACTTCACGGAGACATTTCCACACATTTACAATGTATACTAACCAGTCTCATTCCTCTATTGCTCTCCTCTTTCTGCCTCTTAAAATGATTTCAACAGGTTTTACTGTTTGGTTTTCATACACGCAAGCAACCATATTTATCCTCTTTCAGCCAAACCCCTGCTAGTACTCCCCCAAAAAACTGAATCTGTGGCTCTTTGCTGTCACCCCTAAACCCCTAATTATCAATAGCTTTCATTGAAGCACTTTATGCAATATAGCAGTAGGGTTCTTGCTGTTGTTATTTAATCCAGGTTATATTTTTAGATGAGACCAGATTCTTTTAAACCCAGCTACCTCTGTTCATAAGAGAAACATTTGATTATATGTCAGCAAAAAACTGAAAGCAAATGTTTGAAAAATACGTACTTAGAGAATATTAAACAAAACAGAGATTAGAGTCTTCCAAGGCAACAAAAGAGAAAAGAGTCAGTGGAAAAACGGGGCTGCGTATCATGGATAAAGTGCAATGTACCAAGTGGGTAAGCAATGCCCAAAATATAGAGAAAACTGACAGAACTACAAAGACCGACAAACATACCTACTACAGAATCATGACACACGCTGAAGAGCCACTTTGGCTAACAAGCCCTGCCTGCCTCCATGAATTCCTAAAAGGAGAAAAGCTTGTCATCTCAGCCTCCACTTGGTATCCGTGTTCTCTGTTCTAAGTTACAGCACGAGAGGAAATTGGCATTGAGGAACAGCAGAGTCGGCAGGACGGAGCACCACCAATGAGGGCGATCCCCGGGAGGAGGAGGCTGCACCCGAAGCAGAAGAAAGCGTCTCATGGGACCAGATCCCCCTACCACCCCTCCCCCTCCAAGCCTCCCACAGGTGATGATAGTAAAAATAACGTCTCCAGAATCTCAGAGAACAATGACTGTGAAAATGGTCCACCAGGCCCTGCTGGACCCGCCCTGAGAGAGGGGACGGTCAGGCCACCTGCTGCCACCTCTGACCACTGGGACATACCCTTGACCGGAACTCTTTTTTTTTTTTTTTTTTGTCAGCCAGTGGGGCTTGAACTCTGGGCCTCGGTGCTGTCCCTCAGCTCTTCAGCTTGAGCCACAGCACCACTTTCAGTTTTCTGGTGGTTTATTGGAAATCAGAGTCTTGCAGAGTTTTCTGCCCAGGTTGGCTTTGAACTGTGATCCTCAGATCTCAGCCTCCTGAGCAGCTAGGAGTACAGGCGTGAGCCACCAGCGCCCGGCTCAGAACTCTTTAATCATCATGCATATCTCTCTTCTCTGGCCTTGTTTAAACTTATACCTCACATAAGTATACACAGTGTGCTACAATAGCTGAAGGTGAGCTAAAGTGTGGTTGCCTGTAACACATAATAAAACTCCCTACCTGCTTTTTTACCAGGCTCTTTCAGGCATGTAGGAACAAAAGGCCAGACCTAGCTTGGGCAAACCCCGGGGTTTGGGCCTGGGCCTGGAGGGGTCTAAGCCTCTGCTTTCAATTGTGGTTGATGGCAAACATTCCTCTCTCAGTAATGAGAGGACCAAACAGATGCACAGGTAACTCCAGGGCTAGGCAGAGACAAGACAAAGTAACCCTGAAATAGAGTGGCAAAAAAAGCATAGAAATGCCCAAGGAATGATGGGAACACACCAAAATAGCGCTGAGGCGGCAACTTGGAAGAGCTCCCGCAGCCCACATCTAGATAATCAGAGCATCTGAGAAAGATGCTAATGGATTATGACTCTGAGGAAAATGAAAATCTAGTATCTAAATTAATTAGAAACAAATAGATTAGTAATTAATCAGTAGTAATCAATCAAATGCGTATTCAGTCTTTTGATTTGCACAAGAAAAGGAGACGCTCTCACAGTACAATTCACACTAACAAGTCACAAAGAAATGATAGCACTAGGAAGTCACTGTTTGGCAACCAATGTAGTAATAATTATTCAGGCAAAAGTCATCAGCAGATGTGAAGTTTGGAAGGGAAAGTCTGATGAATGATAAAATATTTGTGTTAGTCTCAAATTACCTCTCCCTGGAGCGTTTATTAATTGTGTGTGAATCAATAATCTCATCATACACACTAATTGTCTTAGAGCAGAGGAGTCTACAAACACTGCTTTAACCAGGTGGTTAGCAAAGGCTCAGCCTGGAGTGGGTTCATCACCAACATGGGCCTGTGGGCAAGGCACATGAAAGACATTTCTATGAGATTCCTACAAAAAATGCACCGTGAGATGGAATCATGAGGAAATATCAGACCAGGATAAGTTAGGAAGCATTTACCAAGTACAATGCTCAAGAATGCCAAGGCAGCCGAGTACCGGTGGCTCACATCTGTCATCCTAGCTGCTCAGGAAGTTGAGACCTGATGATCGTGGTTCAAAGCCAGCCTGGGTAGGAGAGTCCCTGAGACTCTTCTCTCCAATAAACCACTAGAAAATCAGAAGTGGCGCTGTGGCTCAAGCAGTAGAGTGCTCACCTTGAGCTGAAGAGCTGAGGGACAGCTCCCAGGCCCAAAGTTCAAGCCCTACAACAGCCAAAAGAAAAAGAAAAGAAAAGAATGCCAAGGCCAGGCATGGGATGGAAGGGACTAAAGAAGCAGGGCTTCCAAACACAGTGCGGGATGCTGACCTCTCCCCTTGACCGTGAAGGACAATGGTCAGGACAATTATTGGTTCTGGGAGACGCAATGGTAGGTAGAGTGTGTGGATGTTAATTTTTTGTTTTCATTTTGAGAGCTGAGCCTTGTACACAGAATAAATTACAGATGGGACAATCCACTACCTATGGATTCTTCTTCGATGTTTTTCTACTTGTAAAAAAGTAGATATTTATTCTCAATTGGTTTTCTGCAACTGTTGTCACTCCAACTATTGCCAATGAGTGGGAGCCAACCAAAAATGATAAGCCCTGTTCGCTATTCTAGAAGAATATTAATAAAAAAAAATCTTCTGCCTGTCACCCCTGTTCCTAGATGTAGAGCCTGGTCTGTGTCTGGCTCACCCACAGTAAGACAAAAGGATGACCAATAGATAAAAACAGAACAAGGCATTTATTTATACTTCTGGCCAGAATGGAGGAGAGTGAACCTCTTGATCTGGTCTGGCTCTGCTGTCTGCCTTATCACATCTAACAGAAGACACAAAGGCCAGGAGATGTGGCTGTGGAGCGTCACGCTGTGGTTCCAGGTGTGGAGGCCGAGACTTCCTTCTCCGGGTGCCAGGTCTCCTGGGTGAGCCATTTCCACTCCTAGCATGGCATCTCCCTGGGGATCCTAATTCCTGCCCCCTCCCCATTTTCTCAGTGTAAAAGTGAGTTTATCTCTGTCAATAAATATACTCAGGGGGAGTGAGGGACTAAATATTAGTGACTTTCCAGACATCCTACCTGGATTTTTTTTTTTTTTTGGTCTGTTATGGGGCTTAACCTGGGCCTGGGCGCTGTCCCTCAGCTCTTCAGCTCAAGGCTAGCGCTCTACCACTTGAGCCACAGCGCCACTTCCGGTTTTCTGAATGCTCTATTGGAGATAAGAGTCTCACGGACTTTCCTGTCCCGGCTGGCTTTGAACCGCGATCATCAGATCTCAGTCTCCTGAGTAGCTAGGGTGACAGGCACAAGACACGGGCGCCTGACCAATCTGGAAATCAGTGAGGAGGGAGAGTGGGAACTTAGAGGGAAAGCCTGCATGTTTCTGTGCTGCAGGTTGGTAATTTACTGAGACAGGAGGAAACAATGGCTTATTAGGACATCATCAAAGGTTAAAAAAATAAGAAGGCAGACTAGGAAGTGGAGCACAACACATGGAGACAGGGTTGGGAATAGGGTTTATGGCTTGGGTTGGTCTGCTTCTGATTGGCTGTCTCCTTTCTGTGGGCCTCATTGATTGGTTATCTCTTCCCTGAGTCAGGGTTTGAACCTTCAGCGGGTTTGGCTTTCTGCATTTCATTAGGCCCTGGTGGGGGGTGAAGAGAGGGGATGGGGTTACTCTCCAGGAAGAATGAGCTTCCCAGGCCTCTTTGTCCTTTGACAAGTGACCTGCTCTGAAATACACAGGTTTTCCTCAACCAGAGGAGCATTCTTGCGCCAAGGAAAAGAAACTTTCTATGGGCGACACACATCCCAGTGTCAGCCCTTAGTGCTAAAAATTCTGCACTAGAAGAGAAATTGCTAACACTTCCTGCAAAGAGGAAGAAACCAGAGTCAAGGGGCCTGAGCTCCAAAGCCAGGTCAGCCATTTCTCCACTGCCAGGTCTGGCAAATGGGGCCCTTGGACAGCTCCCCAGACAGCGGCGGTGAGGTTCAAATACAGCGAGCGGCAGGGGTGTGGTGCCTGCACTTAGCAAGGCCGGGGGGAGTTAGAGCCCTTAATTTATATCCCATTTCGTTATTTGGATACCTGGTTTGCCTGGGTTTTTGGAGCATGAAAAGGTGGTTAAGTGCTATGTTTTTTGTTTTTGTTTTTGTACATCATGGGGCTTGGACTCAGGGCCAGGGCGCTGTCCCCTGAGCTTTTTTCACTCAGGGCTAGCACTCTACCACTTTGAGCCACAGCACCATTTCCTGTTTTCTGGTGATTAATTGGAGACGAGAGTTAAGGACTCTTCTTCTCTGGCTGGCTTCAAACCGTGATCCTCGCATCTCAGCCTCTGAGGAGCTAGCGTTACAGGCAACAGTCACTGGTCACCGGCACGTCTTTTCTCTTATTTTATTTTTTATCCAGCTGATTGCTCTGTTTATGAACAATCACTATAGAAAATGCCAGCAACACCATTACATCTTTTTCTTATTCCGCTTATTGTCCTGTTTATGAACAATCACTATGGGAAAATGGCAGAAACACAGTGTTCTGAATAAAATGAATACAAATGCGATTGTGTCACGCTGCTCACAGAACTGGCCTTCTGTCTTCTCAGCATTATTTTTTTCCTCTTTATTTTATGAATTATGTATTCCCTTAACATCAAACAAATGCCCAGCAGCGCTGTTCCTCTCACCTTGGATGGGCCTACCAAGAGCAGTACCATTATGCATCTGTTTATGTATGCATCACCGTCCAGCCCACTGCATTTGCCTGCGTGTGCATGGCGTTTCCCCCAAGGGCACACAGGAGCCCAGGGGAGCCTTCACCTCTGGATGAAGTTGCCCTTTGGCAACTCTGCGATTTGCTACTGTGTGCGGCAGACACTTTTCCAAAAATAAATTTCCTGGACAAAGCCTTGAGACAGTGAATTAAACTCGTATCCTCTTAGGTTACCGTTATCATACAACCACGATGGAACGTATGTTTAAAGATCATACTTTCTCTTTATCCCCACGTTAGAAGCCAGTTGTTAACATTTTGTGTTACTAAGTTAGCAAGCAGTTAAGGTAAATAACTGAGCCACAAACACCCTGCGGTAGTGTAACTCCCCACCCCAGAGAAACTGGTGATCATACCTGCGCATGTTTCTTGTGATATGTGCATGTGTGTGTGTGTAAGCTGTGAGCATTTGTGTGCATTTGTTATGTATGCACGTGTTGTGTGGTGTTCGCACGTGTGCGTGTGCAAAGGTCTTCTCTCGTGCAAGAGTGTGGGAGCCCGTGAGGAACGGCAGGTCAACAAAGGTTCTGTGTTGGGAGCCTCACCAGACCACATGGGAGCCGGGCAGCCAGGGCAGCCAGTGAGAGGCACAACCAGAAATAGCAGGGGAGGGTCCCTCACTCCTGTAATCCCTGTTACCCAGGAAGCAGAGGTAAAAGGTTTCAGGTCTGAAGCTCTCCTGGCAAAAGCATGAGACCTTATCTGAAAAATAATCTAAAGCAAAAAGATGCTGGGTGCATGTTTTCAAGTCATGGAACACTTCCCTAGAAACTATGGGGCCCTCAGTGCTACCTTCAGAAAAAAAATCAGAAGTAAATCCACCAATATTAAACTGCACTTGGAGTCATTTGTGTCTGGGGAAGGATTCCACTATAATAATAATGCATACGGCCATAGTACCATCTTCACTAATTAGCAAGCTTGCTAGCTTGTAATGAGCACAGGTTCAAGACAGTCTGTGTATGTGTATGTGTGCAATATGTATTCTTAGATGTGTGTGCATGTGTTTTGTGTTCCATGTAGTTGTGTGCGTGCTTCTGCATGCATTGTGTGTGCATGATGTTGCAGTGTGCATGTGGGTGTATAAACACATGATACCAGTTCCCTGTGTATGCACAGCTATATACATGGTACGTATTCAAGGTGTGCATGTGTGCACACATGTGCATGTACAGCATGTGTATGCATATGCATACATGCACATGTTTCTTGTGGTATGTGCAAGTGTATGTGTGTATGCAAGGTGTGAGCATTTGTGTGCCTTTGTTATGTATGCATGTATGCACATGCATATACGATGCGTTCTGTGGCGTTTGCATGTGTGCATGTGCAAATGTGGGTTGTGTTGTGTGTGTATACACATGTGCATGCATGTGTGCACGCGTGTAGGTGTGAAGTCTGGAACCCGCAGCTAACCAGGCAGACATGCCTCTGCTCTCCACTGGTGTCTGCAGAAGGAAAGATTCGAAAGATAGGCTGAGGTGCTGGGTGGAAAAGGCGGGGGAGCGGCCGCACAGAGGCGAGGCACCCAGGGATCTGCCCCCCACAGACACTGCATGGGGAGGGCCCAGGCAAACCCCACTGCGGCTCGCCTGCCAAGAGGCCCGCGGCCCAGAAGAGGGTGGCATCTTCAGGGAGCCACCGGCACTCCTGCGCCCTTTCCCCCAGGAGGCTCCCAGGAGGCTAGCGAACCCTCCACTTCTGCTCAGTGCGTGCACTGGCCTCCAGCTTCCACTCTGGTCCCAGCCAGGCTCTGGACACCGCCTGCAGAGGATTCCTTTAGGCTCCTAAATCCCCTCATGTTCTCCTCGAATCCTTACCTGCCAGGACTTCCTGTTTACCTCAGATGGAAGTCCAGTGGCCTCTCAAACCCGATACACCTGACTCCTTCTCCTTGTCCTCCACTCCTCCACCAGCCCCCATCTCTTGGTCTAGCCAGACAGCCCCTGCCTCAGGACCTTTGCACTGGTTGTTGGTTCTTCCCCCTCCCCCCAAGAAAGCCAAGTAACTCCCTTCCTCACCTCCTCCAGGTGTTCAAATGTCAGCTCCTCAGCAGTATCAACTTCCCCATCTGGTCAAAACCTGCAGCTCATTCCTGCCTGGGTGTCCCAGCCCTTCACCCCACGCGCTGCCTCGGTCTCTCACTGTCTCCCCACCTCCAAGTGCTCTGTGCACAGCCTTTATTTACGGGGTGGGGGGTTGTCTCTCTGCCCTCACTAAAGTAAAAGTCCTCCAAGAGAGAGGTGACAATGGGTCTCCCGTACCAGATACTCATGAGGAGGCAGCAGACGGGCCTGGGCCGGCAGGGGCACAGGGAGTCACTGTGGTGGGAACTCTCGCAGCGAGCATGGAGAAGGAACACGTGTGGTTTTTTGTGGGTGGCAAAGCGCTCACCTATGTGTTCGTTTTCCCCTTGTGGCCTTTGCAGCCCCGTGAATTCCCGTGGTGATGCACACGCACATGTGTCATGTAGATGCAGATGTGAAGGCTGGAGGGGGAGGGGAGGCTTGGCCCCAGGGCTATGTGCACCACTTCCGGTGCACACACTGAAGCACGTGTGCATGCTCTTATTAGTGGATGAGCCGATCCCAGGAAAGTTTACCATGGCCGGACCTGCAGCTCCTACACAGCTTCTCCTCGCGGGGGGGGGGGGGGGGGGCGCGGACCCTAAGCTGGGCCTCTGCAGAACTCCCTTCATTTCTTTCCAGTCTGCCACTCACAAGTGTGTCTGTAAACACAACAGGTTTAGTCTTGCTTGTTCTGTTAAACTTGATCAACTCCGTGAGCGTATGTGGGTGTGCACACGTGCCCTTACTGGGTGGGGCTTGAACTCAGGACCTCACATTCTGCCTCTGCTTGTGCCACTTCAGCCACATGTCCACGTCCAGCTTTTTGCTGGTTAATTGGAAATCAGTGTCTTACAGACTTCCGGGTCTGGCTGGCTTCAAACTGTGATTCCCAAATCTCAACCTTCTGAGTAGCTAAGATTACACATGTGAGCCCCAGCTCTTGGCTTGATCAACTTCTAAGTCTTTGGATCATCAGCAGGTTCTCCTGCCATGAGTTCTCTCCCTCACAAACAATCTAATAAAGAACTTGTGGGATTCAGACATAAACAGCTTTCCATAAGAGTGTGTGTGTGTGTGTGTGTGTGTGTGTGTGGAAACATGGGGAATACCATTGATATTTTAAATTCAAACATGATTTCTACTGAATCTCTTTGTGTCACTACCCCCGTCTTCCATATGAGGGGTTCTCGCAAGTCTAAAGGATGATAGAATGGAAATATCCCATAAGTCTCATTGGCTTTCTTCTTTCTCACACCACAACCATCTGGAAACAATGACACCAACAGCATTGGGTATAACTACTGAAAAGAGCAGAACTCCCCTCCCCCTGTCACCTCAATAGTCACCCACGCAGTCCTGGAGTGCCCCCCTGCCCCCGCAGCGTTCACGCTAGCTCTAGTCCTATGCTCCTCCGTCACTACTGAACACCAGCATCCTAGGGCTCTGCTACCTGTTTTTTCTTTTTGGAAGTGTCAAGGTTTGAACTCAGGGCTTCTGCTTGCTAGACAAGCATTCTACGCCACGAGGTGTAGACCACCAGCTCTTTTCTGCACTGATCACTTTTGAGATAGAGTCTCATTTCCTCTCCGGGCACAGGCCTGCACCACAATCCAGGCATTTCAGACTTCTCTTCGTAGCTGGGATGACAGATACATGCCCAGCTTCTTCCAAACGTCATTTTAAAACCAACAGTCATCTTAAGAAGGTCTCATGATAAGGACACTCTCTGAGTTTTTGTGTCAGTGGTGGTTTTGGTGCCCTTTTATACTCGGCAACCCGTTTCCTCTGATGTAATATCGTAAGCCTTCATTTCTTAAATGTGTCTCTCCATTTTCTTCTAGCATAAAGCAATGCAGCGAGAAAGACCAAGGACGATTAATTTTCTTTGCTGTTTAAGTCAGGGGTTCTTCTTGCCTGCTTAGTCAAGGTTATTTCCTCCCTCCCTCTCTTTGTGAAGTGCATTAATTGTGTTAGAATGTCTAGGAGCTGGCAGTTCTGCACCGATGGTTGCAGGCTTGAGATAGAGGGCAGGCTCCCTCCTCTCCCTGGGGTACTGGAACCGGAGGTCAGCACTTTTATGTCACTGTAAAGTACTAGGGAGGCACTAGCAGGATCTATGGTAAGCACCCCTTTAACGTTCTTTAAGTGTGCTGAGATGTTGGAGGCTGAGGGCATCAGCCCCCTAGGTGACAGTTCTTAGGCCTATCCCTGGAGCTCTGGTGGCCTGGAGTAAAGGAATGTTAACCAAGCATGCCCTCATGCCAATACCAGCTGCTTTGAATGTGTCATAGATGCAGTGAGGAAATTATACAAAAGGTACAACTTAGGCTCCTATAGGTAGTGTCCCAGCAGCCAGTTTACATGTAACCTTTTGCCATTTCACACCCCAACCAAACATTAGATGACCCTACCTCCATTTCTATCCAGGCCAGATACAAATCTCCTGGTGGTCCAGTAGATCTGTGATTGGTACAAATACAGTCCTTTGTTGACATGAAGAACTGCAATGATTAGCCAAACACAAGCCTTTATTTACATGAGGTACCTTCTCTGATTGGTCCAAACACAAGACTTCATTTGCATGAGGAGACTGCTCTGCACCATGCAGACACTTTGGGAGTTGAGCAATCTGAAAGGGTGAGAATGAGTACAAGGCCCTGAGTTCATACCCCAGTACTAGGGGGAAGAAACAAGTCCCTGCGTCACCACAAAACAACAACAACAAAATAGCTTCTGCTTTATCTCACCCAAAGCATATCTTTTGCCAAGGCATTCATGCAGAAAGTGAGAACCTATGTTGTGGTATGAGAATATCACTCCTTGGTTGAGTGCCTGTTCTTTGATATCCAAGAGTTATTTTTCTTTCTTTAAGCTGAAGTAAAGTTTATTTGAAGCACAGTTTGCCTACCGGCCTGATGCATTCCATTGCATCTAGATTCATATGTTAATTGGCCTTGAAAAGAATTCAAGAATGCATAGAGAATAGCAATGTTTTATTATTGGAGAGACAAACAATCGCAACATTTAAAAAAAAATCAAATTAATGATTAAGTAAATTAACAGAGTGGTAGAATTCCAGAAATAGCCGAGAAACAGATGGAGTTCTCCTTGGAGCTCATTACCTTTGCATTGCAATTACATTCACAGAAGCAGAGCTGCGCTCCGCATACTGTGAACACTGGCCCTCCACGCAGGTACCTCCAACCCCTGGAAGGAATTGTTCAAATGCACAGCTGCAGCTCTGCCCTCTGGGAAGTGAAGTGCCCGCTTGTGAGGCCATGGGAACTGCACATTTTATGGCCTTTCCAGGGATGCCTGGGCTCCACCAGACCAAGAAATCACTCCCTTCATGTGCAGGGAGCAACACAGAACACCAGGTTCTAGGAAGCCACATGCCTGGCTGGTGTGGTCCCAGCCCAGCACAGAGAATGACCTAAATGCAGCTTTTCTTGGCTCCCAGCTCAGTGCAGCTGAGGGGTCTTCTCTGGCTCTGGCTGTGAGTTCTTGGAGACAGAGACTTCTATTTATCCACACAGAGTGGTGGGTGGATGGATGGATGGAAAGATAGGTGAAAGGATAAATAGATATATGGACCCGTACATGGATGATAGATGGATGGATGGGTGGGTGGGTGGGAAGATGGTTGAAAGGATGATTGAATGGCTAAAATTCCCTGACATTCCAATATTGCAAACCATCAAGAGTTTTTTTGTGTCTCACCTGTTTAGTTGAACATACTCAAATTTATTTTTGTTTTAGTATGTCACTTATAAGTATTTGAAGATTTAAGGGGAAGGTTTTTAAAGTTTTGAATATATTTGTAATAAAAGTTGCCTTCGTGGTTGCTAGCTTTTTCTGGTAATAACTTTTAACTATATTTTAACTTAGAAAATAAACATTTTCTACTAGAAAAACTAGTCTATAGCTTTGCAAAGCAGCTAAATAATGTTCCATGGACCATGTATGGCAGAATATGACTAATCTGTAATTGTTATTAGGATCTTTTTATATATTGCAACAATTACAATCTTCGTTTATAAAGAATCTTAAGGGAAATTAAATCCAAGCAGTGTTTGGCCACACCCATCAGTTAAGTGATATTTCATAAGGAGAGGGCAACAAACCAGTTTGGCTTTCCAGGTAGCAAATTGTAAATAGCCTAAAATACAGCCTTTAATAAGTATTAATAAGTATTCAAGGAAAGAAAATGCAGTGGAAACATTCCAGAGGAGAAATGAAAGAACATGATGCAAAAGACTGGGACTGAACCTGGGCAAAGTGCTAGATCTAATGGCCGGAGGGGCTCCACACTCATGTGCATACTGAAGGGAAGTAACGTTCTGCTTCTGATTATATAGATTTCAGAACAATTCCTTCTCAGGCCATTTCAATTTATCTTGTTAAACAATGTGATAAACATGTTATTGTGTTACTTTATCATGTTAAGTAATAAGACCTTTCTCAGATTGTGCTGAAACCCTCTTGTAATGCTATTAAAATTTCCTTCCTTCCTTCCTTCCTTCCTTCCTTCCTTCCTTCCTTCCTTTCTTCCTTCCTTCCTCCCTCCCTCCTTCTTTCCTTCCTTTTCTTTGTTTCCTTTCCTTTCTTTCTTTGTTCATTTATTCATTCTTTTCTTGGAGGTTTGAACTCAGGACCTCAAACTTGCGAGGCAGGTACTCAACCCCTGACCTTACCTACATCTTCTAAATTCCCTTCTATCCTTGTCATCACATCTCTTTATTCCTTTCTATGATTCTCCTCTTTCTTTGAATGCTTACTAATGACTCTTATCTATTTTAAGTAATGGTAAGAAACCAATTCCTCTACTTGAAGATTGGTAATCAATGCGAAATATTATTGTTTTATAGGATGATAAAAGCTTGGTGATGGCCTTACATGTGCATTATGTGTATGATAATCATTGAAAATATCAATTGTACAACAGATTCTTCATGCTGTAATACATGGATGCACAAAAAAGTGAACACGGGAAGATTTTCATGAAGGATTATCTATTAACCTGTCATATACTAAATAAAAACTATTTTAAAAAACAAGCAGATAACAGGAACTTTCTTGTTTCTTTTTTTGGTTTCATTCTGATAGGAATGGATTATTTCCTGATAATATTTATTTATATGATTTTTGTTTGGATCCGGTTATGGGGCCTGAACTCTGGGCCTGGGCGCTGTCCCTCAGCTCTTCAGCTCAAGGCTAGTGCTCTACCACTTGAGCCACAGCGCCACTTCTGGCTTTTCCTGCTTATGTGGTACTGAGGAATCGAACCCAGGGCCTCATGCATGCAAGGCAAGCGCTCTACCACTGAGCCACCTTCCCAGCCCTATTTATATGATTTTTGATGTAGCAGATGTGCTACGTGAACCTCCTCGAGCCTTCTGTGTTTCCGGCAGATGTCAGAACCACAGAGATGGAAGAGGAAGCCCTCCCAGGAAGTGTTACTCACAGGTGATAGCCACTGTCCTCCTCCACCTGTTCTTCAATTTCCCACATTCACCAGCAGACAAACTCTAACCCTTCTCTACAATGCTTAACCCTCTGCAGTTGCCTGGAAGCTTGTCTATTTACAATTTTGTTCCTGTCTAGCACAAGTAGAACCCTCCATGGAAGACTTCTCTTCAATAGTTTTTACAAACTATACTTCTGCCACACCCCACTTTCGGTTGTTTCTGTGGATACTGGTGACTCACAGTATCTTCTCTAAGTGTCACCTCATTTATTTATTCTTCCAGTTTAAACTTAAAACAAGACATCATTCATCAGACAGTCTCTCTACCCTCTTCATGAGCCACACTTCTTTGGGATGATCTAGAACTTTGATTTCCAGAGTTATTTGTAATTCGGTAGCAATTGCTTCTGGGAACTCCAATAAGACAGGCAACACATAACATCCACGGGCATCTCCCCGGATCAACCTCCATAACTCCTGGAGCTTCATAGCTTCCCTCCCCAGTTCTAATTGCATGAAAAACTCGGCACTACAGTGAAAAGGGATCTTGTGGGTGAGGTTAAGATAGCTACAACTTAAGGAAGGAGCCCCAAATTATAAGTTTCAGGACTGAGAGTGCTCTATAGTATACCCATTTCAGGCATTAAAAGGCAGAATGAGTTGACTGGTACAGAATTGGGGAGAGGGGCATCCCAAAATTAGATAGTATATAAGAACTTTAATTCCCTCCACTTGTTTCTTTTCCGTTTTAGCTAAAATGAAGCCATCTGTACTGGAATGCATTTTACAGCTAGAATTTTCTCCCTGGTTACTCTGTTCTTGGTAGATGTCCTTCCCGCTTCAGCTAGTGTCTGTGAATGGTGAAGGAACTGCTCAACCAATGTCTTTCTCTTCATTAAAACTGCTGGGTCTGGGGGCTAACTTCCATCAGCTCCATGAGGGTGAGCTCTTGCCCAGACTGCAGAATCCTCTCCCTCGGTTCTCATGGTCAGTACTCCTGGGCCTAACCCAGCACCCACAGGTGTAGCGGCTGCCCTGCATGTCTTCAGCTCTGTGTGGTTTGGGGTCAGTGGTGAATACTCAGGAGGCATGGCTTAAACATCCTTCTAAAGAAAGCCTGAAAGTTCTTTCAAGAAATTCTTAACTACGTGGTAGTATTTGTTATCCTAGTACTCAGGACAAAAGGCAGGATGACTTTGTTTTAAAACTTATGAAACCCAGCTGGGCGCTGGTGGCTCATGCCTGTCATCCTATCTACTCAGGAGGCTAAGATCTGAGGATCATGGTTCAAAGCCAGCCAGGGCAGGAAAGTCTGTGAGACTCTGATCTCCAATAAACCACCAAAAAAAAACAGAAGTGGTGCTGTGGCTCAAGTGGTGCAGTGCTCGCCTTGAGCTGAAGAGCTGAAGGACAGCACCCAGGCCCAGAGTTCAGGCCCCACAATGGGCAAAACAACAACAACAACCCCCCTCCCCCAAAAAAACCACTTTATGAGATTCTATTAACAGTAGGTGTGTTTTTCTCCTTTGAACCAGTTATCTAGGTAAATCATTAGTTTGCCTGCCTTCTTTCCTTCCTTCCTTCCTTCCTTTCTTCCTTCTTTCCTTCCTTCCTTCCTTCCTTCCTTCCTTCCTTCCTTCCTTCCTTCTCCTTCCTTCCTTCTTTCCTTCCGTCCTTCCTTCCTTCCTTCTTTCCTTCCATTCTTCCTTCCTTCCTTCCATCCTTCCTTCCTTCCTTCCTTCCTTCCTTCCTTCCTTCCTTCCTTCCTTCCTCTCTCCCTGTCTCTCTCTCTCCCTGTCTCTCCCCCCCATCCCTCTCTCTTTTCACTAACCTCACACTCTTGTGTTTTCTGCTCAAGGCTGGTACTCTACCACTTGAGACCACACCTCTACTTCTAGCAGTTTGCTTATTATTAATTGAAGTCTCACGCTTTTCTGCCTAGGCTGGCTTCCAACCCTGATCCTCAGATCTCAGCCTCAGCCCCTTCAGGAGCTAGGGTTATAAGTGCGAGCCACCCACCGTGGCCCAGATCTTTTGTTTGTTTGTTTGTTTGTTTGAAGATAATATCTCCCTGAGTCGCCCAGCCTGGCTTTGAGGTCCCAGGTCGGCCGAGGCTCCCTCCTCCCTCCTCAGCTCTGGCTGGTCCTGACAGGCTCACAGGGCCACACACAGCCTGGATTTTGATTTTTGTTGAAATAAGGCTTCCTTTTTGTTCTCCTCCCACTTTTGGAAGCCCCTTGTTGAACTCTTGTCTTTATGGTCATCCCCAAACCAAAGGCAGACATTCCCCAAGATGTTTGCTGGACATTAAAGCATGTGGAAGGACTTGGGTGTGCGTCTTTCTTAAATCAGTCGCTCTTTCCTCTGTCTTCACTTTTACTCTCCTTCCCTCCCCACTGACCTCTGCTCCCTGGAAGACGAGTCCAGGAGTGTGGGGCTCCACTGGGACAGGGACAGGGAGGGCAAGGATACACCCCTTTGGGAGCTCCTAGCAGCTCAGAGAACTGAGCACTGATAGGGAGCTGCCCCGGGGACATAGCTGGCCCTCACCTTCCTTCCCACAGCCTCCAAGCACTGGCCAGCTGCAGCTGCTCAGAGCACAGTCAGGCTTTGTGAAAACGAGAAAATCAGTGAGTCAAAGACCCGGGGAATTAGAGTGAGTGTGTTAATTGGATCTATGCAAAGCCTTGTGGAAATCTGCCAAGTCCCCTGGACTCCACCTCCTTAGTCCCCACCAGGCTGCCGGGAACTCAGAATTCCCTGCGCAGCTCCCACCAGGCTGCGGGGAGGGGGGGGTCCAGCTCACACAGCAGGTGCTCAGTGCTCACCCCTCTCCCCCCCCCCCCCGTACCACACAGGAGCATGTGCCCCCTCCACTCTGACCATAAGCAAAAGCAAGATCTAGGACTGGGCAGGGACCTGGCTTACTCTGCTAGCGTTCGTGGAGCTGTCACTCCCTTGCCCCTGGAAGGCCACCGGCTGCCCAAAGGGGTCTCCATGGTGGCCATGCCTCTCTTGGCCTCTCTGTGTAGGTGGTCCTAGGGTGGGATTGATGGGGGGAGTAGACTCCCTCAGGAACCTTTTAGGTGGTAAGAGGAGGTGGTTCCTGGAATCTAGCAGGAGACAGACGTTGCTGCAAGCCAGTCCCTACACAAAGAATGATCCAGCCTCAATGTCCATCTTGCTGGGGTAGAGGAACTAACTTTGCCCACAGGATCCTGCTATAAAGAAGCCCTTAACTACCGTGTCCCAAGTTAGCCAAAAACCCTTGCTAATAGGAAAGGCTAAAGGGAAGTGCAGGCTGCTCTTGCTAATGATGTGCTCATTTATTTGACTAGTGTTTGCTGAGTGCCAACTGCCTGCCAAGAACCCCTCTAAGGCCGAGGCTTCAATGGTGAACCTGATCGGTAAGTTCCAAGGGGAGCTGGAGTGGAAGGCAGGAGGAAAACAAATAACCTACTAGGAAAGGAGAAAAGAAAGAAAGAAAGAAAGGAAGGAAGGAAGGAAGGAAGAAAGAAAGAAAGAAAGAAAGAAAGAAAGAAAGAAAGAAAGAAAGAAAGAAAGAAAGAAAGAAAGAAAGAAAGAAAGGAAAGAAGAAAGGAAGGAAGGAAAGAAGGAAGGAAGGAAGGAAGGAAGAAAGAAAGAAAGAAAGAAAGAAAGAAAGAAAGAAAGAAAGAAAGAAAGAAAGAAAGAAAGAAAGAAAGGTGCCAGACACTCATTAGGGCCATTACAAACAATTCCAGCAGGTGGGGGTAGGAGGAAGGGGTGAGATGTCTGCGTTGACCTGGTGGCCACCCATGGTCCCCTGCAGAGGTGACACTTATGCATGCAGAGATCTGAACCAGGAAGGAGCAGAGCCTCAGACAGATCAGGAGACAGTGCTATGCAGAGCTCTGATCTCTGCCAAGACTGCCAGGCAGGGAGGGGCTCCCAGTGTCTGAAGAACACACAAAAGCCAATGCAGGAAAGAAGGAGGGAGGAGAAAGATGGGGAACAAGGTGGGACAGGGGAGGCTTCTGGAGTGGGGCAAAGGTAAGTGACTGGGGCTCTCTGCCTGGTGGAGAGCATCCGCAGGAGGCCTGGAAGGAAGAGGCATGCATTCCAGCAGGGCTTTCACAGGATGCCCACTGGCTGCTGTGGGAACAGTGGGTCACAGACAGAGGTGGGCTGAGTTCGAGTCTCCCTAAAAAGACCTGTGGCTGGCTTGGTCCTGAGAATGTAGCCTTATTTGAAGACCGTCTTTACAGAGTGATCACTGGTATCTTTCAGAAGAGCCTGGCTCAGGGTGATTGGTGTCTTATGACAACAGACACAGAAACACACATGACCACGGCGGGGCCCCCTGCCCAGGCTGGCACTTCTACTAGCCAAGGAGCCCCAGAGATCTTCCAGAAGTGAGGACAGATGCGTAGAGCAGCCTCAAAATAAGTTAACTCTACTGTGTCTTGACCATAAACTTGAACCTCTAGAAGGAGACATTAAACCCCATTGCTTGCTCCGCCAGCCTGTGGGACTTTGTGGTAGCCAGGGGTGTCCCTGTATGTGATCAGCTCAGCCTTCTCGCTGCTGAGGGTGGGGGCTTGGATAGTGCTGGAAGTGGGGGATGAGGACAGCAGGGCTGAGGGGCATGATGCTGAGACCAGACTTGCTGGTGGAGGGGAGGGACCAGGGCACAGGATGGAGGGACAAACTGGCCCAGGTTGGAGGGAAAGGGGATGGGGCCAGGGCCGTGGGGTTCAGGTGTACCCTTGACTCTATTTGTTGGGGATACCTTCAGGCAGCTGGACTCGGTCACCCAATTGGAGAACCAGACAAGTGTGCTGCCCAGACAACCCGGGAGCTTGTCCCCACTTTATTCCGATGAATCTGCCTCACTGTTTGGCTATTTCCCCCATTCCATGGGGGCACAGGGGTGGCAGCAGGGTCTACTCAGAAGTTTCAATAAACACATTCCCCGGAAGAAAAGAGACCATCCTTCCTCCAGTCCCTTTGATAGGAGGGGGCTAGCACAGAGACTCACATTTCCTGGACACTGGCAAACAGGCCTGGAATCATGGGAAAGCCTCAGGCATGTCTGCAGGACCTAACTCCCCATCTGCACAGCCGCGTTCACCATGGCCATGGCTAGGGCCCTACAGAGACACCATTGCCCAAGCCTGTCCACGCCCTAGCTGCCCATCGTCCCTCTTACAGGTGACTTCCTGGACAACAGAGGGTAGTTCATTCTAACCTGTGCTTTCTGACTTGTTCAGGGAAGAGAGCTCTTTGGTCTTGCTTCAAAGACAAACCACCAAGAGGTAGGGGTGGGAGAGGGGAAGGGAGGAAGAGACATTCTCTGACCGCCTGCTGCCCTTGGAGCTCTGTGCTCCGTGAAGCCGGCCAACCTCCCCGGCAACCCTTCCAGAAGAGCGCTGTGTACCTGCTTAGGGAGAACTGAGCCCCCCTGGTGAATAGCTCACCTCGCTTAGGCTGTTTGCCTTTGAGTCGGCGAGGCTCCATTTCCAGTGGAGGTTCCTCAAAACACAAGTAGTTCATTTAAATTGCCTGTGTCTGGAATCTGAGCATCATTGGACGGGAAATCAGCTCGCCACTGCTTACCATACAGAGCAAGTATCCCAAGCACTTCCTTCAATGCAGGCAACTGCTCAACCCTCCCAGGTGAACACCCAAAGCATATACAACTCACTCTTGGTCCTCAACCAATGCCAAGTTTTCTCTGATATAATCTACTATTTTTTAACTGAATCTCATTGCAATATTTTAAATATCTGTTTTATCTAACAAACACAAACACCTGAGATTGCTGTCAATGATTTGCGAGTATAAACTCAAAATAAATCTATGGAGTCCTACTGCTGTTCATATTTAATAAGAGTCAGTACACATCCAAGCTCACCAGCACCCAACCCCAGGCTCTACTATTTCTAAATGAAAAAGGAGGAGAGAAGAACAGGGCTGAGGGAGAAGAAAGGGGGAAAAAGAGGAGAGAGGGGAGGAAGAGGCAAAGAGAGAAGAGAGACGGAGGAGGAGAAAAACAAGTCTCTAATGTTGCGGAATCTTCCTTGGGGTTCTTGGCTCCCTTCCCCCCACCCTTGGCTCCACATCCCCTCTGTCTTCCCACTTGTGTCTGCACCCCTCAACTCCTGAAGCACAAAACCCTGCCTTCAGGGCTTCTGCAGCTCAGAAAGTTACTCTGCAGCCTATTAAAAAACATGTCTCTATGTTTGGATTAAGTTATTGCTCATAGCTCTCAGAACAAATAGACCTGTTTGATCTTGGGAAAATTGTGTCTCTCTGAAGATGGGAAGTGGCTAGACCATAGCTGATAGATGGAAATAATTAGCTACAAGGACAGGCTATCATAACTTATGCATTAGAGGACAGACTCCTTTTTAATTCCGAGACCTCTGACCAGTATCAAGAGATTCAATGCATCCCTTAGGGGAAAGATATGCTATCAAAAGACTATTTGAGTTGGATGAGCTGGCCTGTATCTTCTCTAAGAAAGTTTCCCCTAAGATGTTAGTGTTTCCCTGTATACTGCCCCTTTTAGCTAAAGCCCTGGGTTCTATGTCCTTCCATCACCTGACACCTGTGTTTCTTCTTCCCATAAGCATTCTTTCTCCTTTGTTTAGAAAGCTTGGGTGCCACCAGGTAATAGATAAGCTACACTTTCACTACAGCTCCTGCTCAGCAGTCCTCAAAATAACCTATGAAGTACTATCATGACATTTAAAACGAAAGGAAAGAGAACAGAGATCCTTCCAAGCTCGCCAGGACCCAAACCCAGGCTCTACTTTGCTACCTCTAAATGTGTCCCATCTTTCTGTCTACTCCCAGAAAATCACCCCAGCTCAGCCTGGACACACAGCCCACCTCATTACTAAATTGCACCCTCAGCCTATAACAAGTTACTATTGCTAGTCTCAGTTGGACCTCAGTACTCTTCTCTATTCTTTTACTTGTCCTTGGTTTGCTATTGTGTGAGTAGAGTAAGAGCTCTTCTGAAAGACAACCACATCCTCACCCCTGCCATCTCTCCCACAGGATCAGAACCTCAGGACAACACAAGCCAGCTGTCCCCTTGATGATAGCCCAATAAGACTAATTTTGGACTTCTCACTCCCAGTCTGAAAAAAAAAAATTGTTGTTGTTAAGCCACCCCGTTTGTGATAGTTTGTTACAGGAGCAAAATGAAACAGATACATTGTTTCCCATTGGAAAATACAGCAAGCATCCCCTCCCATGTCATGGGTCTAGATCCACACTTACTTCTCAGTGGGCTGCCATTCCACAAGAAAAACTACTATCTATGTCATTTCCCTCATCAGTCTGTTTGTGATGGACCCCATTCCACCCTTATCCCCTCCTCACACATACTCTTTGTTTCTTTTAAAGAATCACAGTTGGAAGTGGCGCTGTAGCTCAAGTGGTAGAGCGCTCGCCTTGAGCTGAAGAGCTGAGGGACAGCACCCAGGCCCAGAGTTCAAGCCCCACGACCGACAAAAAAAAAAAAAAAAAAAAAAAAAAAAAGAATCACAGTTGATTTCACTGGTTTTTCTCCATTGTTTCTAATTTCAATTTTTTCAACTTTTTACTAACTTTTCCCTTCTTGCTTTAAGATTAACTCGGTTTTCTTTTGTTTTTAAATGCCTCTTACAGTGAAAACATGCTTTCTTGGTTTGAGATCTTTCTTTTCTGATATACACATTTGAGAGCTATTAATTTTCCTCTGAGCACTTCTTTGGCTATACCCTACAGATTTTGTTGTGGGCTTTCATTTATTCAAAAAAAATTTCTAATGCTCCTTGTGACTTCCTTTTTGAATCATAGTTATTTTAAATGTTTCTTGTACATGTCTCATATTTTGCCAGATATTTTCAAATTGAATTCTATTATTAATTTCTAATTTAATTCTTCTGTTTTCAGAGAAGTCTTTCCTTTCCCTCCCTACTGTTTCTTTTTTTCTCTGCCAATAAATGCTCTTATGAACCCTATTTTCAAAGAATACCTATTTTTCATCTAACTTTGTTACAGATTTTATTCACTAATTCTTACCTTCTCTCCTTGATCAAACTCCACAGAGCAATAGTTTATATTTGTTCGCTCTTTCTTTCTCTTTCCCTTCCAGTCATTGCTGGACTATCCAGTTTAATCTAGTTTAATCTAGTTTTCCCACTCTGAGGTTCTCAACTCTCATTAGAACCATAAGTCCTTAATACCTTCTAAGAACCATTTGCCTCAATCCAAGAACTCAGACTGATGTAACTAATAGCAGGGAAAATAATGAATCTTCCAACAGAGAATGTCGTAAATCTTTTCTCCATGTTAGCATCTCATCACCATAGCAACTACATCCTTTGATTGTATCAGTAGATGTCAAGTCAATGTTGCAGTGCCAAGTGAGAAGAGTTTCTCAGGGAGAACAAGGTAATGAATTGGGTCATGTCATATTGGGAGGTGAAGTAAGAGTGGAATTATGCATGACCACTTGGTTTGGCAATGAAGGTCAAAGTTGGGTGAAAGAAAAAGGAGTCATAATTTACTAAATTAGAGGTGCAGAGAAGAAGTCAAGACCATGGGGCAGCAAACTGAAGCACCTGATCTTCTGCTTTCCCAAACCAGCCTCTTACAAGAGTGAAGGAACATGAAATGGAGGAGGAGACAATGGCATTGAGGAGTAGGGAATATGAAAGAGCAAAGAAGGGAGCAAAACCCGGAGAATCAGTGTGCAGTGAAGAGGTCTGCATTCCCTGTGTGATTTCTGAAAGATGAGAGATATCATAACATGTTTCTGTTAAGATGGCAGTGGGCCAGTAGAAGGGGAGAATGGGCTAATAGTTGAAAGATGTTGCTTGAGACCCAAAAATGGGAAGGAGGGACTGAGCCAGAACTGGGGGCCCTCACCCAACAAGAAGGTGATTTGACTTGTGATCCCCAAAATGACATGTTACACTCCCACCCCCTAACCTAAGAATGTGAGCCGGGTAGACTCATGTTAAGATGTGAGTGTATTTGGTGAGGGTGGTGGCTGTCATCGATCTTTACAGTCACCCAGGAGATCTGTTAGATCCTCACCCCTTCCCTGTAGGCATTTGAGTCTGAAATTCTGTTCATGCCCCACCCCTAGCGATTCTGACCAGATAACTGGCACTGGGTCATGACCAGCTGTCACCAAGAGAAGCTCCAGAGGCTCTGCTGTGCTCATTGCTAAGTCCCCGGATGCTTTTTAAAATCTTAGCTCATCTTCTATGACCCTGCTACACACATATCCTGGTCTCCCTGGCCCCCATTCTGTGCCATCTCCAACCAAGGCTCAGGATTTACAGCTCAGCCCTGTGTTAGGAACATACAGGCTATGAGATAGATTCCTCTTGAGTCTGCAGCCACCCCATGAACACCATCCATCTGTTCCCAGCTTCTCTGGAGACAACTTGTAGTGATCTACTCTGAATGCTCAGTTCTGCCCCAGGACCCCTTGTGGGACTGTGACTAAGTCCATTCTCGGCACACCTATGGCAGGTGATGTGTGTTTCTCAGGCTCACGTCTTGTAGCCTTTTCACCATGACCGGCCCCCAAGGTGACTTCAGAACCAGCCTGGGTCGGACCCTCCTGCCTTGGAGAATCCCATCTCCCCCAAGCCTTTACTTTTGTCTTTCAAGTACCTGGTTTGAACCATCCACACGGACACATTCTCTCCTGCTTGTGAACATTTTTGTCTAACCCAATGATTTTGTTATGTCACTTTTCTACAGTAAGTCAGCTTTCCAGTTCATCCTCAATGCTTATAAAGTAGCTCATTAGCTACCACTGCAGTGCAGCTTTCCAATTATGGGACTGCACTGAAGGACCATTCTATGTGTGAGCAACTCTCCGCTGAGATGCCAGCTCTATGAACCTCACCCAAATCAAGGGTCTGCAAACGGTCAGCAACAGCACTCACATAGGAGAACAGAGCTGCACACCTGTGCTTTCTTATTTACCCAGGCCTCTGTCATGTTGGGACAGGTAGTGAGCACTGAAGGAAAACAACAACAACAACAAACTCTGGACCCTTAATTTGCTCCCATTAAAATCATTCTTTCAACTTCATCATAAAACAGCAGAGTAAGCCAAAAGTACAGAATGTCTACAAACTAGGAGTCTTTTTTGCTCAGACCAAGCTAAGCCCAGGAGATTGAGGCGGCTGTACAAATGACAAAATGAAAAACAGGGGGACTTGGGATGAGGAGATCAGGGGGATCGTGGTTCAAAGCCAGCCCAGAGAAAAATATTTTTGAGACTGTATCTCATAAAAACAAGCCAAGCATAGTGGTCACCTTGTAACCCTGGTTCCAGAGGAGACAAAGGTAAGAAGATCACAGTCACCAGCTGGAGCCAGGTGAAAAGCACAAGACCAAAAATGAAAAATGCAGCAAGGAAGGGTTGAGGATATGGCTCAGGTGGTAGAGTCCTTGCCTAACAGAGTTCAGTCTCTGGGATTACAAAAACAAACAAACAAACAAACACGTGAGGCTTGTTGCCAACCATCCCGAATAAGCCCTCTAGCTTCACTTGCAATCAGAACTGACTTAAAAACACTGAGTTTTGAGGGCACATATTGTTAGTTTACGTTATGAGCTACTATGCTATTAGTAATCAATGACTGGATCCACCTGCTTTGCTGTAAGATAATGCTGCTGACATGTGAGTTATGGTAACAGCTGCCCAGGTGGCTCGGCGGAGACGTGAAGACTGCTGTTTACCAATGTCCCTGAAGTCCACAGGCACCTGACAGGTGGCTGCGAAGAAAGAACAGAAACAGAGGTGGCCTCCCTGTCTTCATATCATGTCTGCTCTCTCTGCTGCCTCAACCTTTGAGTCAACTTCCCCTCCGCTCTGCATGGAGGGATGTTAATAGTTGAGAAATGCTTTGATTATTTTTTTGAGACTATGACACAGGGGGAGCTTGGCCTGTTGCTCTTTGGAAAGGTTGTATGTTTCTTCTACCCCGGCCTGTGTTCTCTCAACACTCAGACACTGAAAGTCCTCTAGCCCTACACAAGGCCAGGACATTGATGCAAGGGGTATGCTTACATGTTAATGCAAGATGATGCCAGGAAAGGAGGGGCATGGAAGTTCTTAGACTAAGTTACTGCTTGTCAGCCCAACAAGGCATAGCCAGGATGCTTGCACAAAAGAAGGAAAGCGTCCTCTGAAACCACGCCATGACTAAGAGACAGCCACTAAACTCACCTCACCCTAGAAAGCCAGTGAAAGTCTTCTCCCTTTGTTAAGTGAGAGTCCTGGTGCTCGCTGCCTACGGTTCAACGAAAGGATTGTGTCTTGTCCATAATACGCGGTCTGGTTCCCTTTCTACTGTTGGCATGGCATAAGACCCCACTGTGTGGTAGCTGTGTGAATGTGATGAGTAAACCCTGGCAGTGGCTAGTGCACTGTATTCTAAAGGAAGATCTCTTGCTTCAACGTGACTATTCAGAATCGATGGCAGTGTCAACATCAGCTTCTTCCATGTCTACAGCTGGGCCCAGGAGGTTGAGTCTGAAGGACATCACCCAACACACAGCTCAGTTTTGCTCTGTGTTCTCCAGAATGGAAGGTCTGAAAGGTTGCTGAGAGGTTCTGCGCATGTTTCTCCTTCTGTCCTCACAGGACAGCAGCTCTTGTCTTCTTCTTTCCTTGCCTTAGCATGAAGTGCCAGAGCCAGTAACCAGCGAGCATGGCCGTGTGTGAGCACCGCTGTAGAGGGCCAATGGGCAGAGATAGGAGGAGGAAAAAGAGGGGAGAGCAGAGGAAGGAAGGGTGAAACGAAAGAAAGCAATCTAGTACTACTTAAAAAACAAAACAAAACAAAACAAAAACCAGAAAGTTGGGAGCCAGTGGCTCATACCTGTAATCCTAGCTACTCAAGATGCTGAGACTGAGAGGATTCTGATTCAAGGCTGGCCCAGGCAAAAAGTATACAAGATCCTTCATGCCAACAGAGAAAGCTGGGCATTGTGATGCACACCTGTCATCTCAGCTATGCAGAAAGTGTGAATAAGAGGATCACAGTCCAGGCACGATCAGGCCCAAAGTGAGACCCTGTTCTCAAACGAATGATGTGAAAAGGACTAGGGGCGTGGTTCCAGTGGCTGAGTAGCTGCTTAGCAAGCTTGAATTCCCCAGTTCAAACCCCACCACTACCCAAAAGCAAGAGTAATAAAGTAGTAAGTCCCCTCAGTAGCACAACAATGAGTTGCTTCAGTCATGATTCTTTTTGTTTCCTGCCTCAGCGCCATTGTTGAGCCAGCTCCATTTCAATTCACTCAAGGTGGGCCTGGCCTTTGTGCGGCGGGAAACAGCCGCTGTGGTGTGAGGAAGCCTGGCCAGGACATCACACTGGGCTCTATGAGAAGGAAGCGTTCACGGAGACGTCCAACGCCGATGGCTCCTACAAAGGATTCCAGAGGAGGAGAAGCCTTCCTGGACCCTTTGAAGACTCTTGCCCTCCTGCCCCTCTGTTATTCAAATAACACCCCACGAGAAGGGGGAGAGTATGACATATTTTCAAATGCATCCTTCTGTAGGGCTGATCTAGGGCTCTGGTGGATCCTGAGTTCTAAACCCAGCTGGCCGGCCTGGCCGCCTCAGGGGCTGCTGGGATTCCTCCAGAAGCCTGGCTCCAACTTGCAAGACTCTTCCTTCTGGCCAGTGCTTCCAGTTTTTTTTTTTCCTTCTCCTCCTCCCCCAGAGCGATCCAAGAAGAGCATCTGTGTCTGATTTTTCAGATTGAAGGCACCGCATTCTGACTGTCTGCTTTGGCGGTCTGGGCTGGTGAGCATGTGACTCGTGTGGTGACGTGGATTCCCACAACACCACCAGCAGAAACTCAAACAGATCCACAGCCTCGCACAGCTGCACAGCCTTCCTGCTCCGGCAGCCCTCGGCTCCAGGCTCGGGGACCCTTCTATAGGGCTCTCCTGACGGGCCTCTCCATATGTGCAGGGTGATGCGCCCTTCCAGGAGTCTCCTGAAGGCCACCCTTGGCCCGTCCATCCCCCGGGACCAGACGCTGTCTGGTCCTCAAGCTCCCTGCACCATGTGGCTCCGTATCCAATGCTCCACATGCTCTTATTCTGCAGGACTTGCAGAATGCACCCGGGACACTGAAAATTGGTCCAAATAGGTATTCTGTGTGCTTTGTGTGGGCATAAGCCTGTCTAAGACGATGCCAGAGCAACTGAGGGGAAGGTGCAGGGGACACGGGGGGGGGGGGGGGAGCAGGAGGGCCTGCTACGGCCCGGAGTGGACTGACTGAAAGGAGTGAGGCTTCAGGCCCTCCATAGCACCTTTAAGACCTGGGTCAGGGCTGCACGCTTCCACCAGAGTTCCCAAAGGAAGTAGCTGTTGTTCTTTTTGGTACAGATGTCTGTTCCCTAAAACTTAAATGTAGTCCCATTTTCTTAAAAACACACTGTGATACATTTTAATATTTTCCCACATACATCTATCACAGTCTTATTTTATCTGCATTGCCTATGCTAACCCAGGATGAGCAGAGGAAAGGAAACGAGATGGGGAAAAGCTACCCTGGGGTCCATTCTGTGGGCCAATCATGACAGAAAGTGAGGAACACCAGTGTCACAAATCAAGAGCTAAAGGGCAGCTGCTCCTTCAACCCCTCTTCAGGGGTGTCTGGGTGACCCCACCCAGAGGACCCAAGAAAGCAACAATAAAGCTGGCCTCAGATGCATCTCTCTCTACCTCCTTGCTGAGCGGAGTGGGTCTTGTGGGATTTGGGGCCCGCAAGAACAGATCAGCAAATACTGACAGGAAACAAGCACCCGGGAAATGGCACCCACAGCCCCTCCCTCGGCGCTCCCCCCTCCCCTCCTCCTCCCTCCCCCTCCCGGGGAGAAGTCAGCACAAGCCCAAGGTTCTTCTCAAGGATCTGCAAGCCCAGCAGATGTCTGGGGCGGGTGTTGGGAGACCATAATTACCCCCACGGACGTGCTCTTTATGAAGCCCTTCAAACACAGTTTTCCCTGGAAAAGTGTGAGTGCTTTTAACTAAAAGTGCTCTCCTGCAATGTTGATGGGTGTCGGGGTGGAGAGGCAGAGCCCTTGGGGACTTCTGCCTCGTTTCCTGAAACAATGAACGCAGTAACGGATCGTGCTAGTCAGTCCCAGCTGCCCTGGGCCCCCTTCATGAGCTCCTGTGTAGGGGGCTTCCTCCTTAACAGACCGTAATCACGTTCATTTTAGAAACTTGGATAAAATAAGGTGAAAACTGTACAATTCTACAGGAACAGGAAGCTTGGTTGTTTTTTTTAATCATTTATGTCTTGACTTTTGGTCATATTTGGAGGGTGGCTGTAAAGTAAGCCAGGATCATGGTGGAGTTGATAGTGAAGGTGTCTGGATAAGTCCTCCTGTGGGGAGATGGAGATTTCCTGGCACAGTCTTCAGGACTTCTTCCAAGAGGAGGTCATGTCCACTCGCGAAGCCTCACTCCACCCATTCTTCCCAAGTCAGTCCTGCTGCTGGCTGGAGTCTTTGCCCTGTTCAGCAGAGCCAGACTGCACACAGCCCCTGGGACCTGCCCCCTGCAGGCTCGGATGGTCCTGGAGGGGCCCAGCGTCACCGGGAGAATCACAAAGACATCAGGTAAGAAACTCAGTCCTGATTCCTACGTGGATGGTATTTGGAGGTAAGGCTTTATCTCCAAAGAGGTTTTACATCTGAAATGACCTCCAAGGGGTCATTAGCCTCAAATAAGGCCACAAGGTGATACTCTTGTCATAGAACCTAGCGGCTTTCTATCAAGAGGAATGGAAAGCCAAGCTGGCTTCCCATTTCCTTTGTCTCCTCATGCGATGTGCCCTTTAAGACTTCCTGGTCTCTAGAATTGTAGACAATAATTCTCCTTTCTTTGTAAATTACCCAATCTGTGGTGTTCAGTTAAACAACAGAAAAGGAACGAAGACAGCCGTGAAATAACTGCCTGGACGGGGTGGGATTGATTATCCGACTAGCTTTCATCAGCATCTTCTGATTTCTCTCCCATGAACGCTTCCAATTTACACATTTCACTCAGGTGACCAAGAATTGATGAGTTTACTAAAATGAGTTCAAAAAACAAGTCATCATTTGAAATAAATAAATCACTTGAAAAGGAAAACACATCCAAGTCCCTAATACAGTCATTGCAAATGTTAATAGTGGCCCAAGGAGTATTAAAGAAATGATAGCAAAGCATGGAAAAGCAGAGGCAGAAGTCCCAATGAAACTAGACTTTCAAAGGTGGAGGTGTAGCTCAAGTGGTAGAACTACCAGCAGTGAGTAAGCCAAGCAAGAGCCTGAGACTCAAGTTCAAGTCCCAGCACTGGCACAGAAACTTTAAAAGCTGATGGACAAACAGTTGAGACTAAGCACCATTTTCTTAAGAATTTATGCATGGGAACTTTACAATTATCCTTAAGTAGTTGCACACAGAGGCTCAAATTCAATGTGCCAGTTGATGGTTACAATGCATCTTCATTCTCCCTCAACCTCTCCCAACCCTATCATCCCCGCAAGTTGCCCGGTTCCATTTCACATCAAATATGCTGACAGTACTTGCCTACCCTTCCTCTTTCCATGCATCTGTGCCCTCCCCCCTTAAGTCTCACCACCCCTTACACAAAGCATGTTTCAGCTTTCTGGTATTCATTTTGTTAAACTGTAAGTTAATTGGTCAAAAGGGTTACACTATTGCTGCTCCCCTGTGCTACACCACATGTCAGTCAATTTGTTTGTGTGTCTATATGCATGGCCCTGTATGTGTTTTCATATATGTTGATATATGATCTGATATGATATATAGCTAGATGGCTAGCTTCCACATATGAGGAAAAACATGTATGCTTTGTGTCTCTGAGCCTGACTTAATTCCCTTAACATATTTTGTTTGTATTTCATGCATGAGAATTTTTATTTCATAAGATTAATAGGCAAATGGATTGTTGGTTTGACTAACTGTAACCATTTTCAGAGTCAGGCACTGGGTTCTGTGTAGAATGACTTGGCCAGGATGCTCAGTAGGTGCTCATCTAATTGGAGTTGAGTCAGCTGTGCTCTCACGGTTCTTTTTGTTGGTGGTGGTGGTCGTGGGGCTTGAACACCCGGGCTTTCTCCCTGAGCTTTTTTTGCTCAAGTCCAGTGCTCTACCACTTTGAGCCACAGCACCACATCTCACTTTTCTTAAAAACACAATCACACTTAAGGCAAGTTCCAGAGAGCGTGTGTCACTCAGATCTCTGCCACTGTAACAAAATAGATAAGGTAAACTGGTAAGTGGTGGGGACTCCTTTGGGCTGACAGTTTCAGAGGTCTCCGTTCACAGTTACTTGGCTCAGGGGTCCCTGGGTCTGTGGGAAAGCAGAGCATCATGGGGGCCAGGAAGCAAGGAGAGGCAGAGATAGAGAACAGGGCCCAGGGCAGAGTTCGCCCTTCACATGCATGCACTCATCTACTGTTGAGGTCAGAGTACTCGTGATCTAATCATTTCCCAGCCCTGATCCCGAGCACTGCCGCATGGGGACCAGGACTTCAGGCTTTGAAAGGATGTCTAAGACTCCAGACATATCAGATGTCACACTCCATGCACTGTGCAGAGCCAAATGAGAAGAAGGTTCACTACACCTCCATGCTCAGATGCTACTTCTTCCCTGCTCTGCCCGTATCAGGAACTTGAAATTCCATTCTATTAGCCAGGTGGGGCCACTGATCTGGAGCTCCAAGACCTGGGTTTAAATCCTAGCTCTGTAACTATGCAGCCTTCTAGGCCAGTCCCTTGACCTCCCTGAGCCTCCATTTTCTCAAGTCAACTGGAAATAGTGCTACCTCCTTCCAAGGCTGCTGTGGAAACTCATCAGGATACTGTGTGTGCTTAGCCCAATGGTGCTTCGAAAGTGCTCAATAACGGGCAGATTTATTATTAATATTATGTTGATCAATGATCACCAAAGGAGTCCTTTGAACACAAAACTTTGCCAAGACAATACCAAAGATTGGGATGACCAGAAGGATACACATTAAACATCACACCTGAACATAATCTTGTCTGTGACAAATGCAATTCTTCACTAGAGAAATCCCCTCTGCCCACCAGGCTCCCCTGAATAGATTTTCTCCCCAGTCCCTCTCCTGATTGTCTTCATGCCCCGCAGCTTGAGTTTACCTCTCTTCTTATATGCCCCCCTCCTTCACCCCTCCTACTTTGAAGCTCACAAGTCAATATAGCCTATTCATCATGTACTTTCTTACAGCTTTGGGCGCTGCAGCCTTAAAAGCTGTTCCATGAATTTGTGCAGCCCAGCAGCCCAGGAACCTAAGAAAGTCCCTGGCTCTCTTTGGAGGGTTTAGCAGAAGGTAATCTGCCATTTCTTTGAAACCCAAGAGTAGACTTTCTTCTGCCTCCTAGGATTTTGATGTTCCAAGTAGAACAGAAGCACTAAGATGAGCCACCCATTTGTGTGTATGTGTGTGTGTGTGTGTGTGTGTGTGTGTGTGTGTGTGTGTGTGTGTGTGTATGGTGGGAGGAGGGGAAGGATGTCCCCAATACTAGGTATGAAATCCACAGCCCATATGTGGTAGGCAGGCAGCATGCCATAAAAGAAGAGAAATCCCCATCTGTGGCTGTGATGCTCTATGCCCA
Source organism: Dipodomys merriami (assembly GCF_024711535.1). Taxonomy (NCBI): domain Eukaryota; kingdom Metazoa; phylum Chordata; class Mammalia; order Rodentia; family Heteromyidae; genus Dipodomys; species Dipodomys merriami. The sequence continues at coordinate 4,563,420 of NW_027202270.1, read as the reverse complement.
GCATCCCTGCCACTTACTGTGTATTTCTTTCTTTTTTTTTCTTTTTTGTTGGTCGTGGGGCTTGAACTCTGGGCCTGGGCACTGTCTCTTAGCTCTTCAGCTCAAGTCAAGCAAAGCACCCTACCACTTGAGCCACAGCGCCACTTCTGGTTTTCTAGTGTTTTATTGGAGATAAGAGTCTCATGGCCTTTCCTGTCTGGGTTGGCTTTAAACCGTGATCCTCAGATCTCAGCCTCCTGCATAGCTAGGATGACAGACATGAGCTACCAGGGCCCGGCTTACTGTGTATTTCTTTACTGAACACTTCCCTCTCCCCCTCCAAGGCACTAGCAGGCAGGGTTTTGTTTTAATACTAATATTAATGCGTACTTTAAAAAAAACTGGGTTTTGCTGCTAAGAATCTGTGTGTGTGAAAGTGTACATGTGAGCATGCATACATGTGTGTCTGTATGTACCTAAGGAGTTAAAGGAAGTCCCTGTCTGTGTTGCTAGCTGTTTACACATCATTTAGCTGTATGCAGTGGTATTTCGCTGTATGCTGTGACGTTCATTATATGCTGAGGTGTTTGGCTGTATGCCACAGTGTCTGTGTGCTGTGGTGTCTGTCTGAATGCTGTGGTGTTTGGCTGTCTGCTGTATGACCGTATAGTATTCTACCCTCTTCATTCTCTCAAAGTGCCCTTTCTTGTTAAACACAAAACTGAAGTGTATATACAGCCACTATTTGGGAAGGTTTCCTATTTCTGCACAGACTTACTTCTCTTTTCTCCCTGTCAATAAAATCGATCCAGCACAAGCTTAAGTCTCGAATACTCTTTGGGCAAAAGGATCCAAAGTCTGTGTTTATAACCAGCAATGTCAGTGATGAGTCTAAGTGCCAGCATCTCTTGTAGAGACACAGCTAATCAACCCAGAGCAAAATGAAAGCTGGAAAGAGGGGCTGGGGTCTATCCCCATAATCAGGACACTGGCCAGAGGGGATTGGTGGTGGCATCTTCTTCACTAGACTTGTGAAGCGCCATTTCCACTGCCTCTACAGCTCACTGACTTAGTATGTGGTCGTCTCTATTCATCTCCAAGGTGATCCTAGACAGCCAGACGCTTCCTCCTTAACAGCTCTGGCTGTAATTTACAGCCTTGTTTGGTATGCGGCATTTCCAGCACCACTATAAATTCTGCTGCTAATCTCAGGCTTAGAAAAAGTCTTTCTTTAAATTGCTGCCACTGCATAGATGTTGGTAAAGCCTGCATTTAATAAACGAAGAGTACTGGCAGATTGTACAGAGGAAAGATGGTGAGCAGAGCAAATTCATCTTTGATCTCTCTCCTTCCTGGGTCTGAGGACCCTCCCTCCACTTTTACACCTCTAACTCTAATTTTGGTTTTGCCTTATCTCTTTCTATCCAGAAAGAAAATAAATAACATTTATTCATGCAAAAACACGAGACACAGTATATGGCAACCTGTCAGAGATACCTGCAGTTTTAAAGCTGAAGTTTAGGGGTTAATTTTTAAGAGTAGTTTTCCATATATGTTATCCTCTTAAATAAAGGCAAGAGAGATTCATGCCTTTAATCCTGACTACTTGGAAGACAGGCGTCAGGAGGACTGTGGCTCAGTACCAGTCCAGCCAAAGAAAAAAACAAGCCAGTCCCTCATCTCAACCAAACAAGCTGCCTGTGGTGGCATGCACCTGTCAGCCCAGGATGCAAGAAAGAGTACTGCAGCCTGAGCCCAGTTCCAGGCAAAACCACCAGGGCCTATCATGACGTAACTGATACGGGCTGGAGGTATGACTCAAGTGGTAAAGCACCTGCCTAGCTAGCGAAGGCCTTGAATACAAACCGCTATACTGCCTAAATAAAAGAAGAAAGATGGAGATTTCTGGGGATAAAAATGGAGAAAACGGATGCATTTGGAAGTTCTCGGTCAGAACTTCTCAGCATCATGCATGAGCTAATGTGAACTGTCTCCAGCAGGCATCTAGAGCATTCAGCATTTCTACATCTTCCTGAACACAAATACCTTCTTTGAAGTGCTTACATGGCTGTAATCCACAGAGCAGAATTTTATGTCCCCACCTAAATTCCATGGCAGCAGCCCAGGGTTCCACTCCTCAGTGCCAGGACTCCACCCCTCAGTGCCCTGGCTCCACCCCTCATTGCCAGGACTCCACCCCTCAGTGAGCTGGCTCCACCCCTCAGTGAGCTGGCTCCACCCCTCAGTGCCAGGACTCCACCCCTCAGTGCCAGGACTCCACCCCTCAGTGCCAGGGTTTCACTCCTCAGAGTGTAGAACCTTGGTTCCGCCCTCCAGGTAAGCCACACTGCCATGCTAGCCAAGGATGGGGCACTATAGACCGGGCGTGAAGAGGATGTTAATGAGAACTTGTGGAGGCTTTGAGGTCAGCTTGTAGACACAATTTGGCCCACTCTAAGCCTACTCTGGAAATCAGAGTTCTGTAGGAGCTGCTCTCATGGGGCCTAAGGTTATTACATGCAACATAAGGCCATGGTAATGGACACCGTGGTGTGGACCACAGTGCCCCCTTCAGGAGTTCTCCACACCCCGGGTGGCACATCAGGGCCTTGGGAGGCATCTGTGTCTCCTGTCCCCCACACGCTTCCATGTTTGGGCTGCACTTCCTACCCAGGACTTCCTTTACATGCCAGAGTGATGTCTTTTCTCTTGTTTCAGACCTCCTTCATTTGAGTTTTACTGTCCTTTGTTGGCAAATATAGATTTATCTATAAAAGTAGGAGGGACCCTCTCAAAAGTTTAAAGAAGAGGAGACCAGGAGAGGCATTGGGAACTTTGTTGCCTTTCCAAAATGGCAATGCAGGGCTGGAGGCATGGTTCAAGGGGTAGAGCACCTGCTATCAACTGCAAAGCCATACATACATACATACATACATACATACATACATACATACATACATACATACATACATAGTATGTCCAAGTGGTTGTGCAGATTTCCACACCAGCAGAAGCCTGTGTCCCCCTGCACAACTCTGTCTTTTTGGCAAACAAAGATGCTGTTCAAGCCCAAGTCCACTCACACCAGTCTCTGATGGCCAAGATGAAATAAAGAAGACCCATTCTTCCACTCAGCTGTTGGATCTTGTCATGGCCAAACATAGCATGGAGTAGCCCAGGGAGGAAACTGCCTTTCATTCTTCCCATTTATTGAGTCCCGAGATGGGCTGGACAAGCATTTGGCAGGACTGGAGTTTGCACAGCAGTCCTCATGCTCATTAAACAAGGGCTCCACTAGGTGCTCTGCTACTTGAGCCAGCTCCACAGGCCTTCACAAGTATGTGAAGATACTTCCTTGAAATTACCTAGGCTTTCAGAGTCTTTTCCTGCCTTTCCTCAGCCCTATGCTTGAACAGCCTCTCCATCAGAGCCTCCCAGTAAACAAGGGCTGTCTCTTGCCAGGGACTGTGTGACACGTACATAGTACTAGCATGGCAATATCAAGAACCCTAGGGAAGTTTTCATCATAGAGGTCCTTCACTTCTTTAGTCAACTCCTAGGTATTTTTTTTTGGGGGGGGGGTCTGGTCGCAGGGCCTGAACTCTGGGCCTGGGCGCTGTCCCTCAGCTCTTTCAGCTCAAGGCTAGCGCTCTACCACTTGAGAAAAGCCATCGATTTTTGAGGGTTAATTTTATACCCTGCTACTTTGCCAAAGTTTCAAGTCAGCTGCAGTAACTTGGGAGTGGAGTCCATGGGGTTCTTTAAATACAAGATCATGTCATCTGCAAAAAGGGAGAGTTATACTTCATCTTTCTCTGTTTGGATCCCTTTTACATTTGCATCTTGTCTTATTGCTCTAGTTAGGCATTCTAATACTAAATTGAAGAGAAGTAGAGAGAGTGGACATCCTTGTCTCATTCCTGAATTTAGATGAAATGGCTTTGGCTTTTTGCCATTGAGTATAATGCTGGCTGTAGGTTTGTCATACATAGCCTTTATTATATTGAGTAATGTTCCATGGATTTCTAGTTTTCCCAGCGCCTTCATCATAAAGGGGTGTTGGATCTTGTCAAATGCTTTTTCTGCATCTATTGAGGTAATCATGTGTTTCTTATCTTTGCTCTTGTTGATGTGATGAATTATATTAATTGTTTTGCGTATACTGAACCAGCTTTGCATTCCTGAAATGAATTCTGTTTGATCATGGTATATGATTTTTTAATGAGTTGTTGAAGTCAATTGGTCAAAATTTTGTTGAGTTTTTCATCAATGTTCATCAAAGAAATGGGTCTATAGTTCTCTTTCTTTGATGAGTCCTTGTCTGGTTTTCGGATGAGGGTTATGATAGATTCATAGAAAGAGTTTGGTAGTGAACTTTCACTTTCAATTTCATTGAAGAGTTGAAGGGGTATTGGTGTGAGTTCTGCTTTGAAGGCCTTGTAGAATTAAGTTGGGCTTTTCTTGGGTAGGAGGTCTCTAATTGCTATTTCTATTTTGATACTTGATATGGGTTGGTTAAGTTGGTTTAAGTCATCTTGGTTTAGTTTGGGCATGTCAATATTTGCTAGAAATTCATCCATTTCTTCCAGGTTCCCAGATACCCCTCAGGAGATGAATGGATCAAGAAAATATGATATATATATGTATATATATATATATATATATATATATATATATATATATATATATATAATGGAATTCTATGCCTCCATCAGAAAGAATGACATTGTCCCATTTGTTAGGAAATGGAAAGACTTAGAAAAATTTACATTAAGTGAAGTAAGCCAGGCCCAAAGAAACATAGGACCCATCGTTCTCCCTATTTGCAATAACTAGTATATGTCTAGGACAAGCAGAAAAGGTCAAAAGCTGTTATGACCATATAAGATGATATTAAGTGAAATGAACCCCAAGATAGGGACACAAGTGGTTTTATCTTTGTTGCTGTTGTTAATGTACTACGTATTATTTTGTTCTTTTGTATGTTCTTCCTCCATGGTATAACCCCTGTTTTCACTGTATTTCATTCCGGTGCCCTGAATCTTGTATATGCATTTTTCTAATTTGGGGAGGAGAAGGGAAATAACAAAATGCTGAAATAAGGATACAGGTTGACACATTGTAACAATGAGAAGTTACAAGACACTGTTGAAAATGAACTTTACAACTTGGGGTGGGAGGAAGGAGGGAGTAGTTGGGGAGATAGAGAGGGAAGGGATGGCTGGAGAAAAACAAAGGAGGAGGTAACAATGCTGATAGGAAGTGTACTCATTACCTTACTCATATAACTGTAACCTCTCTGAACAATATCTTTACAATAAAAAATATATATTAAGAAAAAAAGAACCCTAGGGAACGAGCGTCAGAGTCTGGGCTGGTGGAGACCACGGCCAAAAAGAACAGGGCTGTGTCCCTTGTAAAGAGCGGTGCCATGCACAGCTGTCATGTATGAAGGCTGAGGCTGCACACCTTTCTGTCAGAACTCCTTGTCACCCCAGGAGCTTTTCCTCAGACACCAACTGCCTGCCAATACCTCCCAGCCCTCCTCTCTTTATTTTCAACTATGCCTTTGCTCTTATCCAACATCCTGTATGTTCCCTGCCTTGGACATTGGCCCAGCATTTTTGGAGGAAGCTTCTAGAATCATCACAATGCACTTACTGTTCTATTTATTGTTTGTCTCCCCATCAACTTCCATCAGGAGAAGTGCTTTCATCTCTCCTGGTTGCCACTGAATCCTCAAGGCTTAAAATAGCATCTTGCACTTGGTTTGTGCCCAGTAATTCTTGTGAAATGAGTAAGTGCTTCAGACTTGCTGTCACCCACGTGTGCTCGCTCGGCCTGGTCCAGACAGCAAGGAGACTTTGATGTCTTGTGTGGGAATGTCACTCATGGGTGCAGGCAGGGCTTTGGTGCACATGGTTTCCCTGGACAAAGCTGAGGACATGTGGAATGTTCAAAGGGAACAAAGATGGGCCTCGGGAGTCCCCTGAGAGTGCTCCCTATGAGGTAGCTAGGATCTGAGACCCAGGCGGCTCAGCCAGCCATGTCAGCCAGACAGTTGGGTGATGTTCATGGGCAGCTGAAGGTATGGGCGGGGTGACAGGAGGCCAAGGGTGGAGCGTGTGGAGCCGTAGAGGACGTAGGTAGAGCACACTCCCACACATAGCTTCCCTGCCCTCCTGCTGTGAAATGGACTCAACAGCTGGCCAGGCTGCTTGTTGGAGGGACTGGCCACTCCTTCCCACAAGGCAGAGCCATGATGGACCCAAATCTTCAGGCCTCAAGCTCAAGGCCAGTGACTCTCAGATCCTGCCTGACAAGAGGGCCAAGGCACCGCTCTCCTTCCCTGTCCAGATGGGTGTGGGCTGTGAATACACAGGTTTCAGGGTCCTGTGGCTGAGCAGGCTCCCAGGGCCCAGGACTTGGTTGAACATTGCCCCCCCCCCACACACAATGTGTTTCCATTGCCAGCTCATGCCAGTTCTGTAGCTCATCCTGCAAGATCCTCCCTAGAGTTTTGGAATATCTCTTTATGGTTAGCGCCAACTTCACCCATGCTTTCTGTTGGCCACTGGGGTATGAAGGCACCCCCACTTCAGACTCCCCAGGGCCAGAAAGCCAAACTGTGCATGTAGGTCCAACAAACACGTGATTATTATTTAAGATCAGCCACAGAAGTTGGTCACCTACTACGGGCTGGGCACTGTAAGGACATGCCCTCTAATCTTCCTAACACCCCGGAAAACCAGATGCTGCTCTCCTTGCCCAGGAGATGAAGAGACGAGCTGAGAGCAGGTAGGTAGCCACCTCCCATGTCTGAGCACCTGAGAGGTTCTCTGAACATGCTAGCTATCTAAATGTCTTTTCTGATCTGTGTTACTTTGCTGAATTGAATATCCATGTAAAGATAAGCTACAAATGACCTGCATGATATTGACCATGAAAGGCTTTACCATCCACAATTCTTTCAACAAATGCTTGTCAGTCTTCATGAGCTTGGACTTTGCTAGGTGCAGGTGCACCCTAGGGGGGTCAAGTGCAGCATTTTTCTGGTGTTATATGGGACCTGAGCAAGGCTTCCCAATCCAAGAGGAATTCATGTACAATTGGGAACCTCCAGCCAATAAACCTTTTTTAAAAAAATATTATTCTGATCTTCATGATGTATTTTTTATTTATATATCTTTGAATTCAGCAAAGAAAAAGTAGGTACTAGAAACATCCCACATTCTAAAGTCAGATGAAAAGATTACTTGTACTGTTCACCCAACAGATACCTCTATTTATGCCAGGGGGGATGTGAGGAGAGACAGGCAGGGATACAGAGAACCTTACCCAAACGAGAGGAATGGGCTCCAAGGAAAAACAAGGTAGCCACAGACTGCACCAATTAAAGAAAATAAAATCTTGAGCTTGCACCAACAATAAACCTTTTGTTCCTAAGAAAATGAGCAGATCAAACAACCCTCTTGATCACTACAGCCCAGGGCTAGGCCTTCACTGCGTGGGACCCCAGCACCCACAAAGGCCACGGCAGAATCAAGCCAAGATGGTGGCTGAGGGGTGGGAGACGAATGGAGGAGTCATTGCTCCCACTCTACAAGTGATTCTGAGCTGCTGCAGTTCTATTCTGAGCACGAGCTCTCTGGGATAAGAACAATGGGAGAAAGAGGGAGAAAAATCAATGGGAACAGGGAGAGGTGAAGACACGCTGGCTGGGCACGTGTCTAGGTGACCCTCCCGCTGCGGGACCCCCACCTCAGAGGAAGTGGGATTGAAGGACCGTGCTCTGGTTGCTGTGGCTCCCTGCCCAGTGCAGAGCCTCATTAACCAGTTACTGCCATTTTCACCCAGCCAGCCTTGATCCAGAAGCCAGCATGTGCTGTAGACACGGATTCCCTGGACATGGAGGATCCTGACAGTCAGGACTCCGGCACCCAGAGAGACAGGCAAACGCCCTTCGAGTTCACTGTGTGGAGTGTGTGCGAGGATCTGCGTTGCTGTTGTAGACATTCATGGAGGTGCCTTCCTCTCCCCTAGAGCATGAGTTCATTTCTCTCCAGTTAATTGTTCTAATGTGTGTCCCTGATCTACTGCTATGAAATGAAGGAACCCCCATTTTAGCAGCTTAAAGCAATAAACAGCTGGGTGCCTGTGGCTCTGGTGTAGCCCAACCTAGCTACTTAGGAGGCTGCAATTAGAAGAATAATGGTTCCAAACCAGGCAGAAAGGTTCTGAAAAACTCTGGAAAGTTCTGGAAACTCTACCCAGGATACTGTGACATGAGTCTGTGGTCTCAGTAACTATAAGGAGCTGGGGTAGGAAAGGCACAGCTCAGGGGTACAGCAGAGCAGGAAGCAAACCCTAGCTCAAAAACTAAACAGTGAGAAACAGGGCTGGAGCTGTCCCAGTGGTAGGGCACCTGCTTAGCAGGTGTCAGGTCTTTCCTGGGTTCAAACCCCAATAGTGCCAATTAATTCAAAATAAACACGAAACAGATATTGAACCACACAATCTCTGCAGTTCAAGATTCTCTGGGGGGCCTGGCTGGGTGGTTCTGGCTTGGGAGAATCTGAGAGGTGGTGGTGGAGCTTGTCAGCCTCAGCTACCACCACTGGAGGGTTGACAGGGACAGAGGATCAGGAAGGCTGGTTGACGGGATGCAGGTTGATACCTCAGTACCTTGGTGTCCCCATAGAGCCTTCGGGGCCTGGCCCTGGCTTCCCCCAGGCCGAGTGACCAGGAGACAGCCAGGAGGAAGCAGTCCTGTCTTATAACCTGCCCTCAGAATGTATGTAGTGTGGGAAGCAATGCAGAGTGTGGGAAGAAGGGACCTACAAGGACACTGGCATCAGGACATGGGGCCACAGGGACCACCACAGGGCCAGCCCAGGGCCCACCCCAGGACCATGATTTGTCTGCCTTTCTACACTATCAGATTTTGGGCCCGTGGCAGGGCTGCATGGCCATTTTAGTTGGATGTTTGTGAAGCAGGGCTGAGTACACGGCCTCTCACGTAGCAGCTATTCTGTAACGAGGAAGTCTGTCTTCAGAATTCGTCTCTGAATGTCGCTTCTTATAAAGGGACATCTTCACGAAGAAGGAAGCACACTGATAATGTCCAATAGACATGACATACAAACTCTTTACATACACTTCTGTTCTTACAGACACTTTGCAAATCGTAGACTCAGTTCTGCAGTAAGACAGCTGATCCAAGTTCTGTTCAGAGGCTCGGGGACTGCGACTGTGAGGAGTTTGATGCTGTGGAACTTGCAGTTAATTCAGGTCCAGGACACAGCAAAGTGAAAACTCTAAAGATCCTGTTTCAGCCTGTTGGAGCTGGTCTAGGCATTGGAAATGCAATAGGGAACAAAATGATCGGAGTCCCTGGCCTCTGGTCACTGCGATGACACCCTGTGCTCAGCCCAAATCTACAAGTAAGGCCCTAAAAAGAAATATCCCTGCCGGGGCCAGTGGCTCACGCCTGTAATCCTGCCTACTCAGGAGGCTGAGAGCTGAGGATCATGGTTCAAAGCCTGCCCAGGAAGACAAATCCAAGAGATTCTTTTTGGGTTTTGTTTTTTGTTATTGTTGCTGTTGTTGTTGTTTTTGGTCGACTGTGTGGATTGAACTCTGGGCCTGGGCGCTGTCCCTCAGCTCTTTAGCTCAAGGCCAGCACTCTATCACTTGAGTCAGAGGTGTCACTTCCAGTTTTCTGGTCATTTATTGGAGATAAAAGTCTCATAATCTTTACTGCCTGGGTTGGCTTTGAACCATGATCCTCAGATCTCAGCCTCCGGAGTAGCTAGGATGACAGGCGTGAGCCACCAGTGCCTGGCAACCAAGAGATTCTTAATCTCCAATTAACCAACAAAAAGCTTACCTGGAATTCTTGAGCATCAAAAGCCCAACAATAACCAAGCAGCATGAGTATAAGCTCTGAGTTCAAGTTCCAGAGCCAGTCATACACACACACACACACACACACACACACACAATATTCCTATTCCTGAAGTCCTTTCCAGGAGCAGTCCCCATGCTGAGTGGCAGATGTGTCCATTGTCAGACAGAGCAAACGGGGGTAGGAACCAGCCTCAGCACTGACCAGCTCTGTGCATCCAGGCTCTCACGCTTCACTGCGGGGCTGGGCGGCAGCCTGGGATCTGAGAACCACTGCACAGCTAAGGTGAGTCTCCTCCGGAAGAAAAGCCAGAGAGACATGTTCAATTCCCAGTGCTGCACTGGGGAGCTGCTCTCAGGACACACAGGTGGGGAGGAGGAAGACATGTGGGCAGGAAGCCAACGCAGGGGCTTATTGTCAAGTCAGGGTCCCCTGTGATAGCTCTTGGAGCTCAGGAGCAGCTGGATAGTGTCCAGGGGTTATTCCATGAAGAGGTGGCCTCTAGCCATTTATCTCTACCAGCTCCCGCCTGGGGGGGAAGCTGTCACCCAGCGTCACCAGTGGGGCTTTCTCCTGACATCTCCAGATGGCTGGCATCTGGACAGACAGGGACAGATGGTGACAGCCTGAAGTCCACAGGCTACCTCAGGGACTTAGGAACCAAAGGGTGACAACCGGGGGAGCGAAGCAACTTCTGCTGCAATGCTTGCATGAATTCATCCCGACTCAACCCTCACTCGTTTACCCGGCACACATTCCCCTCCCAGGCCCTAGGCCTGGATCCTTGTCTAGAGCTAGCGAGCAAGACTTTCGGGGTCCTATGTCTTGAGTCCTTCTGTCTTCAGAGGTCTGTGCTGTGTGAGCTTTTAACAGCAGCAGTCTAGGGCCAGAGAGGTGCTCTTCTATGCATGGGGTCTGGTCTCACACCCTGGCTGTTGGGGCTGTCATATCTTCACTCTTGGGCTTGGAGAAGCACAGCCTTCCCTATTACCTCAGTTTCGCCCTCTCTTCCAAGTTACCCGAGGCTGACTTGTTGGGTGATGGAGAAAACTAAAGAGAAACTAAGAGAGAAAATGGACAGCAGTTTTCATTTGTCATTGGAAGTCAGAACCCTGTGTGTCTCCCTCTCGACTATCCTGTCTGCTCTGCAGAATCCCACCTCTACCTTGTCCTCCCAAGCATTGTCTGTCCACTCCCCTTCCAGTCCCCCTGTCAAGCTGATCCAAGTCACTCTTGCTTCCAATAACGGTGTCGCTTACTTACTGAAGCCAAGTCAAAGACTCAAAGGTAGAAGGAGCAGCCGGGGGCTGTGAAGCGAGCAGCAGCGGGCTGGTGATGACATGGAGGCCACGGTCCAGCCCCAGCGGTGTGCTAGCTTTCCTCCACGGTAACACATGCTGGGACGACAATCAGCTTCTGGGGAGGAAAGGCCTCCTTGGCCCCTGATCGGTCGGCCTCCATCCCAATGGTGAAGCGAGGATGCTGGGTCTAACTGGAGCCATCTTGGCCAGTTGTGGATAGGGAATTGGGTTTCACTAGCGCCATTTTGTCCTCATGGTGGAGGAAGGGGAAGTCCTACTTCCCAGATCCTGGGCATGGCTGAATTCCTAGAGGCAGGAGTGGGGGCTTGGATGACAGGTTACTAAACCGGTCAGCCTAAGTCTTAATCTTGGGAGACTCTGGAGTTTCTTGTGACCCTACCCCCTGACCTGACCCTGTCTATGGTCAGACCAGCTCAGACGCCATTAGACCAGGCCTTGAGTGCTGGGTCCCACCTCAGCTCTCCATTGAGGGTGACCCAGGCTGTTGGTATTGTTTGTTCTGCTCCTTCTTTCCTCTCCTGCTCTTTTGGCTCAGTTTTTTAACAGCGTTGAGTGCGTTTCCACGGGGCTGCAGGTCTTCACGACAGGAGTGCATCTGCAGACGCCAGCGCTAATAAAGGCTCCCAATTCGACCTCCAAAATGTGGCTTCTCTGTATCTCGCCAACTGGATTCACCTTACAACAATGCTGAGAAGGCACATCCTAGTGGGAGCATGTGGTAAGCAAAAACATTTGCACCGCAAGCTGGGGAGCCAGGGGGAAGAGGAAGAAAGGAGCTTCCACAGGTCACTTTGAGGGTCTGCCTCCGTGGTCTAAGGATCCCCCCACACGCCATGCCTCCTACCAGGAACCAGAAACTGTGTGTGTGTGTGTGTGTGTGTGTGTGTGTGTGTGTGTGTGTGTGTGTGTGTGTGTGTGTGTGTGTGCGGTCAATTTGAACTTGGTTTGTGAATTTGTTCTTCACAGTCCTGATTTACATACTTTCATTCAGGCTGTTATTTTGCTGATTTATTTACTTGTCAGATAGGTCCTAAATGTTTTCTCCCCTTTTTATCCACCATACAAAATTTTGGCAAGTCCTACCAGTCGTGAGTCTCATGCTGTCATGATTTTATTTTGACTCATTTTTTCTTAATTGTCATGTATTATATATTGATATTTTAAGTCTGGTATCAAGCACAGAGTAGTTCTTCTCAAGTCAGAGTTCCAGTCATGTTTTATAGCCTTCCCTGGTGTTGAGGTTTGTTTTTGTGGGGATGGAGGAGGCTATTTGTGTTAATGTGCTCTTTTAATCTGAAAGCATTCATCATTCAGTCTCCTAGGCTAACGCTGAGGTGGGTAAACATCACTGAGCCCTCAGCACAGGAGGGCGAGAGCAATTAAGTCCCCATGTCTGCAGAGAACAAGAAAGACTCAGGGTGAAGCTACTTCTGCCTAGACCTCACTCTCCACACCATGAAGTCCCTTCAGTTCCATCATCTGCCCCCCTTCCCTCCTTCCCCCCCGAAAGATGAACATTTCCTGGCAGTGACAGATCCATCATGCATTCCACATGAGGTTGCAAATAATTGAATATATCTATAAGTCCAGCCAGCAATCACTTACCAACCACTGCATGTCCTCAGGTTGAATCCCCCCCCTGCAAGGGCAGAGGTCAGGGGCAGCCCCAGGACCTCCCCTCTGCGGGATCCCTAGAAGAGAACCACTGGCCTCTGCTCAGATATCCCAAATGCTGTTCCAACGCTCCCTCACCAACGCAACCAGTTCTGAAAACCTGATGGAGACTTGCAAATAGAGGCTCCAACAGGACACCCACCAAAATGGCTCTTCCAATCTTTTTTCTCTCATGTGTTGGAATTCTGTGTTACTGAGCTGGGAGATCTTTCTGTGCACAAAAATTGCCAATTTTTCAAACTAGCTTCCTGAAAACACATAAGAATTCTCTTTACTGCCCATTGAGAAAACGCATTCATTTATTCCCCACCCAAATCAAATACATATGGTGTGAACACTGATCCTTTGCCACGAACCGTGGCGCTTTTTCCAGGCCCTCTGAAATGTGACTTGGTGACCCCTCACACATGCCTCAAAAATAGTCATAGGCCCTGCCCTTGAACCTGATGGTCTTGGTCAATACAAGTGTCAGAGGGCACTCTGTGCTAACTGGACAGGACTGGCCCTTGAGGTAAGGCTGAATCCTTCCAACACTCCCAGACAGGGCCCAGATACTGGGGCAGCCAGAGTTTGGTCCCAAAGTTTTATTCAGTGAAGTCTTGGTCCCCAGAGAGGTGTTACTTGTAGGGCCTGTGAGAGGCAGCACCTAGGATGTTTATGCTCATTGAGGGGGTGCCACTGCAGGAGAAAAGGAGGCCTCAGTCCCTTCTTTCTCTCCTTTGCTGCCTGGTCATAAAGTAAGTGATTTTTGCTCCAAGACATGATATGCTGCCACAGGCCCAAAGCAATGGGACCAATCCATCATTAACAGAAACCTCTAACACTGCAAGTCAAAATGAATCTTTTTCTCTTTATAAGTTGATGTCTCGGGTACTTTGTTACAGTGATGGAAAGCGAATACTGAAGAAAACCCAGCCAAGACCAGGCTAACCTGGTCAAGTCAAGAATGCTCAATCAGCCTGCAGAACCTAATACAAGAACTATGTCGATTTTTCTGTATGTCAGGAGAAAATCTGGTTGCTCATTACCCAGATAGCTGATGTTTATAGTGATGTCTCCAAAGTCTCCATCAGGGATGTTCATTCAAGAGCAAAAGCACAACCAACCCCTGCCTCCAGGTACTTACACACAGCTTGGATTTCTCTGGCAGGGTGAAAGGGGATGTGTTTCTGGGTCAGAGACACAGGAGACCTCCCAGGCCTGAGGGATATCCCTGCGGGGGACCAAGGGAAAGCGACTGGCGGCCAGACCGCAGCCTCCGTGTGGGCATCATGCCCGTGGCACGTTCTTGTAGCACAGTGGCTTCTGCTGCAGCTTCTGGAAGAACCAAGCTCAGCCAGGTGCCAAGTTCCATCCCAGAGCTTCCCACACACCAGGCCTGGCTGGGGTTCTGGTCTACTGTCGGAGCACCTCAGGAACAATGTGGCAAGCATGGGGTCTGGATGTTACCAGGAGTCTGGAATCACATCCTAAAGTCTTTCACAAGTCTCGAGAGCCTGAGGCCATGCGTTGCTTTAATTCTTCATTCCACTAGGAATGAGCTAGCAACACTCTCAGTGTCAGAGCCGGGGGCTGCACTAGGAGAGATAATGCACGCACGGAGGCTCGAGAGCCCGAGCACACACAGACTGCGGCGTCTTAGTTGTTATTCTGGTCATTCCCCAGCGGCTGGAGCCTGGCTCACACACAGGAGCGCCTGGCCGGGCCAGGTCAGGGGGAGCTGGCTTTACCCCAAAGGTTGATGGACCCTGGGAGGGGCTGTGGGCCTCCCATGTAGAAAACCGCCAGGCAACAGCACGGGGAAGAACTGGGGGGAAGCTGAGCCAGGAGGCATTTGAAGTGGGAAAGACGCGGCTGTCTGCACACCCCGGAATGGCGGCTGACACAGGAGGGGCAGGTGCCGGGGGAGGCAGCAGCCCCTCCTCAAACCAGCCCAGAGCTCCATAAGCCTCGGAATGGGGGCTGGAAAGGGTCCTTCCTCTCGAGACTGTCCGTAAGCCTCGGAATGGGGGCTGGAAAGGTCCTTCCTCTCGAGACTGTCCGTAAGCCTCGGAATGGGGGCTGGAAAGGTCCTTCCTCTCGAGACTGTCCGTGGTATGTGGATGTCTGATAGGCACAGCACATGTGGGGTGGCCAAAGCAGACGCCTGCTCCACTCACACACACACGCACACGAGCACACGAGCACACACACACACACAGGGATCGCACACACTCCATGCACACACGCACGCATGCACATGCACATGCACACACGCACGCATGCACACACACGCACACATGCACACACACACACACAGGGATCACACACACTCCATGCACACACACACACACACACACACACACACACGCACACAGGGATCACACATGCACACATGCACATACACACACATGCACACAAGCATACACACGCACGCACACACACATGCACACATACACACACTCACACACACGCATGCACACACACAAGCGCACACACAAGCACATGCACATACACCGACGCACACACACATGCACACACACATGCACACACGCACACACATGCACACATGCATGTATGAACACAGGCATGCATGCACACACACGCACGCACACACATGCACGCACACACACGCACGCACACACATGCACACACACATGCACACATGCACACAAGCACACACACGCACACACACATGCGCATACACACATGCATGCACACACATATGCACACACATGCACATACACACACACATACACACACACATGCACGCACATACACAGGGATCGCACATGCTCCACGCACACACACACACACATACACGAGCACACACACACATGCACAAACACAGGGATCACACGCTCCATGCACACACACACATGAGTGTGCACACACACATACACGAGCACACACACAGGGAACATGTAAGCTCCATGCACACACACACATACACACACATACACACATGCACACACACGGATCACACATGCTCCACTCACACACACGTGAGTGTGCACACACACATACACGAGCACACACACACACAGGGAGCACACAAGCTCCATGCACACACACACACATACACAAGCACACACACATACAGGGAGTGCACACACACGAGCATACACATACACAGGAAGCACACACACACACACACACACACACACACAGCGAAATGCACATACCACCTTCCCCACTGTCCCTTTCACAAATAGACACCAGCATTCTGCAAGGCGCTAAGTTGAAAGTCTCGCAGTCCTTCCTCTCCTTCCCTCTCTGACTCCTTCAGTTCCTCCCTGCCCTTCTCTGTTTCTCACCTCCCTCTCCCTCTCCCTTTCCCTCCCTCCTTTCCTCCCCCTCCTCTCCCCCTCCTCCAAACACAGCATCTCAGTCCAAATCCTTCTCTTCTGACTCTTACAGCAGAACACAGCCCCCCTGGCCACTGGCCATCTCCACCGCCTCCACCCGTCAGCTTCTCCTGCCCCTCCCCTCACCCCTCTGCTTCCTCCTCTCTGTGCCAGAGCCCCCCCCATGCATGAACCCAACCATCATGTGTCCCTCTGCGTCAAAGTCCCCCCACTCCCATCCAGCTCAGGGGGAATCCTCCCCGGGACAGCCAGACTCCTCCAGCTCCTCACGATTCCAACCCCGCCAGCCTCTCCCTCGTCCTGTGGTCCCCTTGCTGTACCCATGATGTGTACATATACCTCAGGACCTTGGCATCGGCTATGTCCTCTTCCTGCGGGGTGTGCCCTCCCCCACCCTCTCCATCCCTGCTCTTCCAACTGTTCCCTGCTCTGAACCCATGCCGCCTGCCTTCTGTGCTGGCTCACAACCAGGCCTGTGGCTTGCCTGGGACTCTGCGAGGTCAAGCTGGGGCCTCCTGGCTCTGGTTTTACCCTTGGCTGTCCAGAAGTGTCCCCCCCACCCCACCCCACCCCCGGCCCAGCACCATAGGTCATCAGCCACGGTTAAATGTGTCCCTAAAATCCCGAGTGCAAGCCTGATACCTCAGAGGTGGCTGCTGGTGGAGATTAGAGGCGCGCCGACTGTGCTGACGGCGCTGTCCAGCCTTGGCCACTCGGGAAAGGTACGAGGACTTCCTCACGGTTGGATGGGCCACGGCATGGTGTCTATTCACTTCTCTCCGGACTTCTGAGAAATCCCCTTCAGTTCAGGACTTGGAAGCGCCCTGAAGCGCCCTCCTGCTGCCGGGCCCTGGCACTGGGAGTAATGGCTAGGAGGTCGGGAAGGAGGGCGGGGCTGATCTGACTACGTGCTCCCAGGTCCTAAGAGCAGGCAGAGCAGGCTGACAAGGGCCTAACCTGTCATCTGAGGACCATGGCTTTGGCTAGAGACGGCACAGGAACAGCTCAGCTCTGAGCCAGCCGGGCGTGCTGAAAACAGGCTGCGGGGGTAAAAGGAAAATCAAAGCACTGCACGTGTTTCCAACGTTAGCCAAAAGGTCAAAGTACCAGCTTTTTAAAGCCCGAGTCAACAGTATATCCCCTATCATGTGGGGTCCCTCCTGTATGAACTTCAGAGCCAGGTGGAAATTGCTTTAGCTCCCAGTGAAGGTTTTCAACTGAAGCCCTGGGGACACCCCGGGTCCTTGTGTCTCAACTCTCTCCTCATTTCCCAAGACTGGTGGGCTCTTCTTAATAGCAGGAAAAGAGAATCCGCACTCACACCACCATTCCCAGGGACAGGAAGCGTGCACTTCAAGAAATACCAGTAGGCAGTGAGCAGCATATACATAAAAGTTGTCTTCCTGTGGATCTTGTCTGTTTGCTAAAAGCAATACACTGGTCTTCTCAGACTCAAATCAAGGTGTTCGGAGGGCAGAGCTTCATTCTGCTGGTGCTCAGGTCATTCCAGCTTCTAGAGGCTGCCTGCATTCCTTGGCTAACGGCCCCTTTGAATCGTTACAGTAAGTGACACAGGGCTGACTCCTCACTGCACATGACTGGCACCTGCGTTTACTGTCACATCCCGGCTTGCACTCTGGCCTCTTTCCCCACTTTATGGCTCCTGCGATTACACGGGGGCCAGAAAATCCAGGATACTCTGCCTTTTTTAAGATCCGAGGATGAGTCCACTTTAATTCCATCTGGAGCTGTAGTTCTCTGCAGGGAATGTAACATCTTTACAGGGCAGGGGTAATGAAGTGGACATGGTTGAGGGGCTATTATTCTGCCTCTTACATTAATCAAATTAATCATACAGGTACCCCACACCCAGAAAATACACACACACACACACACACACACACACACACACACACACACACACACACACACACACCAATCATCAAAAACAGCTCCAGGAAGAGACCAGTGGTCAGGCAGGTCCAATACCAGCTCATTGACGATGGAGCCTTGTCCAGTGCTCACTGCCCTTGTATCTTAGGTGACATTAAATCATAGAAAATGATTTAGCTTTCAATGGTAGCTGAGCTTTTAAAATGTCAAGAACGCAGGTATAAAAAAAGATTCAAAATTCATATATTCTTCAAGGGATAATAAAGTGATGTCATAAAATTCAAATGAATTTTTTTTTGTCTGTTGTGGGTCTTGAACTCTGGGCCTGGGTGCTGTCCTTCAGCTCTTCAGTTCAAGGCTAGCACTCTACCACTTGAGCCACAGCATCATTTCCAGTTTTCTGAGTGGTTTATTGCAGATAAGAGTCCCATGAACTTTCCTACCTGGGCTGGCTTTGAACTGCCATCCTCAGATCTCAGCCTCCTGAATAACTAGCATAGGCCACCGGTGCCTGGCTCATATGAACTTTAAAGGAAATTTTCTAGTGACAAAATCTCTTCATATAACTTTTTAGGTAAAAGAAAATGACTTTAAACATGTTTCTCTTAGTCCTAGCCCATCTGTACTAGTATAACAAAGGGCCCAAGGCTAGGCAATTTGTTGACAATAGGAATCTATTTCCTTACATCTCTGGAGGGTATAGACTTCAAGATCAGGTGCCAGCAGACTGGGCATCTGGAAAGGGTGTTACTCTCTACATCCACAGCACTCTTCATCAAACTGGACACACTGGATACCAGGCTCATTGTTAGATGCCCAGGAAAGAGACAGTGGCTGCCATTGTGGAGTTTACATTTGCCAGGTAAGAAGTTCGCCATTTTCTCATCCCTACCACAAAATACCGCCAAAGATGTACATAGCTGATGTAATGAGATGCAATTATGCAGGTTGATTCATCGTTCCTCAGCCACCTAATTATATTTACTTCCCAATTATGCTGAGAGGCAGTAGGAACTCTGGGGTGGGAAGCAGGGGTGGAGTTCTGGGGTGAACCCAGATGCTGGTCAGCAATGTGAAGGAGGGGAGACCAGGCTTCCTCTCTAGGCATCTACTCAGAAGAAGAGAGAATGGCCCCGGCTGATTCCCATTTTGTTAGAGCAACAGAAGGACATGTTCTGTGAGGGAGTGTTCACTCTCCACACGTGCGTGAGCTAGCACCAGTAAAACGAGGTCAACCAGTTATCCCCACCAGGACCACTTACAGGACATGCTCTTTTCTGCTAGTTGGAGTGTTTAACACAGAAAGAAGGCCAAGAGAAGACAAACGCTCTGCAGAACTCCCAGGAGTACTAAAGGTACTCCGTAGCCAGTGCCTCAGTGCCTCAGTACCTCAGTTCAGGAGCCAGGGCCAGCTCTCTCCTCAGCTTCTCCCCACTGCAGCCCCTGTGACCAGGAAGGCGTGTCTGGGCTGTGTGTGAGCCTCCATGGTCAGTCTTCCTTTAGCCCCAGCATCTGCAGTCGACAGGCTGGTGGATTCAAACCACTTGGCCCTGATGTGCGGCCAACATCAGGCCCTGTGAACGCAGTTACGAGCTTGACTCCCATGCCGGCATGCGGGAATGGGGGAGAAAACACATCAGGAGATGTCTTCCATTAGAAAAATCCTGCATTCCCCGCAGTTCCCGGGGAAGCGGCACGATGTGCAGTGCCACACAGGGCCACCGGGGGCAGCACCAGGAGTGGTCAGAAAGCAAGAGCTAGAACTTCCACGGTGGTTCCCCATAGCAGGAAAGGGTGAGGCCGGTTACGGTCAAAATTGGCTAGTCTGAATAAACTTTCCAGCCTGTGGGATGGAGGGCTATTATACAACTTGTCTGATGCCCCAGTCCTGGGCTAAGACAGGACTATTTTCCTGAAGGAGGAGACGTGCACTTTGGAGAGGTCTCTTTCTAATATGGAAGGTCTACTGGAAAGGAACGGTATGCTCTGGGAGGATCAGGCTATCTCAAAGCAGCCAGGCATCACAAAGCTCAGAAGGCATGGCTGAGCGCCAGAGGCTCACTCTCGCAGTCCTAGCTACTCAGACGGTTGAGATCTGAGGGTTGTAGTTCAAAGCCAGCCCAAGCAATAAAGTCTATGAGATTCTTATCTCCAACTAATCACACAAAAAAAGGCAGAAGTGGAGCTGTGGCTCAGATGGTAGAGCACTATCCTTGAATGCAAAAAGCTCAAGGACAGTGCCCAAGCCTTGAGTCCAAGCCCCAGGACACACACACACACACACACACACACACACACACACACACACACACAATCTGAAGGCAGAAAGGAGCATCGGTGCAGGAATCCTCATCCTGACTGACTCCATCTCAGCTTCTGGGGCAGCCACACGCTGCTGGGCTTTCCTTCCATCCCCAGCTGGGTAGCTCCAATGGCCCAGTCACCTTGGAAACAGGTCTCTCACAGCATGTGAGTTTTCTTCCTCACCTAGGAGAGTGGACAATGGGGTAGACAGGTGCAAAGGACTACCTCAAAATGTAGCAGTTGCCTTCAAAGACATCTCACCAGACCTTTCCTCCTTCTCGTTTCCCTTTCAGAGCTTAGGAAACATTTTTGAGATTTCGCTTGTGACTGCTGCCTCTGGGAAGTCAGCCTGGCTTGGTGATGTCACTGGAAGTGACTTGGAAGTCACTCACTGCTTGGAAACCTCATCAGCTTGGTCCATTACATCACTGTAGAGACAGAGGGGAGCAGGTGAGAAGCTTAGGAGACCGGCACCAAAGCCTACCCCAATTCCTTCCCTGCCCATTCTTATTCACACAGTCCCAGCTTTGCTCAGATTCCTGTGAACCTAGGAAGAAAGATGTGTCCCCCTCCACACCCCTAGTCCCATGCCTCACCAGTCTTTGCCTAAGACATCATCTTCTGTTACAGATGTGGTGGATTAAAAGTAACAGGTAGGCTGGGAAGGTGGCTCAGTGGTAGAGTGCTTGCCTTGCATGCCTGAGGCCCTGGGTTCAACTCAGTACCACATAAGCAAAAAGAAAAAAGCCAGAAGTGGCACTGTGGCTCAAGTGGTAGAACGCTAGCCTTGAGCTGAAGAGCTGAGGGACAGCGCCCAGGCCCAGAGTTCAGGCCTCATGACCAGAACCCCCCCCCCAAAAAAAAAGTAGCAGTAGCATTGAGAAAGATATTTCTTACATTTAAAAAGAGCAACAGGGACAAATAAAATGTATGACATCTGCATGGTGAAATATTATCTGGCCTTACAAACTAAGGATATATGCTACTGGGGCTGGCGGATAGTTTGGGTCTGTGGTTGCCAGGACAACAAAAGGTAGGACCCCTGCTGTATCTCCACTAAGCTTGGAAGCAATGTGGTAAGGGAAAGGAGCCGGTCCCCAAAGCCCGCACAGTACATGGCTGCCCGGGGCGGGGGGGGCGGGGGGGGGGAGAGAACGCAGAGACTGTGTAATCCACACACAGATTTCCTTTTAGGGTCTAGAACTAGAGAGTGGCGGCCACTGCATGTGCCCCGAATGTACTCCCAGCAACTGTTCCCTCGCATTATAGAAAGTGAGTAGGAGGGTGTGTCATTTGTATTTGAGAGAGAAAGAGAGAGAGAGAGAGAGAGAGAGAGAGAGAGAGAGAGAGAGAAGTAAGAAAGACAGAGACAGGGCTGCACCATATGGTAAGGGATAGTCTCATGGAGAGATTCCTTAGCTGTCCTGTGATACCTGGTGACTGACACGGAAGACTGGAGGCAGAGCCTCAAGTCACGAATGCCTGTCCCAAGCTACCACACCCCACTGCAGCCCAGTTAACCCTAGATCCCTAGAGGGGTAACACGCCACCAAGAAGCAGGCCCCTACACAACTCCTCCCCCTCTTCCAGCTGCTTTGCTTGCCAACAAACAGCCCCTGGAGTTCCCAGAGGGGAAGATACTTCCTTCCTGTCCCCTGAGAAAGTCTCTATTAAATAACAGAAGCAAAGACTGACTACGACTTCCCCTCTACCCCAGACACGACGAAACGGGTTCTGGGATGAGTGGATGGAGGACAGCGGGAGCCAGCAGCAGGCGGCTTCTGCGTTTGTCTCCCCTGTCCTGCCGCCTTTGGCCTGTTTTTGAGGCACATCAAGAATATAACTGCCTCCTGCGGGGACCTGGAGGAACCCACAGCCGCTGAGAGGCGCCGAGGAAATGGCAGTGGGTGACCCCAGAGACAGGATCAAGCATCCTTGTCTAAATGTGACACCCCGTCTCTTCAAGTGAGCCCTGCTGTCCCGCACACCGTATAAAAATAATTTTTTGACATTTAAATGTGGAACTCAACAACATTGGGTTTGTGACATGGGGGTCAGAATCCTTCACCAGAGTTGTATATAATTAAAAATAAAAATAAAAAAGCTCTGGTTCCTCAGGAGTTAGTGGGAAATGGTTCTGATGATCACCAAGACCCCGGTCATTGAGAAGGAAGTGTTCCCACTGCTGCAAGAAGCTGGGAGAGCCAAAGGAGACATTGATACTCACAAAGGGCTACACATGCCTGCACATGCGCGCGCACACACACACACACACACTCCTGCTCAAGCTCACACATTTCACCCAAAAGTCGACATTAGAGATACAATGATGCAGCTGGTTGCTGCTTTTATTCTCCTCTTCACATTTTGTGTTTCTAAATCTGCGATGTATCTGCAATGTATCCCACAAGGAACATCTATTATTTTTCAAGTAAGAAAGACACCTTCCTTTTAACATCCTTTCAGATTCACCCTGTCTGCAAGGTGAAGTGAGAACCAGCCTCAAGGGCAGACAGGGTCTTTTCATCACCTCTCACATTCTTTGGATGGCTTTTAGCATGTTTTCAAAGCTTCCTTCTCTGTCTGTATGGTGGAAGGCTTTCCTGGAGAGCACCGGGAATGCTGCTAGGTCTCAGGACAGTGACTGGCTCACAGCGTACCTCTGTCGGTTAGTTTACTGCCTGCAGCTTTGATGGAAGAGGTGGTAAAACACTTACTTTATCTAAACTGACAGTTTTCAGCCCTGGGTAGAAAGCCAGGGTACGTTTTAGAAATGGATGTTTAAATAGAACCATCATCCATCTAGGAATGGAGAAGGGAGCGGTTCCTTTCATTTGCGTTTCAAAGTTCCTGAGACACTTGAGGGATTTCTTTGAGGAGGAAGGAATTCTGAGTGGATGAAAATTCCAAAGATCCATTTCAGCCTCCCTGACCTGACCCCTTCCCTACTGGAGAAGTTCGTGGTTAGCATTTTGCTTGGAGAGAGATTTCCTACACTGACTGTAGACAAGAATGCTGGCCACATCTTGCAGTGAAGATTTCCCCCACCCCGACCCCAAATAAAAAGTGCCTGTCTGGGGCTGGGAAGGTGGCTCAGTGGTAGAGTGCTTGCCTTGCATGCATGAGGTCCTGGGTTCGATTCCTCAGCACCACATAAGCAGAAAAAGCCAGAAGTGGTGCTGTGGCTCAAGTGATAAGAGCACTAGCCTCGAGCTGAAGAGCTGAGGGACAGCGCCCAGGCCCAGAGTTCAGGTCCCATGTCTGACCAAAAGAAAAAAAAAAACATGCCTGTTGACTGCCAAGTATTGATGATGAAGATGGTGATAAAGATGAAGCTTAAATACAAGATGGGTGATATGACAAAAGGAAGAAGAGTTTTCTGGGAAGGTTTCAACGGAAATGACAGGACCTCCACCTGGAACCTTAATTCAAGGTGGAAAAGGGTGATAATGAAAAGTTTAAGCTGGTTGAGCTCAAGTCTGAAGGTTTTTTGGCCACATTCCTTCTACCTTGATGTCCAGAATTCTAAAAGATGAGGGAAGGAGGAGGCAGAAGATGAGGGGGAGGAAAGGGAAGATGGGGAGGAGGAGAGGGTTACCTCTCCATAAAATTGGTGTAATTCCTGCCATGGCAGCGAATAGGAGCTTTCCAAAAGAAAGGAGTTCAAGGAGGGGGGCTGTGTTCAACGTCATGCTGTAGCTCTCACATCTAGACACAGCTCCTTATGAAATGTGGGCTCTGAAGGAAGATTGCCAAGCCAGTTGGTAGGGCATGCCTATAATCCCAGACCTGAGGAGGCTCAAGCCGGAGTATCATGGGTCAGCACAGTCCACAGAACAAGAGCCTGGAGAGAGAGAGAGAGAGAGACAGAGAGACAGAGACAGAGACAGACAGAGACAGACAGAGACAGAGAGAGGGAAGGAGGGAGGGAGAGAGAGAGGGAGAGAGAGAGGGAGGGAGAGAGAGGGAGAGAGGGAGGGAGGGAGGGAGAGAGAGAGGAGACAGAGACAGACAGACAGACAGACAGCAGTTGGATAGACTGAGACAGAGAGACAGAGAGACAGAGACAGAGAGACAGACAGAGGCAGAGAAAGAGACAGTCAGAGACAGACAAGAGAGAGAGAGAGACACAAAGACACAGAGAGAGGCACAGGCAAAGAAAGAAGGAGGTGCGGAGGAAGAAAGGAAGGTTGGTTATTAGTCTATAGCCGTTTCTATATCCTGGTGAATGGAAGCAGTTAGAAGTCACACACATGAGAAGACATAAGTAGAGACATCACACTCTAGGGCCAACTCTGAGCAAAACTGGGAGGCCCTATCCAAAAAATAAAAAAGGAACTGAGGCATGGCTCAAGTAGTAAAGCAGGTCTAGCAATTGTGAAGCCCGGAGGAAAGACCCCAGCACTACCACAATCATAATTAATAGCAACAATAATAATGACTGTAATGATGCCACTGAACTTGGGCTGCTTTCCTTCTGCCAGTCCCAAGGACTTCTGCCTCTGACCTGAGCAGGTGCTCCACCTCCTCTGCCTGATTGCACGGGGATGTCATAAGAGCTGGTCACGAGAAATCCTCTCCAATTCCCTGGAGCTGCACTTTAGAACAATGAGTAGAAGAAAGGTCCCAGCTCCATTCTAAAATTAGAATTAGTCATGCTTAATTAAATCTACATTTTGGCAAAGAAGCCATTTCTGCATTGTAGTTAAACCCTGAGAAGAAACAAAGATGTCGCCATAGGCATCTGATTCTTTCTTGGCCAGACTGTCTGCGTCACTACCCGGGTCTGTGAGTCAGAGGTCATAACTGGTCCTCAGCCAGCGGGTTTTTCCCAACCAACACCCACACCACAACTTAATGATCTGCCATTCTTCTCCCCCCCCCCCAGCCAACCCTTTCCAGCAAAGTCCAGAATTACTATTCTACAGATCTAGACGAAATCCAGATGAGAAAAGCACTCCTGAGGGGCGGGAATGATTGAGCTCAGCAGTCAAAGGCTCAGGTGCACATGCATCAATACAAGTCTGCTCAGGAATTGTTACAACCCCAATAGCTTTGCCAAAATTGTTCCACACAGGTCCAGAGAGCAGGAATACTTGACTGAAAAGACAGTCTCATAGAATAGAATCTGTTCCATGGTGAACTCTCCTTACATGCATGGATGTGTTCATGATACCGGCTGGCTTCCTCAAATACTTGCTATGGGCATAATTTAAATAAAAACACGAACCAGGCCACAGGAAGTCCAGTGTTCTAAGGAAAAGAGAACATGCGTACACTCAGAATCAAAGAAATCACAAGCAGAGTTATTAATTTATAAATGCCCCACTATAGTTGATGGAGTAGTTCGTGGTAGGTCCAGTCCCTGCCTCACAAATCCTCAGTTCAATCCCAGAAATTCCAAAGGAAAAGTCCTTCCTTCATCTCAGAAGTGATTTTAGTTTAGATCTTTGGTCACATCTGTCTTTTATTCACTTACTCACCAGTTATTTCTCAAGCATGGCCCAGGCACTGCTTCTACCAATAATACCAATGGTATAATTAGTCTCCCAACATTTAGTACATTCTAAAAGGAACATCTGCAAAGAACAATCTATAATCTGGCATTCAGTCCAAGTTACTTTCTCCAAATCTTATCACACTCAACTATAGTATAAAGCCGAGGGTAGAAAGACCTATTCCTCTCTAATTAATGGCACAATATTTGAATATGTGAAAAATCTTTGTTTCGTTTTGTTTGTAAACACACACATTTCCATTTTCAGAAGTAATTGTGTTCCTGGTAGATCTAATATCACTTAATCTTCCTGTCAAAAGAAAATCTTATTCAAATACTCCCCCGTTTTTCAAACATGCCACTCGAGAAAAATCTGGGCTGAATTGTATCTTAGACTTATCAGTGAAAAAAACCTACTATGGCTTGGGTAAGGGTCTGTTAAAAGCCCCTCTGACACTATTAGAAAATGGTGAATCTTTTTAGAGAGATGGCCTTTCTGGATGCTGGTGCTCACACCTGTAATCCTAGCTACTCAGGAAGCTATCATCTGAGGATTGTGGTTTAAATCCATTCCAAGCAGGGAAGTCCATGAGACTCTTACCTCAAATTATCCAGCAAAAAGCCAGAAGTGGAGCTGTGATTCAAGTGGCAGAGTGCCAGCCCTGAGCAAAAAAAAAGCTCAGGAACAGTGCATAGGCCCTGAGTTCAAGCCACAGTACAAGAATGAGTGAGTGAGAGAGAAGGGGGGAAGGAGAGAGAGAGAGAGAGGGAGGGAGAGGAGAGAGAGAGGGAGGGAGAGGGAGGGAGAGGGGAGGGAGAGAGAGAGTGGCCTAGTAGAAGGTCTTAATCAGGACCAATATCCTCAAAGGGTACTATGGACCATGTGAATAAAGGCCCCACCCATTATGGGAATAAACTGATTACATTAAGTATCTTACTTCAGCAATTCAAAGCATATACTGTCCCGACCCGCAGGACTTCAATGAGGGCAGTGAACCTAAGCGAGAAGGAATGAAGGGACAAGAGACACGAAGAAGGACAGCAAGACAAGGATTCTGATCAAGCTGCCAAGTTTTATTTTTCACACAGGGGTATTTATATGCTTAGAATAAGGAAGCTTTTTCATTGGGTGTAGCAGCTGCAGGACTTTTGCTTAGGGCAATGTGAAAAGGTGGTCCATAGCAGCTACCTGGTCTTTGTTTGGGGCAGGATGCAAAGACCAGATTCTATAAACAGCCTCGAGAGATGTTCCAGAGAGATAGTCAAGCTTATCATGCAGAGAGACTCCCTGCAGGGCTCTCGACAATATACTAACAAATTCTAAGATCCAGATTTGTCTGATTAATTCTGCTACTTATTCTCCTGGGATTTTTGTAGGCAGGTGACAATTCCTTAGGGAAAATAGTACCTACCTATGAAATGAAGGATATCCTAGTGTCTTTCACAGAGACATCACTTGGAACAACTAGTGGTGATGGTAACCTGTACTTCAGCAGCTGTCTAAGTTAGCCCACTAGAACTGATACAAGTGTGTATGCTGCAGGGCCTGTGCCTGTGCATCCCCTTGGGAAAACCATTCGAGGTTGGTAATTCATGAAACTCTTAATTTATTTTGAACCAGCAATTTCAGTCCTGGAAGAGTTCCTTTGGAAATAATATCTCCCTCTCTTCCTCTCTCCTTCCCTCGTTTCCTCCTTTTCTTCCTTCCTTGCTTCCTTCCCAGTGCCTTGCACTTGCCAAGAAGGTTCTAATACCACTGGGACACTCCTTTAGCCTCAAGAAAATGGTATCATTTAAAAGGAAATATATATATATTTATTAAGATTTACAACACAGGGCACCTACATTCCCCCATTAGATTAGTCAGCATTGATTATACTCTAATCCCCACATAGCTCTGCAAAGACTTAGTGGATGCTAGGAAGACTTACCTTCTCATTGTCACATGGCCCTCACATTCTTGCTTCTGTACATGCTGACCTTACTACCACCAAGTCTCCAGGAGACTTGGTGCCTTCTTCTTTACTTGGCATACAGACACACACGCGTGCGCACACACACACACACACACACACACACACACACACACACACACACACACACACACACACACTTTCCAAGCACTCACACATGCAGGACCCATCACAGAATGCTACCATGAGTACAAAGGAGAATATCTATAGAACAGTCTATATCACAGCCATGTAAATTGGCCTTGAACTTGGTTACTGGGCATCAGTGATTTGGAAATGCATTCTAGGCCTGCTGCTGAGTGACTTTCATTGCAATCTCCGCTTGGTTTTGCCCTTTCTCATCTTGCTTCCTCATCTGCTTCCAACCAATCTGGAGAAGTTGCTTACCTTACCCTTACCTTACCCTAGGGCTTGCTCTCTTCCTGTTACCAGATTCTGGTCGAGACTCTCCTCTGGGCATCCCTCCCAGCCTTCGCCCAGCTCAGCAGGACACACAGGCTTCCACTACAGCAGCCACCTGGAAGCAATGCTGGCTATGAAGGGAAAGGTGTTTTCCAGTACAGATGTCCTAGGTAGCATTGCTTACACTGCAAAATATTGGAAATGGCACAGACACCCAATAAGGTAAATATTTAGCAATGAAACTAGTGTCTGTCTAGTGCTGAGAAGGAACAGGAAGGTTGGAGGTGATCACTGGAGTATCGTTTCTTTCTGGAGTGATAATGTTCAGAATTAGTTATGACAACACAGCTCTATACACATACAGAATCTGCTGAATTATACACTCCAAATGGGTGAATTAGATGGTATACAAATTATATCTCAATAAAGCGGTTACCGAAAACAACCTTGCTCTGTGTTCATGCCAAAATATTACACAAAAGATAAATGTGTGTGCTTCTGAAAGGCCTGTCTACCTCCACTCCTACAGCAGCCTGTGTTAGAGCTGCAGGGCCTCAGTTGTCAACAAGCTGATGTTCCCATCGTAACCACTGGAGCTATCCCTTCACGCGAGTGTCACAAACACCAGGGTGTTGGGATAGAGTGGGAATCAAACTGTTTCTGGAAAGTCCAGAAGGCCAGAAGAGGGCCACAACAAGAAATTCAGATGAAGCCGTGTGGAAGACAAGGGAGATGGAGGCAGAAAGGTTCCTGTAGAGTCTGAAGAGTCTCAAGAAAGCTCACCAAGAGCCAGGGCTGGTACGAAAATCACTGGGAGAAAGACCACCACACTCACTAAAGCCTCGGATGGAAGGAGCTCCCCCAGGACTTTTACTTGTGCTGAGTTTGTTTTAGGTTCCATTTAGGTCTATGTAACAGAAATCTGTTCGAGTTGGCCTGAAAAATGGAAGCGTTCTAATGACCTGCACTAGGAAAAATGCAGTTCAGGCTCCTGTTCTGCTTTTCCGCCACCCCTTCCCACCATTCTCCATTCATGGGCTTCATTCTCAAATTAGCTGTGCTCTGAAA
Source organism: Dipodomys merriami (assembly GCF_024711535.1). NCBI lineage: Eukaryota > Metazoa > Chordata > Mammalia > Rodentia > Heteromyidae > Dipodomys > Dipodomys merriami. Next base: position 4,534,054 of record NW_027202270.1, on the reverse strand, counting down.
ATGGCTGTCCTAAGGATGTGAGATGATGGCCATCAGGATGTACAATGGCTGACCTCGAGGTGTAAAATGGCTGCCTTCAGAAAGGAAGATGGTTGAACTCGAGATGTAAGATGGATGCCCTCAGGATGTAAGGTGTTTACTCTCAAGATGATGTAAGATGGCTGCCTTCAAGATGTAAGATGGCTGTCCTCAGGATGTAAGCTGGATGCCCTCAGGATGTAAGATGATGCCCTCAGGATGTAAGATGGCTGTCCTATGCCCTCAGGAATCGAGATGATACCATCAGGATGACTCCATGATTTAAGATGGCTGACCCCTGGATGCAAAACAATACTCTTAGGAGGGTGATATGGCTACTTCCAGGATATAAGATGGCTATCCTTAAGAAGCAAAATGGATACTTTCATGAAGTCCTGTAGCTACCTTCATGATGACCTCACAAGCTGACTTCCAGTGACAACTAAGAATTCAGCATCTTCATAGCAGTCGGCCTCACACAGCTGTCCAGAGAAGCCTGGATGAACCCTGTACCAACCAGCTACTACCTGCATGTCCCATTAGAACTGAGCCTGACACACAGGAACACCTGAGGGGTGGGAGCAAGAACATCCAAAGAACATCTTTGTAACTATCCTGACCAGCTCCATGCTCATTAACTCAGCCAGTCCCCAGCAACCTTTTGAGGTTCATATGGTCATTATCTCTATTTAGCGCAGGAGCAAACTGAGAATCAGAGATATTTATTTTCCAGAGATCTCAGGGGAAGTGAACTGGAGGATCCAAGATGCTGGCAGTCCCAAGATGCAGGCCGTCTGGCTTCCCATCACCACCTATCTCTCAGGGTGGAGCAGCAAACCTGCTTTAGCATTACTTGAGTATGGTGGCCCATGTATATGCCTCACAGCCCTCCCCCTCTCACCCACCCAGACCCCTTTTATACCCATTGTCATCATTATTGTAGCTTTATGTCTATATTCCACAAATGAGCAAGAACACTTTTCAGCCTTTTGAGCTCAGCTTGTCTCATTAACATGATGCTCTCCAGTTCCATCCATTTTTCTGCAAATAATTTAATTTCTCTTTATAGCTGAGTAATATGCAGACTATATTTTCCTTAATCATTCAGCACTTGTTGGGTATCTTGGCCAGCATTATCTTGTGAACAGCATTGTGATAAACATGGATATGCAGGTATTTCTCTTATATATTGAGTTAAATTTCTTCAAATGGATGCCAAACACCTTTTCAGACTGTATGCAGGCTAGGACATTTCTCCCACTGTCCTCTCAACTTCCTGGGCATGGAAAAATGCCTCCCTGGCTCTCCACTCAGTCACCATTTTCCTCTGCACTATCTGTGAACCCATTCTTTTGTTAAATTGATGGTGATTGGCTCCGACTCAAATCCCTCGTTTCTGGGGTGATTATGATTTTCTCTTCTTCGCATGAGAGATGGTACTAAAGTTTCAACTATTCTCCTTCAAATCTGCAGCTACCTTCCTATTTTCTCTCACAGGTGTGCTTCTTCCCGATACACTTGCCTGACTCATCGGTGATGGCATCCATTTCCTGGAGGATACAGACTAAGGGATTAATAATTATTTGTATTTAGCTGTCATACTTATGTGTAACAACACGTCATTATCAAAAATGCCAATGCTAGACAAAGTAACAATAATGATAGCAGTGACAAATTGTTGTGTGTATACCCAGAACCAGCTTTGTGAGTTCTACCTTCATTTAGCCCATACCACATGCTAGGAGGTAAATGCTACCGCTACACCTACTGTAAGGGAAACTGAGGCAGAGTGAGGTTAAAGGTTCCACACAGGCAAATGGGGAAGCCAAGATATGAAACCCACCCGGCTGCATTGCGGAACTGAGTTTTAGGAGCTCCTGGTTGGCTCCCAGCTTGCCGTTCTCAAGAAAGCTTTTTTCTGTTGCTTTCTGGCTACTGCATTCTATTCTATGTCCCACACCACAACTTTCACATGGAATATTGTATATTTACCTGTTGGGCCGTTATTTGCAATTCCCCTTCATTTCTCAGTGTGTGTTCATCTGTGCCTTGCCCGCTGTGGGCCTTATGCTCCAAGGGAACAAGGATTCCTCTGTCAGCTCCTGAGTGCAGGCCTCCCTGGCAGGTGTAGAGACCTTGTTACTTGTCAGCATGCTCCAGAGAGCTGCTTTGCACCACACTGTAATAAAAGGGTTCTGCCCCACTGCCCCATCCCACTGTCTTCAAATCCATCCGCATTAATGGCTGCCTAATAGACGGTAACTATTAAACACTGACATTTAATCAGCCATTCCTGTGCCGTTAAACCTCAGAGCTGCTAATCTTCTGCCATTAAAAATGGCACAGTGAGGACAATTTCCATGAATACTTCCCCCTTGACAGTCACATTGGAATTGCCTGACAGCATAGCAATGAAGACAGAGACCCGTGCGCCTGCTGGGCTCTACCCGAGTTGTTTGGCTTTGATATTTAGTGGGGAGGAAGGTTTCCTTCCCTCTCTTAGGTCATGTCCACTTGACACTGCTGTCCTGCCCTGTGGCACCCAGCCTTGCAGCCTCATTCTTCAAGTGCCTTCCCCCCTTTTTGTCCCTCCACGTGCCCCAGCACAAAACAGGCAGCAAATTTCAAATTCCATGTCAGAACACCTCAACCTAGACACACCCTCCCACATTTACCCGCAGAGCCCTGGTCTTCAGATGTTTTTAAGTCTCTCTCTCTCTCTCTCTCTCTCTCTCTCTCTCTCTCTCTCTCTCTCTCTCGCTCTGTGTGTGTGTGTGTCAACCTCTCTCCTCCTGTTCTCCCACTCTGCTTTTGCCTCTATCCATAGATTCCTCAGTTCATACTTGCATCTGCCCAAAGTCATTAAGTCATTAAGATATTATGCAAACCTGACAAGCCTTAGCAGCGGTTTTGAAATCAGTGTTCTTCATTATCAGTAAATGTGGAATGTGGAAACATGATCTTTCCTCTCTGCTCAAGAACAAGCCCTGAGATTTGCCTCTCTCGTGTTGTTCAAAGGATGTGCGGGGCTCAGCCCATGAACGAATCCAGGTGCAGGAGGGCAGCTTCGTGGTATGCGGTGAACCCAGGACTGAAAGAGGGGTAGGTGTGTGGCCAGACAGAGGGGGTTCAGAGAGGTACCCTGGCCAGCAGAGCGCCCATAGAGCCTGGCCACGACAGAAACACCATGTAAAGAGCCCTGAGCTGCTCCTGAGCAGGAAGCAGGATGCTATTGCAGGCACTTTGTTGAGGTGATAACTCACCGGAGAGCACCTTCCAGCCTTCCTCCTGCTGCTGGAGAATCCTCACTGCAAACATCACCAAGGCACCAGAAGAGCCCCGAGGGCCGAGGAGGGGATGTGCAGTAAGCAAGGGCATTCTCCCCTTCTCCCACTCATTCCAGAATATTCACCAGGTGGCTCCTCTCTTGTGGTGGGGACAGAGCCTATCTAGTGCATGGCGATCTGTTGAGTGTGTGTGTGTGTGAGAGAGAGAGAGACAGAGACAGAGAGAGAGAGACAGAGAGAAAAAGGGAGAGAGGGAAGGAGGGAGGGAAAGAGAGAGAGAGAGGGAGAGAACCCTCTTACCTACCAAGTGCACCTGCCTTGTGCACACAGACAGAGGAGGAAATGAGGAGAAGTTCCACACCCTGGCCAGGTAGTTAGGGACAGAACAAAGCAGCCAGTCCGGCTGTAACATGGTTGACATAACAACACAAAACCCCCTTTTCACCCTCACGGGGCTGGGTGGGCTCTGGGCTGCACCGCAAGTGCCTTTTGTGTCTGTGGCCCAGCCTGTGCTTCCTACCTGACCTCCCTCAAGCCGAAGTCCCCTCTGGACCTGTGCAGCAGGCAGGGCATCCAATCATGGGGAAGCATGGGCACTGGTGCTGGGAGGCGGGGACCAATCCCGGGATGCTCATCGGCGCATGCACCCCGCTCTGATCAACCCGACCAGGTGCATGCCTACAGTAGCAGCAGCCAGGGATGTAAGTGCATCAAACCCAAGCTGGTACCCAAGTGCCATCACCTCATTTGAGAGAAAACATACCTGAGCCCATCTCTTATACACCATGAGGTCTAGACACCCGACCACTGATGCTGGGCATCACGTTTGCCCATTGTACACATCAGATGCTCACACTAAAACAAACCCAGTGTGCTTCTACAGAAAAACCAGATCCCTGCCTCTGTCCTTGCTGCATGAGACCTAAGCTAACCAACACAGCAGCAAGCTTGAGAACAAGTTGAAGCCTACCTTCTCCAGGAAGAGACTGGGACAGCAGGGGAGTAGTAATGCCTGTCATCCTGCAAAATGGACAGGTGCCTTCTAAGTCTTGACCGTGTCCCCAGGGGATGTGAGAAAAGTGACCAAATTTGTTTCACAGGGGGGTTTTAAGAAGTCTTTAGAATCTATGTGAGAGTAATTTCCATAGAAAAGCAAGCCCAGCAAAGCAGGATGGCAGGTAGAAAGATGTCTCAGAAGTTGGCTGGGGCAAAAGTGTGAAGCCCCACCTGAAGAACAGACTAAAAGCAAAAGGACTGGAGGCATTGCTCATGTGGGAGAGCTCCTTCTTAGCAAGCACAAAGGCGCTGCCAAAAATAAATAAATAAAATCAAGCATGTTGGTAAAGAGATGTAGCTTAGAGTTAGAGTGCTCTAGCATAGGCAAAGCCCTGGATTCACTCCCTAGAACTACACACACATGCGCACACACTCAGCATTTCCTGCAGGGAACACCAGCTACATTTGTTTTGGTTTGGTTTGGTTTGGTTGGTCATGGGGCTTGGGCGCTGTCCCTCAGCTCTTCAGCTCAAGGTGAGCGCTCTACCGCTTGAGCCACAGAGCCACTTTGGTTTTTGAATGGTTTATTGGAGATAAGAGTCTCACAGACTTTCCTGCCCGGGCTGGCTTTGAACCGCCATCCTCAGATCTCAGCCTCCTGAGTAGCTAGGATGACAGGTGTGAGCCACCGGCGCCCGGCTCACCAGCTACATTTGTGATGACTGTATGACTGCCTCTCTCAGACTAGGCCAGCGAGGACAGATGCAAGTCCAGAGGTCCGGATCGCATACAATGGCACAGGTCTCCCTCAGGACCCTCAGCACAAGCTGCCACATGCAAGGTCCTGAGAAGATCCACACAGGAGAACCAACTCTGCATTTCCCAGCTTCCATGTCCAGGAATGACAAGGTCACATGCTAGTGACCTTGCTCTAGGTTCTACAGAATGGAGCTTGTTGGCCAGAGGACCCAAGGCTCTCATTCCAGAGCCTGTGTTCAGTTCCTGTTGGCCCTCGTTACACAGTGACTTTGACAGTGCAGGTTCTTCTGCCGTCCAAGTAGCTAATGAACGGGAAACCCTGAGTGGACTTATGCAATCCATGTAAAGAATCCTTTGGTAATAGATGCATTCACCTCTTAAAGTACATATTTGCAATAAAACAAACTGGCAGAACTACTGCCTGGTAACCACAGACCAGACATTTGCTTCCAGCTCTGGGTGAAGGAGATTTATCCTTGCAATGGGATCTTTTCTCCACTCGAGAATATTTGCATCCAGGGAACGGAGCCAGACATTCCTTACCACTCTTTGAAGCTGTGTTTTCCAGAACTCTGGCTGGGCCTGGCTAGTGTGTGGAGAAGAGGGCGACCAGGGTCTTCACTGGAGTTCAGGTTGTGCCTTCTTGGAGTCACCTCCAAATATTAGACATGGCCCTTGGCCTTGACCAGAAGAAAGGGGGACACACTGCTCTCCTCTCCTTTCTCCTGGCCTTGTGACAACCTTGCTTTATCCATTGTTGCTTAGACCTGTGGTGTGGTGTCCTTAAGTGCCATTTGAAACACACAGCCACCATGTGAAAACCAAATGGCCAGAACTCAAGGAGAGATGGGTGGTTCTGGGCGCTGTCCCCTGAGACACACAGAGGTGGGATCTGCCTCCTGCTCTCACTTTCCTTCTTCCCCAGGATCTGAAATGCTGCCTGGAGTCAGGACCATGATTCATACTCCAAGAATGCCTCATTTGGCTGGGAAGACCAGCTAAGGAAAGGAAACTCGCTTTGCTCTGGTAGTTCTGGGAGCCGTGGGGGAGGCGGCGCTCTCTCCTGGACTGAAGGAATTCCACTCCTTCTCAGAGCTGCTGATGCTCTGTCTCCAGAGGTTGTTCATTCTGACAGAGCCTGAACTCAGGTGGATAAGAATAAAGCGCAATGCAACCCAGATGTGGATTCGTGGAGGGAAGGGCACCTGAACAACAAACGTTCTCACTTCCATTACTTGTTTTTATTTCTTAAATTTCCTCTGGTTGATGATAGGATATGGACAGGATACAAGGAGACAAACAGCCACCCTGGCCAAAACACCATCATAAATGTAATATCGATGGGAACAATGATCTCCTTTATGCCCAGCAACCAAAAATAGCAAATGTCACTCTAGAATATTACCCTGGTCTCTCATCAACACACCAAAACAAACAAAACTCCCCAGAGCTTTGGGGTCTATTCATGGGAGATTCTCACAAACTCACAGATACAGAGAAGGGAGGGTTGGTGGGCTCTGTAGCAGTGACAAAGGAGAGTCAAGTGAAAGGAGGAGGTTGGGTCATTGTTAACCAACCCCATACATAGAGTCCTTCAAAGCCCAAGACAGCAGCAGCTGTCACCATGATCACTCACGCTCAGAGTTCAGTAACCTCATTGCTGCCTATTTACCCCCATCCATAACTCCATATAATTTCCAGGACCAATAAGCTGAATAGCTATAGCCCACAGCGTGCATCCAGAAGTCCAAGGATCAAGTTCACCAAAGGGCAGGCATTTAAGGCAAGGCAGCAGTCTGAAGGATGTGAATGACTTAGACTTGATTTCATGGCGCCTGAAGATGTGGCCCACAGGTGGAGAGCAGCAAGGCCACTAGCAAGCCCCACCCCAGGTTCAGACCCTCTTTCCTCTACATGGAGGCGATTTCTTAAACAACAGGATGTGTTTCTTGCTGTGCAGTAGGAAATAAATAAAAGCCCAGGATCATCATGCTTGGGTGGACCAAGGCAGGAAACAGGAAGCCAACGTTGGCAGATGACAACCGGACCAAGACAGCCAGACGGGCACTGTGGTGACAAGAAAAGAGCCAGGGTGGGTTTGTGAACCAGGAGCGCCTGGAGGCAGGATAGTCCCAGAAACAGAGGAAGGGCACTTGGCCAGACAAATGAGATTTCCTCCAGTCATACTTGAAAGGAATGTCAACGGTTACTTGTTTGAACAGTGCAAGGTAACATGGCCACTGGTGGCCAGAGAGCTCGTGGATATACAGATAACCGAAGAATGTGGCCATGGAGGCTCGCTCTGCTCCCAGCACTATTCTGAGAGCATTATGTGGAATATCTCATTTAATCTCCACAGAGCCAGCACAGAACAGGGACTTGCTTACCAGTCTAAGAAATGGAGCCCCCGAGCCTTTATTCAGCTAGGAGATCAGAACTCAGGCAGTCTGACTCCTAGCCAGCACTCCAGACATTGCCTAGGGCTAGTGAGTCTCTATATCCCCAGAGCTGCCATCAGCTGGTCATGGTCACAGCTCTCTAAGTGCCACCAGAATGCAGCAGTGGGTCTCCCTGTACCCATCTTCCAGTCTTGAAAGACCATCATTGGTCAGCATTCCTTTTGAGTCCTCCGCTGCCTAGGTAATCCTCCTTGGCTTAGTGCTGCTCTCAGGAACTAGCTTCAATTCCCACCACAGTGTGTGGTAGAAGGATTTCATTGCTACCTTCCATGTATGTGGAGTTTCTACATGATCTGCCTTACTGTAGAAGCTGTAGGTCTAAATTATCAGCTTCCACTAAGACACCAGTGAGTGAAAAGTCACGCTGCAGAACGCTGTGTTTGTGGAACTCAATTTTGCAAACAGGTTGCATATGCAGACTCATGCACACATGTATACAGGTGGTTTTTAATCTGCACAGAAAAGGCCTTCCCCAAGGCACATGCCGCATCATTCATCCCTTGCCATCAGTGTGGGCGAGGAGCCTGGGAACAGAAACGAGGAATTGAGAAGTTGCATACTTGATATTACATACTTCCATATGGACTGAGATGCTGTGATCATTCTGTGCCATTTTTGCACTAAGATCGAACATTTTGGTTTTTGAAATTTACTCAGTGGTTTTTAAATGCGATTCAATGCTCTTTCGTTACACAAAGGTGAAGCCTAAAAGAACACAGATGCACTCACCCAATAGCTTCATGCTGAATAAAATGATTGATCACATTAGAGTCTAACTGGCTTTCTCTCCCCAAAAGGCCAATATGAAAATGCAGTGTTTATGGCTCCCAGCTCTACTATGACCTTTTGGAAAATGGTAATAGCTGGGGTTCAGTGGCCACTCTGCTCTTTTCTGATTCACAGGCTGGTCCATGGCGGGGGGCCGGGGGGGGGACACAGGTAGCAGGTCTGTTGGCTTTCTCCCAGACTGTAAGACAAAGCAGGACATCAGAACAGCCTGTGATTTCTACGAATCCTTTCTAAGATGGCACTGCTTCCCTGGCCTTCTATCTGCATCTGAGGATGTCGTAGGACGTCATCTCTCCCGTGAAGCAGAACCTAGTGTGGGAAAAAGAGGAACAAACCTCCATGCCAACCTTGCATGGCTGTGGAGACAGAAGTGCCTAGGGGCACATGAGCCACTCAAGACATGAGTCACCACTGGGACTGACCCTCTGCAGCCTGGTACCACTGTGAGCCAGAACATGAGCCATCTGACAGGCTTTTGGTAGAGAGGACAAAACCATGTCACCCTCTGTGGAAGCCATTTGGAACAATCTGCCAACAGTGAAATGCCTCATGCCCTTCCACCAAGCAGTTTCTCCTGAATTTATTGCACAAATGCGCTCCCCTATGGCAATGATATGTGACTGTGGATATTCATTCTAGCAATGTTTGCATTAGTGAAAACTGGAAATAACCTATGCATCCTTCCGTAGGCAATATTCAAGTAGATTAGGGAACGTGAAGTGGAATCTATGTGGCCTTTATAAAAGGAGGCAGACTAATCTCCTCTCGTGTGGAATGAGCTCTGAGATGTAGCATTAAGTACTAGTACAGGGGATGTGTTTGAAAAGAATGTGTGGTTGGTGGATCTTAGAGATGGTCACATTTAGAATGTGCTCCATAGGCTTGGACTATCTCTGGAAGGTGGTACAGGACATAGAAGCACTGGGAAGGGAACCAGAGATTAGTGTGAAGAACAAATATGTACCCTCTAACCCTCGTATATCTTCTTGATTGTGTACTTTATTGTACATTGCCTATTTGCGTTTTTGAAAGAAAGCCTTGACCTATGAACTTTAGTCATCTCTCCCAGACATACCCTCTAGTTTCAGGGAACTGAGAGATTTTGGGGTACCATGGTTATGATGGGAGCAAAGAGAGCAATGGCTAGAACCGTGCTACTGGGGAGGGATTAATGGAATACATAAAGGAGAGCTATGGTTGGATCATGGAATCTCAGGATGGAATTGAATCTAGAACAGATCCCACAACCCAAGTACTGCCAGACTCACAGATTCCCTCTATTACCTCGACACGAGTGACCTTCGGCTGGAACACTCTTGTCTACAGCAGCTATGATGCCTATGATAACTTTGCATCCTTAATGCCAAAGGCACACCAGATAGACACCTCATGCTGTGCCTGGCACCTGGTAGGTGTTCAGTCAGTGGTGGTTGAGTTGAATGTGAACAATGCAGGGTGTGAGCTCTTTGGAGGTACAGCTGCACACTCTTCAACAGTCTTCTCATCTGTCATGAGCATTTCCTGTAGAACTCGGAGTTGTTTGTTTGGCTCTTCATTAGTTGCAATAGATATATAATGTTCTGCTTTCAGGAAATGATAACTTACCTACCTGCATATTTCCCCCAGGATACCACCCAACTACTGCTAAAGACATAGTGCTTGTTAACAAATCTGAAAATTTAACTTTCTTACTTCAGCTCAACATGGTCGCTATTCACCTTGCTTTGTGGGAACTATTTGCTTTTGGAGCAGGCAAATATGCACAGAATTAATGGAAGGAAACCTGGTGAGATGGCGTGATTTATATATCACTGACACTATGAGCAGTGACCAAGTGCTTCTCTGCATTAGCTGAGCTGCAAAATGCACATGGGAAATTTAATTTTTTTGTTTTTGAAATTTATTTTATTATTTCTTTGCCCTTGTGGTCAAAATGGTATAAAATATGTAAATAAATTGGTCTTACTGTATATATGCGAGTGGTGTACGTGTGCACGTGTGTGCATGTGTGACAAGCATACAAATGAGCATTTTTTGCTCAATGTATTATTTTTCAAATATCCTTGCTTCCAGAGTACAAATATGCCATGAAGAGAAAAAAGGGTTTTGGTGAGGTGTTGCTTATAGACAGGAGCATGCAGCTGTATTGTTGGCACTCTGAAGAGCCAATTCTAAGAAGAGAAGTCCAAATTTAGACAGGGAAGGAGAGGAAATGTGGCTATGAACAAACATGGAGCCCACCTTAAAAGAAAGCACTAAAGGTTCTTCTGGATAGAGGAGCCAGGGTCTACCTAGGTTATCAATCCTTGGACCTTGGGACCATTGGAGTCTTTTAACATTTTGGGACCTTTTCATAATATTCTAGCTGAAAGCAAAAAAATAAAATAGCATATAACATGGTATTTTAAAAAGGGTAAAGGAACAGCATGAAAATGCAAGGAGTTCCCATTTTATTCTGTCCCCAAAGAAAAATGTTTTTGCCATTGGGACAAAAAGAGAGAGAATAACATTTCAGAGGTAAAACTCCAGGTAATAGAAAAAGAGGAACAGGGTGTCACCATGGCTGACGGACATTTGGGAGGACCATGCTGCCTCGCTCCCAGCCCCTGTGAGGTTTTCTCTCTATAAACTAACGAGTTCCGGTGTTTTGTTCTAGTGATGCAGAGCTGACGTATAAACTGAAGATCCCGAACAACAACCTGCCTCTCTAGGTAGTTACGAATACCTAAACCAGCGATGTCTGAAACTGACCTCTGAAGTTACTTCTGATAACACACACACACACACACACACACACACACACACACACACACACTTCTCAAATTGGAGGAAGGGCTTATGGACAATTATATCTTGTGTCTACATCTCTGAAAGAGCAGCAGCCTTCATAGCAGCATAGCTGAGTCCAAAGTTTGGTGTGATTTCTTAATCAAGTAACAGTTTTTGGATTCCCAACTTCTTCACCCACAAAGGTAGTAACTAGTAGGATGTCAAAGTGTCCTGCCTAATGCCAGTCTTCATTTCCTTTCCTTTCTTCTCTGCCCCTCGGAGACTCCAGCCTTGGCCAGGTTTGAAGTTGAATTTTGTTGAATCTCCTGGAGAATCCCTTCTGCTCTCTCCAGCCATGGTGGCCTCCCTTAGCTTGCAGAATCTTGGAGCTCTAATTCATGTTCTTTGCCTGGGTCAGCTTCTCTGCTGTAGGCTCTGCCCTGTTCCTTTCATCCTTTGCTAGGAATGTTTTGGAAAGGAAGTGCTTTGAAATATAATCTGACCCACTCTCCCAGATCAGGCAATGGGGGCGGGGGGTGTTATAAAAATAGAACAAATCCCAAGGACATTTATTTTTATAAGACCTCAGGAATTCTTTTGCATTCTTGGGAAACCATTCAGGATTTGGATTTGTCAGTTCCACTTTACATTTGACCTCAAAGACTGTTTCTCTTCATCCGGGTGGGAGGCCTCTGACTTACCATGACCTGAAGCTTCCCATTTCCTCAGCAGGTCAGATCACAGCTACAACTGGGGGCCTTTCACCTCTGCCCTCATTTTCAAATTCCCTATTACCATCCGGTTTGGAACTTGTGGCTGACACTGATTTACTTCCCTGACACCCTAGTGGAAAAATGTCTAGAAAACAGAAAGCTTTTCCACTGTGCAACAACACCGAGCAAACACAAGCTGTCTGCCCTCTTGGAGTGCATAGCTCTCTTCTTCTTCTTTCTCTTACAGGAGAGGTGAGACCTGAGTCCTAAGGTTCACAGCTGTCCCTTCTTGGTGCCTTTGTGCCTCTGATTCTCTGTAAAGCTTGACTTTAGACAAAGCAGAAAGGCATTCAAAATAAAATTAATCATAACGAATTCAGTAGCATTCACTTCACTGTCATAATCTATTACCCCACCAAAAAAATTTCTAATGCATTGGTTTCATTTTTGTATGCTTGCTCAGAAATATTATCCTATTCCTTCACCAGAGCATAATTTGATAGAACATAAAGATTTTAGAGATCCATCTCTTTGTCTGTTGATAACAGAAAAGCTAAACACACAGTGCTAAGATCCACTGGCTGGGCATCCAGCCTTCTCCAAAGGCAAGAACAGGGCCCGAACATTTCCATCTTAGAAAGAAGTCGTAAAGTAGCAAGGAAGGCTACTTTTTGAGCACGTCTAGGTGTTAATTTGGAAATCCCTACTGCTGCTTCCACAGATGCCAGAGACGCATAAATCCAAGGAGCAGCTGTGGGCACAGCACTTCCCTGAGATCTCAGGATAATGAAGCACCTGATTTAAGCTCTCTTTGGGATAAATAGTCAGAGGCTATAATTCTGTAAAAGCACCATCGATCAACCAGATCTGGACAATGAAACCGGGAGAGCTTTAAATGTCCCTCAATGGTTGTGTCATGCATTGAATCCTGCAGGTTAGAGAAATAAAATAGAACACTGGGCGAGGAGGTGGGGGGGTAGGGATTACACTGAGACCCATGAAAGTGTCCGATTACTAAAAAAATATTTTTAAAAATTAATGAGAAAACAAGTTGCTTTGGGATCAAATGAGTGTTTGGCTCACTCAACCAAGACATACAAGCTTTAGCGGTGAACTGTTACTACATGACGAACCACAAGGCTTTAAACAACTCATTATTGTCTCTCCCAGGTGACAGGGGGGCTGGGTAGCATATGTAGGACATGTAGGATGTGGACAGGGTCAGCTGAGGGTTATCTGTTCTAACAGGTCTCTGGTGGCCATGCCTGGAACTCCTCAGCTCTCCTCCAGCCAGCCAGATGGACTGAAAAGAACCCACTGCTCCTAAGGCCGACCCTAGACCCAGCCCACTTCACTTCTGTCTCATTCTACTTGCTCAAGGGTGGTCCAGGCTAGGCTAATCCCAGGGATGGAGAAATGAGCCCAAAACCTCCTGAAGAGGAAGGCTCCAGGGTTAGATCCCAAAGCGCACAGCAAGCTGTGGAGAGCAGCAGCCATCTTCGAAGTCAGTCATGCAGGCCTCCCTCTTCTGGGCTCAAGTATGGTGTGTTCAAACCTCTTGAGGAGACAAGGCTATCCGGAAGCAGTTGCAAAACAGGAAGTGTGATCCAGAAAAAGAAAACAGGCAACTCACTGGGCTTAACTACCCAGAGAAGAGAAAGGGTATTCTTGAAACAGAAAAATAGGAGGGAAACAATAACAACAAAGAAACCAGCAACAAAGTCAAACTCTTTCCCTTGCTATAGTAAAAGATCTGAGATAATCAGCTTAAGAAAGAAGAAAGGTTTTGGCTCCCCATTTTGGACGTCTCTGTGGTTGGTTGGCTCAGACACCTTGGGGTCTGCGGTGAAGCAGCACCTCATGGTCAGAGCATGCGGGGAAGAAGCTGCTTAACTCACCTACTGACAACCAGGAAGTGGAAAGGGAGAAAGGGCAAGGGGTGGGTCCCACAGCCTTCCAAGGACTTGCCTGGAATGACCTTCCTATGTATGTACATATGTTTGTGCATATATATACACATATATGTATATATACACATACATATATGTGTATATGCATATATATGTATATACCTATGTTATATATTATATGTGTTATTAATAGATTATATACATATATTTGTGTGTGTGTGTGTATATATATATATATATATATATATATATATATATATATATATATATATATATATATATATGCTTTCTACACACTTGGGATGATAGACATGCATTATCACATTCAGCTATTGGTTGAGATAAGCTCTTCACAACTTTATGCCCAAGCTGGCCTTGAACCACTGTTCTCCTAGTCTCTACCTCCTAAGTAGTTAGGATTATAGGCATTAGCCATTGACACTTGGCTTGATATTAGGATTTATTTATTTATTTATTTTTGGTAGTGCTGGGGATAAAACCTAGGGCTTTATACAATCCAAGCAATTGCTCTAACGCTGCTACACTCCCAACCAAAGGTTTTAGGATTTTTAAAACTAGTTCTTTAATGATACATGGTATTTGAGTAAAGTAGAGCAATGATTTAAGGACTACCTTAAACCATTTGGGCTACTGTCCCAAAACACCGGACCCATGGTGGCTTATAAACAACAGAAGGCTATTGTTTATAGTTCCTGAGGCTGGGACATTTGCAAGCAAGACTCTGACAGATCCAGGGTGTGGTGGAGGCAGACATCCGGATTCACAGGCAGCGTCTCCCTCTCCTAGAGTCCTCCCATGGCAGAGGGGACAAGAAGCCCCTCTGGGATTTCTTTCGTAAGGACATGAGTGGAAGTCATGAGGGAGAACTTCACCCAAACAAACCCCTCCCAAAGCCCCTCTGCACACCTCCACATTGGAGGTGCAGACATTCAACACACAGCAAGTGATAAGCTCTTACTGTGTATTTGGGATAAATACATGTTTAAAAATGTATTACCCGGCACCATGGCTCATGCCTGTAACTGTAGCTACTCAAGAGGCTGGGATCTGAGTTTCATAGTTCAAAGCCATCTCAAGCAGGAAAGTCCATGACACTTTTATCTCCAATTAAATACCAAAAAGCCAAAGTAGAGATGTGGTTCAAGTAGTAGACCATTAGCTTTGAACAAAAAAGCTCAGGGACAGTGCCCAGGCCCTGATTTTAAGCCCCAGGACTGGCTAAACACACACACACACACACACACACACACACACACACACACACACACACACACACACACACACACAAAGGTGTAACAGGTCAACAACTTCCTGTCTGTAATCCAATATCCAGTGACTCTGGAGCAAGCAAAGCTGTTTGTGATGTTTAGCATAAATTTACTTGTCTCATATCTGACCTTAACTGAGGTAAGGTTATTCAGAGTCTAAATTTATCCTACATGGTTTGAATGTCCATAGGTTTTATTGTAGAAATATTTAATTACAGGCTGTGACCCCAAGCCCTACTAGGGTTTTATATAACATGCACTGTGTACATAGTATTGTTTTTTAAAAACATCACAAATTCTGAAATCTGAAACACATCTGCCTTAAGGCTTTTAGCTAAGGTGTTGGATCGGTGTAAGTTAATTGCAATAAGCTCTGAATAATATTTAAAATACAGCTTTTTAAATTTTATTTATTTATTTATTTTTGTCGGTTGTGGGGCTTGAACTCTGGGCCTGGGTGCTGTCCCTCAGCTCTTCAGCTCAAGACTAGAGCTCTACTCTTGAGCCACAGCGCCACTTCCAGCTTTTTCTGCTTATGTGGTGCTGAGGAGTCGAACCCAGGGCCTCATGCATGTGTGGCAAGCACTCTACCACTGAGCCACCTTCCCAGCCCTATATCTTTTTTAAAGGAACATCTTAAGTTACCCCCACCACAGCCACAAATTCTTTGCTGTTGCTATCTTCAAAAGACTTAGCTTAGATTTTCCCTCTCCTTGAACAACCAACAAACAACCACCACACAGCAGAAGGGAAGGTATGTGTTTTGCAAGCATAGGTAATAAAAGATGGTGGCTTCTGTCTAGGACACACTCTTCCTTACCTCCCATGTTCTCTCCTGCTTGGGAGAAGGCAGCTGCTCTCTTATGAGCTGTCCAGAGTAGGACAGGTGTGGAGGAATTGGAAACCTTCACCAGCATCTATCAAGAAACCCAAGGCCCTCAAACCCACAGCCTTAGGACCAGGGGCTTATCAACAATCACATTATCAGTATAGGAGTAGTTCCTTCAGTCCCCACAGAGCTTTACATCCAGACCTTAACCCAGGATAACAGCTGAACGCAAGGCTCAAGAAGTTCCTGAGCCAGATCCACTTGGCCAATCCACTCCCAGGTTCTTGATCCCAGAAACTAAGATGATGGATACTGGGAGTGATTTGTCACGCAGCACTAGTTAAATAATATACCTCTTAGAGTTCTCTACCATAGCACCAGATCTCTTCCTTCTTTGCAAAATTTGTTGTTGATCTTCTTCTCCTCCTGAGGGAGGGGCTTGGCATCTGTCTTCACGCCATCTCACACAGGTGGCTCAAGGACGAGTAAACTAGAAGGAAGGACAGAGGGAGAGGGAGGAAGGTCTCCAGAGGCAGACCAGGTGGTTGGGAGGATTCGGGCTCAGAGTTCATCAATAATACTTTGCAGGACTGGGAAGGTGCTTAGTGGTAGAGTGCTTGCCTAGCATGCATGAAACCCTGGGTTCCATTCCTCAACCACATACACAGAAAAAATGGGAAGTGTCACTGTAGCTAAAGAAGCTCAGGGACAGTGCCCAGGCCTTCAGTTCAAGCCCCGGGACTGGCATAATAACAATAATAATGATGGTGATGATAATAATAACAATACTTTGCAAAGTCCACAGAGTAATCCTTGCCTCTCCATCCCTCTCTGTCGACCCGGGTGGTATGATCACCAGGACTTCCCCTTCTCACTGAACTCATCTTCTCCATCCTTCCCATCCTCACCCACAGCCTCCACCCTCCTTCCAGAGCCCTCCTGTCACAAGCCCTCCCATGAGTCCTTCTTCTTCACCGAATATGTACATTGGCAGAGGGCTAAAGGGGACAGTGTGGCTCCATGGCTTCCCCAGGCATCTTAAACAGAACCCTGCTCCTCCCTAAGATCCAGGGGTAACAGGTGAAGTTTCTAGTT
Organism: Dipodomys merriami; assembly: GCF_024711535.1. Classification (NCBI taxonomy): domain Eukaryota; kingdom Metazoa; phylum Chordata; class Mammalia; order Rodentia; family Heteromyidae; genus Dipodomys; species Dipodomys merriami. The sequence continues at coordinate 4,517,141 of NW_027202270.1, read as the reverse complement.
CTGTCCCATTGCTTCAATAGGGAACATAAGCGGAACATCACCACAGTGCTCTCTATCCTATAGCCTGAAGGTGGCTCACCTGATGGGCGAGAGAGCATGAACCACATCTTCGTTCCTGAAAGAATAGAGCCATGACTTCAAGGAAACTGAAAGCTAGCAAATCCTGTACTCGGGTAGACAGATTCCTAAGGATATAGCCTGCAGGTGCACCTTGGGACGTCAGCAGAGATTTTAATAAAGATCCACAGCAAAGATGTGCAGTATCTTTGCTGATAGGAGATAAGAAGAATCCCAATGTGGACATTAAATGAATGTTATCCACCCAGTCAAATATGAAAGAGAAAATGCTCCTATGACAGTACCCTGGACGTCTTATAGAAAAGCATTGTCTGCCTGCCATCTACACACAGGAGCGAGCAAGCTCTTGCCAATGATTCTCTGAATAAGGATGTCAAGGGTGGTTTTCATTGTCTTATTTCTGGTTTTATGATTGGCCTGTATTTCCTATTGAACAAGGATTATTCGTGTTTGGCTAGGAGTTATCCTTTCTTAAGGGAAGTCAAGGAGGCATGTGGAAGAAATAATGTGAAAATAACAGCTAAGATCTTTGCACCTGCCTGGTGTCTGTCACAGCAGGCTGACTGAGTCAGGAACACAGGGAGACCTTGTTGGCTTCACACAGCAAAGTCTTCAGAAGGGCAGGGAAAAGTAGGAAGGACTCTATCCCACAGTTGTGGTGGCCTGGATATGGCTGGTTCCTTCAAAAACTCCTGCTCAGATTTGAGGGAGGCAGGGCCTTTTAAGCTGTGATTAGTTCATTAAGGGGATTTATGCCTTGCAGGCAGATGTGAATTTGCTCAAAAGCAAAGCCACATCTCTTGCTCTTTCCTTTCATGAGGTACTTCTTTGCCTGTCCACTGTCCACTACAAGTAGACACCGCTCGAGGCCCTCACAGAAACTGAAAAGATACCAGCACCCACCCAGCTCTTTAACTTCCCAGCCATCACATCTGTGAGCTTAGTAGACTTCCTTTCTTGATAAACCACCCAGTATCCAGCATCCTGCTAGAGCAACAATAAACCAACTAAGACACCTTCCTTTGGGAGCCCAGCTTGCTCCTTTTTGGAGGAAGGGGATCCTGCAGTGAGATTGTGTGGCCAAGGTCTTGCTGTAGGTGTTGCTGGACAGTTCTGCCTGAATTCCCTGCACGGTCTCAGTTCCAGCCCCTACCCTATCCACCAGGGAAGTGTAGTTTAGCCAGATGCCCAGGAAGAAAAGCCCCACCTTTCCTTGGTCTGCAGCCTATGTCTAGCAGACCTCCTATAAGAGGTGCCTCCTCCATGTCCGCCAGGGCCCGGTGGCTGGGAAAGGATGGTAAAGGAGCCAATGACCGTGGCTCACCATGCAGACTCTGTCAGCTTCAAAGAGACCTCCTTCTGAGTGCCATGCCCAGATTTGCAGCAGCCTAGACCCCCGGCTTCTCACTGGCTTCGCACTGCCACAGAGCTTTGGCCGATCCCTCCCTGGTCTAACTTCCATAGCAGCACTTGGCAGTGGAAGGGAAGTTGGGTTGCTGAGGGCCACATTGTGCTTCCCATCACATGGCTCTAGCCCTCTCCCCTCCAGCTCCCCTCCAAAGCCTTGGGCCCCTCCTTCCTTCCCTCCCTCCCCTGTGTCACATCCATCTCTAGGTGCAGAAGCTCCTCCAACGACTCCAAACCTAGCATCTGTGCGAAGAATAAAACATGTGGCTTCCCCAGTGCGCAGCTTCACCCAAGTGGAGGCCCAAGGGAAGGAGGAAGCCGGGGCGGGGGAGGACTTGGAATGGTAGATGAGGTCACACAGAGCCCACAAAAAGCTCTCAAGCAAGAGCTGGGAAAGCATAAAATCAGAGTGTAAGTGTACTGGAGGAATGGGAGCTCCTTACCAAAGAGAAAGGCTTCAACGTTCTTCTCACTTGAAGGTCAGGCTGAGTCCTCAGAGGATGCAGATTTGTCCTCTCAGGAGTCTCAGTAACACTGCCATCTCTAGAAGACACTTAGATCCTGCTGCCCAGCCGGACCGAGGGGGATCCCTTTGTGGGGGGATGGTGAGTTCGAGGAAACAGAGCCCCTGAGAAGCTTCTTGGCCAACCACAAAGACTGAACTTTCTAGGCAAAGGTGGACATGTCCCAGAATTTTCCACAGATGGAAGGACAGACAGACCCTCATGTAGCAGCTGCTGGAGCCACAGCCCCAAAGAGAGCTCAAAGCAGGTCTCTTTGTTTACACTTAAACTATAAAGGAACCTTATGGCTAATTCCATAGCATATACATGTCTGTTTAACATCACCATGTACCATGCAGAAGTCAGTGTGCTGTTGCCCAAAGCTTCATCTCTGACTTTGTCTACCCCCAGCTACACTGTGCTGGACCAGACATACAGCCTGGCAGCTTTGTCCTTCTCTGAGATAATGTTAGCCACACCAGGGGCAGCCTAAGGCTGATGGCACATCTGGCCAAGCAGCCTTCTCTGCCTGCAGTGCTCAGCCCCACTGCGGGAGCCCACTACCACACCTCCGGGCGCATGCTTTGACGTTCTAGTACCGTCGTTGCTCACTGGGTCTTGCCTCTGCTCTGACCTCTGGACTTTGGGCCATTCCCTGTCTGTGGACCCCACTAGCAGCTGCAGTGTAGAAATACTGCCTCTTGGCCCTGTCTCAGACAAGAAAGCCAGAATCTGAACTCTTCATCCTACGGAAACTGAACTCAGACACAGCAAAATTTGGGAGATGGGGCTCTGGCTCTGCTGTGTGAACCCCTACACTGGGTGTGGATGCCCAGCCAAGAGGTAAAGCTACTCAGGCTTTTCTGGAAGTTCCATGGTGCAGCTCCACCCTATTACTATATACTTCATCCTCAAGCACGGCATCTCACTTAACATCATAATACCTGGTACCCAGGGTGGCTTTCCTATGATAACTGCTCAGTGAATGTACTGTGAGCAAATAAGGCTACTCATGAGGATGCAAAGGTAAATCAGGAGTCAGTCTTTTTACTGAAATATCCCTATAAAAGGAATGTTTTTTTCTTCCGTCCTGAAAATCAGAAATACCAGGTTGTTTTGGAATGCCCCTATAATAACTCATACTTACATGCTCATAGGAACTCTCTTTCTAATAGACTCAAAGTGGAAATAACCCAGTGGTACTTCAGAGGGTGAGTGGTTAAACATGAAGGTCACATTTGTGCTTGGGAATACCTACCACTCAGCCTTACAGAGGAGTGAAGCAGAAGTGACATTGATCAAATTGCATTGTACTTACAGACGGATTTGTTTAATTGAAACTCAATTGTACAACTACTTAAAGATAATTAAATTCTTTTCAAAAAGAATGAACTACTGTGCCGACTTGCACAACTGCTTGGCAAGACCGCAAGACAACTATGCAGAGTGGATGAAGCCAGCCTTCACCGGATGCTGATCCCTCCCCAGGGAGAGCTGCACAGAATTGATGGATAGGTGGGCATGGCCGTGGGAGACCAGCTGATGGGGTCGCTCTGCATCTTGAACTGGTTTTCCCCACCCTTCCCCTCTCTTCATGTCCATGGGTCCACAGTTATACTTGGGTGAAATGTGTGTGTGTGTGTGTGTGTGTGTGTGTGTGTGTGTGTGTGTGTGTGTGGCTGGAGGAAATAAATGGGCATTCCATAAATAGCTCAAGCTATTCCAAAGGGCAGACCACAGAGGCCGGGCTGGGAGGCTGTGTCTCCAGGGGCTAGGCAGGAAAAAGAGCAGTAGGACTGTGGACTGCCAGACAGGAAGGAGCCCCACGCCCACCCCAGCAGCTCCTGTGGAATCCCAATGGCCAAAGGGTCCAGCTGCCCAAGGCAGACTGGAAACCTGGGGATTATGAAAAATAAGGCTGCTTTACTTGCGATAAAAATGCTTACCAACAAGACATAAGTACCGCCAACATCTGGTCCGGTCCTACCAGCCCTTCTCCTATCATCATGGACAGAGCTGGATGGGGACCACCAGCCAGAGGTCCCACAGGGCACAAGCCAGCTACTCTCCGGAATGAAGACAGCCTGTAATCCTAGCTGCTCAAGAGGCTGAGATCCTGGGATCACAGTTCAAAGCCAGTTGGGGCAGGAAATTCCAGGAGACACTTATCTCCAACTCACAAGCAAAAAAGCCAGAACTGAGATGTGGCTCAAGTGGTAGAACAACAGATTTGAGTTGAAGGGCCAAGTGATAGTACTCAGGTCTGAGGTTAAGTTTTAGTACCAGCACACACACATGTTCGTACACACACTCCAGAGACCTGGAGAGAGTGCATGTGTGTGCCACAGCAGGGAATGGGTTGTTAGGGATGAAGACTGGGCCATTATTATTATTATTATTATTATTATTATTATTATTATTACAGTTCTTCAAGATGCTCAGGGAAATTTTAAATTAATCTTTAACTTTTGCCCTTTGGGAAGCTCATGCACAAGCTGAAATAGTGCAAGCAGTACATCCTTATAAACTAGTTTTCGGCGCTCCCCCCCTCCAACCCCGGTCACTAGGTATGACGCAGACCCCAGACCTGACCAGAGTGGACATTTTGGGGTGCGAGCAATGATCCATCTCAGAGCCCTGCTGTATTGGGAAGGAGGAAGATGGTTTTCAGATGGAAGAAACTATCTAGTTCAGGTCAATCTTTTAAACTAGGAAGGAAGAAATCAGCTGCCAGGTCGTTTGGGGGCTTTAGCATTTCTCAAGAAAAAGAAAACAGGCAACTTTTAACATGTGTCCGTGTCCATTTAAATGGGAGAACACCATGGTTTTGTTTTATTTTGTGTGTTGGAGGGGTGAGGGGGTGTATTTGTGCATGTATAGTGAGGCTTTAACTCAGCCTCATATGTTTGCTTAGCTTTTCCACTCAAGACTGACACTCTACCACGTGAGCCACACCTCCACTTCTGGCTTTTGTTGATTAATTGGAGATAAGAGTCTCTGATATGTCTGCCCTGGGTGACTTTGAACCATGGTCCTCAGATCTCAGCCTCCTAAATGGCTAGGATTATAGATAGGAGCCACCAGCACCTGGCCACCTTGGTTTTGTTTCAATGATTAGCATTCTTGATGCTTAGACAGGAAGGGCTAGGGCCTGCAGAGGAGCGCTGCAGTGTACGACATGCTTCCCGAACTTAACTGCTTTTCCTGAGGAAAAAATAAACAGTGCATTCAAGTGGGAGACAATGGGGAAAGGCTGTGTGATAGCAGTCCACCCGGACCCTGCAGAGACCCAGGCAGCTGAAATTCATCTGTGTGCTGAGTAGAAATTCTTGGGGTTCTAGTCCAGAACACTAAGCCAGGCTGTCTCCCCCTGGCCCAAAGGTCTCTGGAGACGTCTGTAAGATTGCTTCTGTCACTGGGACTTGCCCATGGTTCCCAGGGGTGATTGTCTCGTGAATGACAACATCATTTGGGAGTTTGGGGGTCACATGAAAGGCAACAGCTGGTCTCCTGCACGTGACTCTAAGGTGAGAAGCCAGCGAGGGTTTCCGGCACCCAGCACTCCAACTTGCCATTAAGACAAGGGCAGACACCTCACACAGAGGGGGGCATTCAAGGGGGAAAGTCCCATTCATGTGAGACCCAGGGGCATGCTGGAAAACTGGTGTGATGGCCCAGCACAAGCCCATTCAGAAAAGAGATTGCCAGACATGTCTTTTGAGAGTAGATTGTTCCTTCAGATGGAAGAGAGCCAGGAAGGTAAAGGCAGTTCACACGAAGTGTTACTTATCAGAAGATGACAAAGTTTAGCCCATAGGACCAGGATCCAATCTTGGAGGATCTGCCCGAACTCCTAGGAAAAGAAGACTTGGAGCCAAGACAGAAAGCAGTGTCCTCATCCCAAAGCAGTCAAGCCATAAGGGGTCCAGCAGTGGCTGGCTGTCTGCATCTCCCTGGAGCAGTCCTCGGCTATGCTTGCCCTGGGACCTCCCCCACCCCATCACCCCAGGAAACATCCACAGGAGTCAGCAGACTGGACCGGCAGGGCATTCAGCCCTGGAGAAGCAGCCAGGTATGTGGAAGAGGAACAGACACACATGCGACACCTCCAGTCTCCCAGAAATACGGAGAGGGACAGGCAAAAGGCCATCAGAAAATGGAAAGGGACAAGAAAGGACACATTATGCGTGGAAATGGCACAAGTCCAAGTCTTGAAGGCCCAGGTAAACTCGGAACACAGAAACATCCAAATATTCCCCCTAAAGAAGATCATTTGTAGAGTGTTATGCCTTCATTCACTAAAATTGTAAGTTCTTTCATGCCAGGAATCTTTATTTATCTCCTTCGTTTAATGCTCTGCCTCAGTGACTAGGAAAGTATCTGGTATCCAGAAACGTCAATATGTTCTGTCTGAAGGAATTTCCCACACTGCATCCCTGCATAGATCTTCATGTCCACAGCTGTCTGCTTCCTGTAGCAGCCGATGGCTTCTTGGAATAGGACCACTTTTTTGTTGGGGGGGGCAGCTCAAACTCAAAAATGGATGGAGGAGGAGATAGGATGGGTTCTCTGAACAGCCCAACTCCCTGAGAATCCTGAAGGCAACAGATTGGGCTACCAAAGAAAAAACTTGAACCACAAATATGGTCATTTTGCAAAAGTGGGAGCTGATGAAAATATCCATGTAACCTTTTCCTTCAGGTAACAGGAGGAAAAATCTCAGTGACAAGAAGACAGTCCCCGTGGGAAAGGATTAATACAAGCATAGCTTATGGATCGATGGAGAAGTTAAGGCAGGGCATCCCTAGTTTATTATGCAGAGGTGGAAGGCAGGGCCACAAACACAGGAGCCCCAGGCTCCTCCAGCCAGCCCGTCAGCACCCAGCCAGCTCTGACATCTCATGAATATTCATGGACCTAGGCTCAGCAGATTCTGAATAATCCTACAGCTGAACTTGGCCCCCACACCTCCCAGGACAAAAAGCCAGGTTGAATTGAGGTGCAGCCCTTTGAGGTTTTCCAAAACGTTGACTCTGATTTCATTATTATTTTACCTTTCCCTCTCCAAACTCAAAGGTCTGGATTTATACTGAGCTATTCCTGACTGTACCCAGAGGCAAGGCCACAGTGTCCTTGTGGGGGACACATCCTAAGCCACCCAGGTGATCTTCTGCCTCACATCCATATAGATGTCAGTACCTTGCTAAACCCAATTCTCCAGAGTAAGAAAACAGCACTAGAGTTGGAGGGTCACAGGGCAGAGGCTCACTGTGGCCCAGGCTGGAGCTTTTGCCTGTGAATGTAACTGATTTGGGTCTCTCAGCAGGTTTCTCCAGCAGTTCAGCATCCCCGGTGAGGGGAGGTTAACACCACCTCAGCCTCTTATCCTTGTCCCCTTCACGGACCCACGGGAACTGCCCCCTGGTCTTCAAGTGGGGACAGACTGGGATAGAAGGGACTCCATCGAATCATTGAGCTACAGCCCACACCCATCATCCACGGCAGTTCTATTCTCTGCAACTGCCGTGAGCCCTGAATCAGCTAATCCTGTGCCGGGCTCCTCCTAGGGTTCAGAATTAGGCTCTCCCGAGCTCCAGGTCACAGTTTTTGTCCACAAGGACTACAGCTTTGATGTCTGTGTTGTCTAAAGACCCCTTGTGGAATGCATGTTTCTTAAAAAAGTAGTTATATGTGTGTCTTCTTTATAATGAAACAGCATTGAAGGTTGCATGGTTTTCTGACTCTGGGTAATATGACTCAACTTCTTTGGCTTTCATTCTCCTGTCATTTTTTTCGATGACTCTCTCATTAATCATTATTCTAATTATTAGTCACCATCCCACAAATCTACATGTCCAGCCATTTTCTGTCTTTTTCATAGCTCATCCCGATTTTAGGTGGTAGGTATATGAGCATGTTTCATGGCAGCTTTGTTTACAGCTTGGGAAATTTTCTTCTTTCTGTGTTTCATACTGTTAGTTCATTCACAGTGGACTCACAGATCCTGGTACCATGTCAGTCACATCTGAAGGAAATTTTCTCTGTGTCTTTCTCTGTGTGTCTCTCTCTGTCTCTGACTCTGTTTCTATCTCTGTCTGTCTGTCTGTCTGTCTGTCTCTCTCTCTTTCTCTCTCTCTGTCTCTCTCTCTCTCTTTCTCTCTCTCCCCCCTCGCTCTCTCTCTCTCTCTTTCTCTCTCTCTCTCTCTCACACACACACACACACACACACACACACACACACACACACACGGTCTCTCCTTAATGGACAACAGAGCTTCTATCACTTAAGACCATCAGGCAGATCTTCAACTCAGCACTCAGGAGCCACTTTAACTAGGGAAACAACTGACAAAAAAGCTCAGAAATTCCAGAAAACACATAGCACTCAAAAGACCACAAAAAGGACACTCACTCACTGAAAATTTGGGAAGTCATAAAAAGAAGGCAGAACATGACCTTGTTTGACCTGAGCCGGACACAAGCATGCTGGGAAATTAAATAGCTCGCTACTCTGCACACATTCATGGATAACCATGAAAGCCCAGGTTATAAGGAAATTTTAGTGAAGAGGCATATTTGTAAATGGAGAGTCCATGAACAAAGAGAGTCAAGTCTATCTGCTGGAGAGCTGAATTATCCAGGATTGCCAGCCATTGGAATTGTTTGTGTGTTGCCTCTTCAATGTGGCAGTCTCAGTGTAATTAGATCTATTATTTCTGATGTTCCTCTAATAAAACTGATACAGCTGTATGTGTGCTCACATCTGGAAGTCATCTCTGTAACTAAATAAACGGCATTTCTATGCATTCATTATCCAAATATTTGAAGAACTGGGAGAAATCTGAGCTTGATGTAGCAGGAAAAGCTTACCAAAAAGGAAAAACTTGTACAAGGTTTTCTCAGCATCTTTTAAGTTGTGTTCCTTCCAGCATGAGAAACATAACATAAAAATATAATTGGATCAGAATGCATGAAAGGTAAAAGGTTTTGAAAATTATTATTCTTTATTGGTCCCTTGAAAATTATCAAAAGAACATAGTAAGACAAAAAAATCACCCAATCGTTCTCCTTGGCTACCCAGATCCACAGTCTGTCCAATTAGCAATCCTCTGTCACCCCTATTCTATTAAGGGAAGTACCAAGTCATCTATTATCCAGTTAGGACACTTTTTAGAAGGAAATGGGATACTCTTAATTACGCTGGGACAACAAACCTAGACCAAGCCAGGGAAATGGGATGCCTAACTTACAGTGGCATTCTTGTAAATGCAAGCTACAGGACATCTGTAAGGCTGGTTTGGTCGTAATGAATTGTATCTTTCCAATTATGACACAAATTGCTTCCAACGGGGCAGGAGCTGACCTCTGTAAAGGGACATTGAGCAGCCCTTAATTGGTTCACAGATCCCTGCAAACTATCTAGGAGATCTGTCCACCAAAGCACCTCACTTTGTAAGAAATTAATGATGTGTTCACAGTGATGAAGGAATGCATAGGCCCAGGTGCCGGAGCCTTTTGGAAGGTACTCGTGCTGACGCTTATTTGAATTTATTGTACTTGATTCTTTTTCCTAACTTAACTTCATCTTACTTTTTTTTATAATTGTTAGTCTTGTGTGACAGGATTTCTAAAGAATAGCTTGAAATTTGTCTCCTCATTGAAGATGTAACTGCTCTTACCAAGGGTAGCGAGGCTCTGTTCCTGCTCTTTCTGACTTGCCTCCCGTAGAGCCAAGCCAAGGAAGCACTGACAAAGATGGAGACGGTCTTGCAGTGGAGGCTGCTCACTCATGGCTTTAGTGTATGTCAGAGATTGTTGATTGCTTCTCTTCAGGCAGACATAGCCCAAATCCTCTTGTCTCGACAGTCAAATGAAGATGCCACTATCATCTCAGTACTGCTTGACATCTTTATGGAGCCTTGGATTTGATCCAGAATCCCTTGAAGTTGTCTGAGACATGTTCTCTGTTAGTGTGTGGATGTGTGTGCGTGTGCAGGTGCATGTGTGTGTGTGTGTGTGTGTGTGTGTGTGTGTGTGTGTGTGTGTATCTCAGACAAATGGTTTGTGGTCATTCCTCAAATCCTCAGAGGGACCACCAGAGACTCAGAAAAGGTCAGGACAGACACATCTGGGTAAGGAAGACTGCTTTCTTCTGTACCATTGCCCAAAAGACAGAGGTGGGGGCTAGGAAGGTGGTTCAGTGGTAGAGTGCTTGCCTTGCATGCCTGAGGCCCTGGGTTTGATTCCTCAGCACCACATAAGCAAAAAGAAAAAAGCCGGAAGTGGCGCTGTGGCTCAAGTGGTAGAGCACTAGCCTTGAGCTGAAGAGCTGAGGGACAGAGCCCAGGACCAGAGTTCAGGCCCCATGACCGAATCCCCCCCCGCAAAAAAAGACAGAGGTGTCCTCTGGATGGAAACTTCTGCACTGGAGATCTACACATAAACAAGAGCTGATGGCTCTCGTCTGTGCGGCTGGGAGTGGAGTTTAGTCAGCATCCATCTTGATTTAGGCTGTTCAGCCACACCCCAAGGCATGCCTCTCCCTCTGCCTCCCAACTCAAATGGTGAGATTCAGGGAACGGGAACTTCCTCCAGGTGACCTTTCATTAGTTCGCTATATCTCTGATTCCAGAAAGGGCAGTTCTCTCTGTCCAAACGCTCCTGATGTATTGGTGATACATTAAATCAACTTAATCTCTTCCTTGTTCTAGTAAACAGGAGGCCAGGCCTTCAATCTCTGCTTGGGTAGAGAACCTTCGGTGGAGGGAGGACAAATTGGACGTTCTACAGAAGTGAGATCAAAATGGAAATGCCAGTCGGTATGCTGTGGCGTTCTGCTGTGGCTCTAAGTTTCCTATGGCCTTAGGCATAATCAATCTTTTCTTCTTTTCTTTTTTGGTGCCAATACTGGAATTTGAACTCAAGGTACCACATTCTTGCTCAGCTTTTTTACTCAAGCTTGCACTCCACTTGAGCCACACTGCCACTTCTAGCTTTTTTTTTTTTAATCCTGGTTCATTATTGATAAGAATCTCTGCCTTCAGACCTCAATCCTCAGATCTCCTGGGTAGTTAGCATTGCAGGCACGAGCACTAGTGCCTGACTATAGTCAGTCTTCATGGGAGAAGCTGAGTCTGTTCATTAGATCAGGTGATGAGCAAGTTTAGGAACTGTGCTCGTCTTGGAAGAACTATACTAGAGGTTGGCAGTGGTACTGTCTTCAGGCATTGAGTCCCATGAATGATTCCACACTCGGAGAACCTGCAAGCTTTCCTGCAATTCTCCTCACAGATCATTACACAAGTAAGTCACGAGTTTGAGGGAGGAATCAGCATCTTCCTGACTCTGTGTACGGAAGTGGCGTGAGATGTCAGCCCCAACTTGTCAGTCTAAGAGCCAGAGATAAGGCCGTGGTTGAATGCTGACCTATGATCTGCATCATAGCTCCTATTTCTAATGAATACAGCCTCTCTCATGACTTCCACCCCGGCCTGGGCCTTGGACTCTGTCAACAGCTCTGTGTCCTCTATCCAATCCAAAGAGTCTGTGCTAACACCACAGGACCTTCACCTCTGTAGGCGGCGTGTAAAGGAGAGGTTACAGCCTCCCTGAGTCCTGCCCTCGGAGTCCTTTCAGATCTGCAAGGGTTTGTCCCAATTTCCATCAATAACTTTGCCTTTGCAAAACTTACCTAGCTTTGTTTAAAAATGATAAATAATAATAATAATACAACCAAAGCAAAGTTTGTGAGTTGGGGGTGGGGGAGAGGAGACTGCTGTTCAAATCCCTTTGAAATTTTGTTTTGTTTTGTTTTTTGTCAGTCGTGGGACTTGAACTCTGGGCCTGGGTGCTGTCCCTCAGTTCTTCAGCTCAAGGCTAATGTTCTACCACTTGAGCCACAGCCCACTTCTGGTTTTCTGGTGGTTTATTGAAGCTAGAAGTCTCACAGTATTTCTTGCCTGAGCTGGCTTTCAACCGTGATCCTCAGATCTCAGCCTCTTGACTAGCTAGGATTACAGGCATGAGCCACTGATGCCTGGCCCTTTGAAACTTTTAAGTCCAGGCCAGCAATAGCAAGCTCTCTCTCTCTCTCTCTCTCTCTCTCTCTCTCTCTCTCTCTCTCTCTCTCTCTCTCTCTCTCTCTCTCTCTCTCTCTCCTCTCTCTCTCTCTCTCTCCCTCTCCCCCCCTTTTCTCCATCCCCCCTGCTTCAGGAGCACAGTTACTATCTGAAGGCATGACTGTGTTTGTAGGTTCTTTCTAATTGTAAGATGGGGTACAATGTATGGAAGAGTCTAGGTTACAGCTTCTCTTTATTTTCTCTTTACACCAACTGTCTTCTTGCTGTGCTGAGGGCAGACAGATATCCATCCCCATTGCCTGCTGTATCTTTTCTAGATGGCCACAGACTCCATCTCCACAGTCTCTCCAGGCTCCTCTAGTCCCCCTGTGGTTGCTCCTTTGTGGCAGCCATTCCTGTGTCCTTCAGTGAGGTAGAACCAACTCCTGCCTCTCTTTCAACTTCAAAATGTTTCACAATCAATTTCCCCATAAACTTCACAATGGCCAGTGCTAAAGTACAGAAGAGCCAGGCACTAGTGGCTCACACCTGTAATCCTTGCTACTTAGGAGACTGAGATCTGAAGATCAATGTTTGAAGTGAGCCAGGGCAGGAAAGTCCTTGAGACTCTTGAATCCAATTAGCCAACAAAAAAGCTGGAAGTGTAGCTGTAACTCCAGTGGTAGAGCAGAGCGCCAGTTGGGGGGGAAGGGTGTGGAGACACCTCCGTGGCCAGAGCAGAGCTTCCGCCTGGCTGCATACCATTCTTAGCCCTGTGATTTTTCTATTCTTGGTTGTCACATTAAAGGTACATCTCAGAAAGTACAAAAAACCCACCAGACTTATTATTTCTGCCTTATAAGTAATACTATTTTACAAATAAAAAACTTTCTCCTCCAAGTCAGAATCACCAGACAAAGTCAGGGAAGAGTGAAGAGGAAGATGCTCCATGCACCGCATCTCGCCTGACCCCATTTAATTCTTACAACAGGCCCAGGAGTCGATGTGATTAATTTGAACAAGGACACACCTTTCCCAAGACCATCCCAACTCGTGGAGTCAAGATGTGACACACGGATGGCTCCTGATAATGGGACCCTTGAGCGAGAGAGAGCACAGAGGCATCCCGTAGGGACAGGTCACCCCGAAGGGATAGGTCACCCCGAGCAGAAGCCCAGCTTCTGGCTGAATGAGGAAGAAACAGCCTTGATTAGAGCCTGGAGTCAGAGAAAGCATCTATGAAGCAATTGACAAAGGTTGTCTTTGGAAATAAATAATCCAACCTCGGACCTTAAGGCACAGGATGGCTGAGAGTCCATCCCTTAGGACAGCCTGATGAAGTCTGGGCAGCAGACATCAGGACTTCCAGATCCCAGGAGAGCAGGAGAGGCAACAGAGCGGTGTCTGGTCCAAGCTGGAGGAGAAGACCTGTGTCATCCTGGGAATGTCTTGAGCCTTGTCCTGGGTGTAGTGAGGGCATATGGGATCTGGGGATAGGACATGGCCAAAATTCTCCTTGGAAGGACCAGAGAAAGGGGACGGGGCTCAGAGCAGAGGCAAGACTCAAGGAGCAATTGTGGCATTCAGAAAATCAGAACACTAGCCCAGAGGTGGGCCGGCCCTGTGGGGGTAGTGGGTGCCCAGCTTCTGGGCTTGGAATAGCAGGCGGAGGAGAGGATGTGGCCAGGCGCCATCGCCCCAGATGCTTCCAGCCTGGGAATAGAGAGCCGAAGCCTTCAGGGGCTGTGCCTGGTCCAGCACAGCCAAAAGGCTCTGGGGAATTAGGGACCAACAAACATCTTCAGGACCCCTGCGGGAAGGCACCTTTTAGACACGTGCCAACCAGATGAGAAACGTCGAGTAGAAATCTCCTGTAAGCAGAAAATACCAGGAGTTTGAGAAGGTCCATTGGTGGTTTATGTTTAGGAACCTTGTGCCTCCCTGGCTGTCTTCTGACTAGAAGCCTAGCAAGTGGGCGGAGAAAGTGGCTGCTTCTGGTGGCCCCAGCCCCTAGCATGGCCTCAAATCCCAGCAGGCATTGCAAGCCAGAGTAGAGTCCTGATGCATCCAATAAAGGTGTTGAAGTTAAGTGGAGGGGGTGGTGGGTGTTGGGGTCAGCAAAGGTGCTGTGTCTGTGTATAGGCAGTCTGTCTAGAAAGGGTGGAGAGGAGAAAGGGCCAAAAGATGGGGAGAACAGGTAAGCCGGCTGCAGTAGCCCTGTTGAGCTTGTACCTTTTTGGGGAAAGAATCAGAAGCAAGGGGAGCCGAGCAGGATGCCCTCTCCGCTCCCCAATTAAGGATGGCATCTGCTGAATCATGAGGTCTTAGCCTCCCTCCAAGCAAAAGTACAGATGCGGCCCAGCAACTCCTGGGAGCTTAGGAGAGGCCCGGGGCCCTTCAGAGAGGACATCTGGACAGGATGCAGAAGCAGCTTGTCCACATCAGTCCTGGCACTAGCACTGGGGCCACCAGGCTTCTGGAATGCCAGGGAAGGAAAGACAAACCACTGCTGAGATGCTTTAAAGGAAAATGATGATGATCTCGTCACCCCCTTTCTCTCTGATGTCTGATCCTCAGATGTTATTTTCTCCACTACTACATTTTTTTCTTCCTGGTGTTGACCTTTCTTGTCCTTGCTCTAAAATTGTTATTTGTAAGAGATGCTTTGAAATCTGCATACACGAAGAAATAGAATTAAAGAGCCTTTTTCAGTGCCTCTGGTTTGCAGCAGCTTTCTTGCCCTACTTGTGTTCATGTTTGAAATCCCCTGACCTGCATCTTGTAGGCAAGTCTTCTGTTTTGCACTTGCATCCTCTCCAAATTCTGAGGTGGAGTCTCCTTTGTTTCTGGGTCTTGACTCTGCTGGAAAGTATGAAGTCAGGCTCAGCTATGGCTCCGAGGGGTTATCTGATTCGACTTGGTTTTTTATGTGGTTTGTGCTCTACACAATTTTAGAAGCTCCTTTCTTCTCTTTTTCCTGAAATATATATTGCAGTGCTATGTTTATGTTGAGCTCTTGCAACTTGTTTTAATGAACTTTTTCAGAACAATGATTCCAATTGTTTCTTCAGCTCAAGAATGGTTCTCTTTGGATCCATGCTGTTTCTTATATATTCTAAACTTTCTGACCTACGTGAGTCTCCTTGCATGGTCATTCCTGTCCCTTCTTTTCCTCGCGTCATTTTCGCTGTGTCTGTTTTTACTTACATTGAATTTCACTTGGAAGTGCAGGGGAATTTCTCACACCAAGACTCTCCATAACCACTACATTTTCTCACAGCTCCCCATCCCTTCCTTGGGGCTCCCCTTGCCATTTCCAAGCCCCATCCTGCTACCCAGTCCCCATCCCCACCCTCATCTGATCTCAGTGCTGTTGGGTTGTCTGTTCACAGGTGCAATGCCTTCCAGAATGTGAAAAAAAAAGCCATATAGAAGACTTGCCACTCATTCCTCAGCCCCTGTTGAGCTCAATTCCATTGGAACACATTTACTTTTGTTACTTTCAACGTTGGCTGGCTTGCTCACTAGTGATTTTCTCTAGAACACTCTTTACAAAGCTCTCCTTTGTCTCTGTTTGTTCCTGTGAATGGCACTTCCTGATGGTTTATTACCTAGAATAAAACTGGATTCTCATCCATATGATATGATCTCTCACAGGATCATTTGGGCTCGGTGAACTTTAGCCAGGTCAGGTACCTGGCCTCATGGAGTAGCCGGTGGGGAGCCTGACCCCACAGCTGGACCAACCAGAAACATGTCCTGTGTTTCTTCTCACACTAGCAACTAACACAAGAGCACGATGTCAAACAGATCTTGATTTATCAAAAAAAAATCATTCCTTTTACATGAAAAACATTGACAAGCCCGACGCCAGGCTCATGCCTGTAATTCTAGCTACTTGGGAGTCTGAGATCCGAGGATCATGGTTCAAAACCAGCCCAGACAGGGAAAGCCCATGAGACTTTTATCTCCAATTAACTATCTTTTTTTTTTTTTTTTAAAGCCAGAAGAGGAACTGTGGGCTCACATGGTAGAAGGCTAGCCTCGAGCACAAAGGCTCAAGGACAGCACCCAGGCCCTGAGTTCAAGCCCTGGGACTAGCACACACACCCAAAACTGACAGGTAAGTGCTTTCGGAATTTATTATGTATAACATGATGTTTAATGTCTATATACATTGTGAGGTGACTAAATTTAGCTATCATATGCACGATCTCACATAGCTAGCATTTTTGTGGTGAGACTTACATCGACTCTCATAGTATTTTTCAAGAATATAATATGTGATTAGCCAGGCATGATGGCACAGGTCTGTGATCCCAGTACTCAGGAGGTAAGAAGGTGTGGAGTTCCAGGCTAGCTTGGGCTGTAGAGTGAGACCCTCTTTCAAAAAGTACATATAAACTGAGCACTGTGGCTCACGCCTGTAATCCTAGCTACTCAGGAGACTGAGATCTGAGGATTGCAGTTCAAAGCCAGCCTGGGTAGGAAAGGCTATGAGACTCTTATCTCCAATAAACCACTCAGAAAAACAGAAGTGGGGGCTGGGAAGGTGGCTCCATGGTAGAGTGCTTGCCTTGCATGTGTAAGGCGCTGGGTTCAATTCCTCAGCACCACATAAGCAGAAACGGGCCAGAAGTGGTGCTGTGTGCAATGCATCTCTTGAACTCATTTCTGTTGTCTAACTGAAGTGGTGTATCCTCTATTATCTCCCTAATCCCCCCCCCAACCACCTGAATGAATACATAGTAACTACTAATTTACTGTCTGCTTCTGTGAGATCAATGTTTATAGATTTCACAAATAAATGAGATCAGGCGGTCCTTGTCTTTCTGTGCCCGGCGTATTTCATTTAATCTACTGTCCTGCAGCTTCATCTGTGCTGTCACGCATGATAAGATAATATTGCTTACAGCTGAGTATCACTCCATTGTGTATACATGCCGTATGTTCTTCATGGATGCATTCACTGGTGAATGAGACAATGGCTGAGGCAGGCAATAGCTGAATTCATACTTCGGCTATGTGACTAGCACTGCAATGAAGAAGGGGAGTTAGATCTCTTCTGCCTGCTTATTTCTTCTTTGTGGGTACATGACATCAGTAGTGGGATTGCTACATCACATGGTAGTTCCAACAACAATCCAAAAAAAATACTTGGACTTTCACAGGAACTGGGGGTTCACCTCTGTAATCCTAGCTACTCAGGAGGCTGAGATCAGAGAATCCATATTCAAAGCCAGTCCAGGCAGAAAATGCCCAAGAAAACTCCCAAGACTGCTATCTCTGATGAATCAGCAAAAAGCTAGGAGTAGAGCTATGGCTCAAGTGGTAGAACACCAGCCTTGAGCACAAAAGCTAAATGAGAGAAAGAGGTCCTGAGTTCTAGCCCTAGTACCAGAACACACACACACACACACACACACACACACACACACACACACACACACACACACACACACACACACACACACACCATGAGCTAATAAATAACCTACCATAAAGAGAAAATAACCACACACACTACTTGGTCACTGGTCCTTTTTACTTAATGATGCACTTGATGCGCCTTTTTTCTTCTCACTTCAGAGCAGGCCGTTCTTTGTCATAGACATGCATCAGTCCATGAGAAGGCTCTAGATCTCCCAGCCAGCCAATTATGTCTAAAAGCCATTTATATTATTTCAGGGATGGTTGTTGGGTGGCTGAGTTTAAGTTTGGCTTGTGGTATGATTTCATAGACTCAGTATTTCAATAGTCCCCTAAATCTTATCTAATGCTATTTTAGAAATGTCTCTGACACGCTTATTTATGTAAATAAGTGTTTTTTGGGGGGGAGGGAGGAATGTCGTTCACCAAAGTTACCACAGAAAGCTGGAGTCAAGAAGGGGGTTGTGTGGCAGCCACAAGCTAAAACAGTTCATGGGCTTCTGACTATCTGGTTTTACAATGAAATGCAATGTTTTCCTAATTTTGATTAAAATTTCCAAATAAGTATGATTGCAATAACATCTTCATAATGACAGTCTTTTTCTTCTCTAGGGCTACGTGTCCAAAGAATCTAGAAGTTAGATTTCAGGGATGCATAATATGTTCTCAGAAGTACTGTGCTAAAAAACAAACAAATAAGTAAAGCACAGAGCCTCCTGGCAGTCCTCTGGGCTGGGGAATTCCAGAGGCTGAATCTTCCCCAGGTAGTTCCAGCAGCAAATGAAGGTGAAGGACCATGTCTAGGCCAGGAAGTTCACTTGTGCTGCTGGCTGGCCTCAGCATCTGCTAGGAAAGACACAGGTGCTATCAGCGCTGGGCCCTGTGTGGTGCAGCAGCGTTCTTGCCCAGTTGCATTTCAAATCCAAAAGCCTAGAGATGAGCGCCTGCAGATGTTCAGAGGCATAGCTGGTAGAGGTGGCAGAACGGCCATATGACTAAGAAGTCCTGCTCAGACCTGGTGCTAACAGAGCTCCTGCCTGTTCTTTATGGAGCCTCTCTGTTCCACTGTCCCACAGTAATTCAGTTGCAAGATGCAGAGAAGCCACATTTGGAAGGTCGAATCAGTAGTCTTTGTTAGAAAGCCGGTGACTGCGCGTGGACACACGTCCCAAAAACACTTGCAGCTTCAAATACTGTTAGGAAACTGAGCCACGAGGATAGGAGAGTAAAGAAAGCAGAAAAACAGTGGCAACACACCAGACCACCTCGGCTGGAGAGCCATGGCGACGTGAGGAGAGGCAGGAATCACGAGGCATGGTGCAAAATGGCGGCCGAGGTGGTGGGGCCTAAATAGGGTCATGCTTAGGGAGCAGGGTCACAGGGAGCTAGAGAGTTTAGAGTCTCAGGACTTCACGGTCCAGGTCTGTCAGGTCAGGGACCTGTTGTTCAAGTCTCCAGCCCTGCCTCTAGGAATTCAGGCATGCCTATCACCTGGGGGTGCGGTTTCACCTCTAAGAGATATTTGTTTGGAAAGTCCCTCCTCCACCAGATGCCAAGAAGGTGGTGAGGATAAGATGATGTTCCTTAGATCCAGTGTCCATATTTCACCACCCTCTTCTGTTCCTGGTTTTGTCCTTCAACAGTCTTTGCTCAGCATCCCAACATGGTTTCTTTGACCTCTGTGACCTCATCCAGAGAAAAATTAATTGCAGAGCTCTGCATCACCTGGGTCACTCCTGAGCCAACCCCTCCACCATGTAGCTATCATCTCTGGATGGAGTATGACCAGCAGATGCCAGAACCAATCATTCTGGCAAGAGGAGGAACAGGATAATTGTAATTGGCTGAGACCAATCAAGACACACCCTTGAAAGCCAAAGACGAGCCAACGCCAACCAAGTGTAAGCTGCTGGACCAAGAGAGGTCTTCAGGAGGTGTACAGAGGGCAACAATTCTGTCCGCCATGTCAATATTTCCCACAAGCAGAAAGGGGAATAAAAGGCAATATGTACCGAGTATGTGTCAGACACAGAGTGAGGGACTTTTCTTATTTCATTTAATCCTCACAACAGTCCTTTGAGGTAGATGTTGCTGTTCTCATTTCACGATAAGAAAGCTTGAGCTCAGATAGTTTGAGACATTCACCTAAGGTCACAGAGCTTATCTGACGGACTGCATATGCTGCTTGGCACAGCTTGTCAATGTCCCTAACGTTCAGCATAAAAAAGTACACTTTGATCCCACTCCCCCTGCCTTTCTGTTGTTATTGAAGTAAGGAGGTCAGGTCTGGCTGGTGCCATATTGGTCACAGGGTGGATGGTAGGGTCTGACATCTTTTCTTCAAGCTGGGGGAAGGGACCTCTCCTCCCCTCCCCCCCCGTACCCCCACACACACATGGAATGCTGGGATCCCTGGAGGCAGGGGCAGGCACTTAGCTGATAGGTTACTGAATCTGTCAGCCCAGTGCCTGGGACTGGGAATTTCCTGTGGATCTGCTCCCTGCTCAGACCCTATTTGGGCCAGGGCCAGCACAGGCGCCATTACACAATGCCACCTGTGTCTCCGTGACGGTGTTCTGTGTCCTCTCTCCTGGCTCATCTCCAGTCATCATGATATCCCAATTCAGCATTGGTTCGTTGATATTGTTTTTGTTCCTTCTTTCCTCTCTGGCCTGTTTCTTAACCATGTTACGTGTATTATTGGGGGCTGCAGGCCTTTGTAACAACGGGCTACTTGCAGACTGATAACTGTGTAATAAAGACTCCACTATTCTATTTTCCAAAATGTGGCTTCTGAGATAATTTACCTTACAACATTATCATGTAGGAGTCATGTGTAATTTTTGGAATATCTACATGTATGATTCAGTCTAAAATCAAAAGGAAAACTAAAGACTTGTTTTTTCCCCCAGTTAATCGTTGCCTAACTGTTGGAGTATTTGGTTTGTGTTATCAGATTCTGGCCCCAAACCAGATCACAAGAATGACTCACAGCTGATGTAATGCTTCTTAGTGGAGCCATTATATGGTACCCAGGTGCACTGAGTTTCTTGATATGAAATCGCAGCTCTGCTCTTGTCCCAGATGAGCAATTATGATGCTATGAACTAGGCACTTAAATGCAGTTCAAAGAGCTGAGAACAGGTAATGAAAACCCAAGGAAAGCAATATTTGGGAGGTCAAAGAAGTCACTCAATCTCCTCCTGGCTGGCCATGTGGCAATGACCAGAGCCAATCTATGTGGAGTCTGATGAAAACAAAACAAAACAAAAAACCTAAGAGTGCAAGTGTTCTCTTTTTCCAAAAGAAAACAGTAGTTGGCCACGACAGTGTAGCCTCTGAGATGATAAGTCTTCTAGAACATCTGTCCTGTCCCAGGGGACTTTATGGCAGGGGAAACCCATACTCCCACATTCTCTGTTACTAGCATTTGGGAGTCAGCCAATGGTTCCTGATTGCAATTCGGGTTGGAGAGATAGTGAGGGCATGTGGGGGCAGGAGGGTGGAGGTAGGAGCCTGGGCTGAAGCAGAAACATTCACGCTAAGGGGGAGGCTCTGGCTGCCCAGCTAGAGGAGCGTTCAGTATGCCAGCCAGAGAGGGAAGCTCCCTCCCAGTTCTTTCTGCTCAGGTCAAGAAGTACTAAAATTAGAACCTGCTGCCTATGGAAAAGAAGGGGCATTCTCCCAGACACTTAAATATTTAAATAGCAAGTAAGCAAGGCTAGACAGAAAAAAGATGTCCTAAAACTGCATTAGGACCCAGTTTTCTTCCAAGAGATGGCAAATTCTATTGTAGAAATAATTCATTGCTCTGAACATCAGCTGAAAAGCTTAAAGGTCTTCAATTTTCTTTTGCCTTTACCCCAAAACAATTACTTTCTAATGAACACACAACCTAGGATGCGAAAAAGGGAAGATGTTCCAAATTTATTTTCTCAGCACTATTTGAAATCGACATTCTTGTAGATTGGGGTAGAAAGTTTGTTTCACATACATGATGGCTCCGTTCCATGCCCAGCATTACTAGAAAACAAAAAGACCTTCTGAAACTCAACAGGCTGATCTTGTTGAACATAACAAAGCAAAAAAAACAAAAAAAGAAAACAGCAATGTGCAAAAGAAATATGAAGGGGGCTGCCAAACAGTCTTGCTGTAATAATTTGTCTTTCCTTCTCATGAAGTTGACCAGGCTTGTGGAGAGACAGCCATATTTTCTATCATGTGCCCCAGGATCACAGGCTGATTAGAACAGAGATTAGAACTCTCCTAGACTTATCCAGGAATTTTGGGGTGCTACTCCCTGCAGGGGACCCCATAAAAATGAAAACACATGTCCTCTTGCTCAAAAAAGAATCTGTGCATGTAGCTCAGCATTAGAACATTTGTCAAGCATGCATAAGTCCCTGGGTTGGATCCCAATACACACACACACACACACACACACACACACACACACACACACACACACACACACAGGCTAGCACTGTAAAAAGGGAAAAAATACCTTTGGCTAGAATAATTTCATTTTTCTATATTTTAATGGCAAATATATGATTAGTAAAAAGTGAATAATAGTTTTAAAAAGTTAAACCTTCCTTTTATTAAAAATAATCCTAGGACTGGGACGATGGCTCAGTGGTAGAGTGTTTGCCTTGCATGCATGAGGCCCTGGGTTGGATTCCTTAGCACCACATAAGTGGAAAAAGCCAGAAGTGACACTGTGTCTCAAGTGGTAGAGTGCTAGCCTTGAGCTGAAGAGCTGTGGAACAGCACCAAGGCCCAGAGTTCAGGCCCCACGGCCAACAACAACAACAAAAAATAATCATCCTAATGTCATATGTGTTTTATCTCCAGGGTTAAGAGCTCATGTTTTGTCTGTAGACATTAATTGTGTTAAGGATCCAAGTTGACCTCGTAATAATTATTCAGTTTATCATTTAAATTAGATGTTTGCTTATTTAATATTCAATAAGTAGCAGGTGTACTTGAGCTCAAAATCTCAACTCATTTTAAATGAAATGAAGGTAAAAATTTCCCCTTCTCCCTTGGTGGTAAATTCTCCTGACTGAGCATCACATTCTCCAGGTGGAGAGTCATGGTTGTGAATCTGGAAGTGCATTCTTAAAGGCTTAAACTGAATCTGTAGTTTGTTAAATTGTAGCTCCCCAGATATATGTCCATGTCTAACATCTGGTACCTACTCACATGACCTCGTTGGGAAAGAGAGGTTTTTTTTTCTTTTTTGGCCAGTCCTGGGGCTTGAACTCAGGCCCAGGGCATTGTCCCTGAGCCTTTCTGTACTCAAAGTTA
Source organism: Dipodomys merriami (assembly GCF_024711535.1). Taxonomy (NCBI): domain Eukaryota; kingdom Metazoa; phylum Chordata; class Mammalia; order Rodentia; family Heteromyidae; genus Dipodomys; species Dipodomys merriami. The sequence goes on along the minus strand of NW_027202270.1, from coordinate 4,494,355 downwards.
TCACTCTACCACTTGAGCGACAGCGCCACTTCCAGCTTTTTCTGTTGATGTGGTACTAAGGAATGGAACCCAGGGCATCATGTATGCTAGGCAAGCACTCTACCACTGAGCCACATTTCCAGCCCTGGGAAAGAGACTTTTTATAGCTCTAACTGGGGGCCTCAAGATGAGATCATTAGGACAGGATCTATTTACCAAAACAGCTGTCTCTTTCAAAGAAAAGAGAAAGGCAGAGGGAGAGCAGAGTCACAGAAAGAGGGTCCTATGGAGACATGCAGCAAATAGAGATGCTGCCATAAGCCAAGGAAAGCCGGAAACAACTGCAGCCCACAAGACATGGAGGGTTCTTCAGGGAGCACGCTGCTCATACCTCAGGTCTGGACTCCTGACCTACAGGATTGCGAAGGAATCAAATCCAGGTTTGTGTGTGTGCTTGTGGGTTTTTAAGACATCATTCACTGTTCAGTCCTAGGAAACTAAGCATCTAAGTGATGTGAAGATGTTTTTGTGAGAAGGGTTCACCTCTTATTGAAGTTGTATCCTAAGAGAAGTGTTACAGTCCTCAAGAAGGTGACAGAATCTTGTGGGAGCAGTAAACTTGGTGACTGTCACAGTCCTTTCTAGTTTCTCGCCCACCATTGGGTGCCTGAAACCGCAGCTTCCTGAGCATGTCGCTGAAAAGATGCGCACCTGTCACAATTCTAAGTGTCACCTCAGACAAGATTACGACACCTGCCTCTGCACAGGAACTATGAGATCATCCTTACTGCCAGAGCGATAACCACACACTGCGACGTAAACTTAACCACTTCACAGAGTTTTTTTTATTACTAATAATTGCACATCTTTTTTGGCAGGAGGGGGGGCGGGGGGGCGGTGGTGGTCATGGGGCCTAAACTCTGGGCCTGGGCTCTGACCTTCAGCTCTTCAGCTCAAGGCTAGTGCTCTACCAGTTGAGCCAAAGTACCACTTCCAGCTGTTTCTGCTTATGTGGTGCTGAGGGATCCAATCCAGGGCCTCATGCTTGCAAGGCAAGCACTCTACCACTGAGCCACTTCCCAGCCCCTTGATTGTATATCTCTATGCATCATAGTATAATAATTTCATCCACATACAGAATGTGTGATAACCAAATCAGGATATTTAACATTTCCATCTCCTTATACATTTTCATTTTTTATGAACAGGTTATAATTGTACACATTTATGGGCCAACAGTTTTGATGTGTTACTCATCTTCCTAGTGCATGCGCGTGCACACACACACACACACACACACACACACACACACACACATACACACACATAAAAAACCTTGAATAGTTTTTAAACCATAGAAAAATTGGATGAAAAATATTTTCTACCCTTTGATAATGCTCAGGCTTAATTATATGTTTCTTAAATTACAGCTTCAGGGAACTTCAAAACACATAATTTAGCTGCTTCTAGCGGATGAAGTACGCTATTGGAACAAACAAGATCAGGGCTATTATACTCCGTTCATCTTACCCAGGAGGTAGTGATAGTAATTCATACTTTCAGGGAGAGGGAGTGAGAATTTGCCCGAAGTGTCCAATTTTAATTTCTGCGTTTTCCAATTTGTAACATTGAGGTTAAGCTCATTGAGTTAAGGCTGAAAATAAATGTGTGTTGCTTAGAGCCAAAAGCAGAAAGTCATGAGCGGCTAGAATAATCACAGGCATTAACCCTTTTGTCTCCTGATGGTGGGGTCAGGGGAGACGAGGAGCAAGGGTGGAGCCCTGGGAGTCATGAGAAGCCTGGAGAGTGGAAAGGGAAGGGTTTGGGGGAAGGCAGCCCTATGGAAACAGGAATAAAAGCCTTTCTCCATGTTAACAGTAAGAGATGTGCTCTGCTATACACAGGTCCAGTGTAATTCATGTAAACAATACATCTTGCCAAACACCTTCACCCACACATCCTATCTGGCTCTATGACAACAATCTGAACGAATGTCACCTGGTTACATTGAAGACACCCCACACACACCAGGGTGACCTAATAATAAATTGGCATGTGCACTCATGGAGCCTGTATTTCGAGATTTCAAATCAGCCCCCTTTTCACTGGATAATGGCCACTTTTAAAATGAGTTTCAACGGCCCCAGCCCGAGTTCCTGCTGTGAGAAATCCAAGGAAACCATTCCGGAGCAGAAGAACCAAACAGGAAAGCCAGGACTGCCAAAGCCATACAAGTTGTCCTAGGACAAGTTCTTAAACAGTTAAGACTCCATTGTGGAAGAAGACCTGAGAGAATCACACGCACCTGTTCACCTGCAAAGAATAGACTAGGAGACACAAAGTAGAGTGAAACTGGGACTTCAGTGGCCATCTTGCAAGATCAGGTCTGGTGGGCAAAGACACCTAGAGAGGTGTGCCAAACAGTTTATTCCCCAATTTGAAAGACCTCCTCTCACTTTTATTGAGTACTTTTAACAAAGGCATCCTGGGGTTGGTTGAATTTTGGAAGGGAGACTTGTCTCCCTCACCTCTGCCCTGTGCTTTCCTGTGTGAGGGGAAAGGCTCTTTCCATATGTGTTTTCCGACACATACTCATCTTACTGGGGTTCACTCATCCCCCTGCAAGTTGACTCCCTTCTGATGTCCCTTTTGCCTATTCTATCTAGATAACTTCCAAGTGCCGGGACTTTACAACTGTCACATTGCTCAGTAAGCAGCTAAGTCATTGTGGAAGCAGCTTGTCACTTAGGGTCAGATACCTTGTCTTGAAAATGGACCACCCTTGACTTTACGTTCCATAGATCTCAAATGATGCCTCGGTGGGCACAAGGCAAGTGTCTACCTCCCCTCTGAGTGACTTACCTGGTCACTAAAGCACTAAAGACAACATGCTACTCAATAAGTAGCAGAATGGGGTGACTCGAAATCTCAGCCAAGCCAGGCACCAGTGGCTCACGTCTGTCATTCCAGCTACTCAGGAGGCTGAGATCTGAGGATCATGGTTCAAAGCCAGCCCAGGCAGGAAAGTCTGTCAGACTCTTATCTCCAATAAACCACCAGAAAACTGGGAGTAGCACTGTGGCTCAAGCAGTAGAGTGCTTACCTTGAGCTGAAGCTCTCAGGGACATCACCCAGGCCCAGAGTTCAAGCCCCATGACCGCCAAAAAAAAATCTCAACCAAAAAGACTCAGAGAGCTAGGCACCACCATCTCACACCTGTAAGCCTGGCTACTGGAGCGGCTGAGAGGATTGAGGATCAAGTGGTATGGTCTAGGGGCAGGGCGGCTCCTTTTCTCTGCCCTTTAAGGAAGAAAAAGGCGGAGTGAGTGTATTTGAAGGTGAAAGGAGAGTTGTGAATGTAAGTAGGAAGGATGATCCTGCTCTGGAGGTGGGTGAGACCCTAATCACCCTAGGAGGGAAAGTCCCAGGCTGCTTTGTTCCCAGTGGATTTCTGGTCCTTAGTCTCCTCCCTCTTTTGATGTGTCTTGGTTTGGCTTGTTAGGCAGTGGTCAGTTGCTGACCGATTGGGTGTCAGTCTTTGTCTGGTCGGAACACTCCCATCCAGGGTGGAAGCCGGAGGACTTGTCTTCTGCTCTGGCATCTGGTCTAAGCACACTAACCAAGACCTGAGCCGGTCGCCCCAGGGCAGAAAGAAAGGTGATTTGTGTCTGCTCTAGTGTTCCCATCACCTGGGCTTTTGTTCAGCTGCCTCCCATCCCTAACTGCCTGCCTGGGGTCAAACACCTGTCCCTCACAAGGATCAGGCAGAGGAGCTCATGAGAATCCATCTCAAACAGCTAGCTGAGCACGGTGATGATGTGTGCCTGGCGTCCTAGCAATAGAAGGGAGCCCAAAACAGGAGGACCTTGGTCCAGGCATGCACCAACAAGACCTTATCTCAAAAAATAACCAGGGCAACAGAAAGGCCAGAGGTGTGGCTCCGTGGTAGAGCATCTCCCTAGCAAGTGCAAGCCCCTGCGTTCACACCTGTGATCAAACAAACATCCCTAATACACTGTTTTACAGGATAGAACTGAGAAATACACTTCCTTTCATTTGGAACAAACACCCACAAGCACTGTTTGCCTCTCTGGGGGAAGAGGGAGCAGCGTGGGCTGGGAGAATCGCTGCTCTGTCCCGGGCTGCCCCATGGTCTCCGCCGACATCTCCCAAAGCGAAGTCTAAGATAAACCACGGTTCTAGGGTTCTAGGATCAAAGGAGAAGCTCCCGGGCGATGGCTGAGATGTCTCTCCCTTTCTCAGACTCTCAGGCAGAGGAAATGAAAAGTGTCTTCCTCTGACGCTCCAACAGCCCCAGCCGCTGTCAGGACCCAGGCCAGTGAGGGCTGAGGATGCAATTCTGCAGTTCTTACTGCTGTATTAGCATAGTTTATTCCTGGCTTCGGGCTGAATAATGGCTTCTGCTTGTGAGCAATAGGAACTCAACGTAAGTTATTAGCCAGGCTGCGCTCAGTTTGGGACTCAGGTGAATCTTGCCCCAGCTTTTGCTCCAGTTGCTGATGGTTGAGGTGGGAAGTCTGGCCCTGGCTACAGGCACTTCCCAGTAGCAAGGAAGACTTTGTCTAGGGTGGGTTAAATGGCAGATAGAGAAGCTGACCCTGACTAAATCTATCAAAATACACCCAGGCTGCTGTGGACTGGAAGGAGCTTCCTAGCCATGTCTCCTGACCTCCATGCAGCAGGCCAAGAGATGTAATGGTGACCCGTAGCTAGGAATGCAGTGATTTTTTTGGGTACCAATCATATTTGATCACTGAAGATCTACCTTGTGTTACATAGCACGTGGCCCTGTCTGAAAAAGCTAGATGACTTATGTACATGCTTTTAAAACTTGCAAGAGCTGGGGATGTGGCCCAGTGGTAGAATGTTTGCCTACCATTCACAAGACTCTGGCTGAGTCACACACACACACACACACACACACACACACACACACACACACACACACACACACACACTCACCCCTAATGAGAAAGTTAAGGAAGTCATCAGTCTTCAAATTAGCCTGGAAGAGTCAATGATAGAAAGAAATGGAAGCCAGGATTTGCTTCAAAATAATTGGGCAGGGGTAGGGAGGAAGACTTAGGTGGGATGGGTATGATGGATTATTCTTGGTTTGAGGCACTTACAAGTTCCTTAAACCCTAAAGTTGTGTAGACTTTTAAGACCAACTTTGAATAAAAGGTGCTTTGCTGAAGCAGATTGAATCAACTAAGACAACGGATGTACTGTAAAAAATTTCAGAATCAACATGGAGTCACTTGTATTAAGCCCTCATGAAAATCAATAGATTGATAAATAAATAAGGCCAGAAGGCGCTGCAGTAGGAGATGGCTTCCATGTGAGACTGGCAAGACCTGTGACAAGCACACACGCACAACCTTGCACAAAAATACTTCTGAGAGGGCGTCTGCCCAGAGATTGACAGTCCAGTCTTGGTCTGAAGCCAAGGCTTATTGTTTCTAAACAATGAGGAGAACGCTTCTCCTGTTACCTTTTAAAACTCTTCTCCCTCTGCCTTCTAGAATACATCTATAATTCACTACAGCTCTCCTATCCACATGAGAGTGCTCATCCAGGAGCAAATCCATTATCTTCAGAGATCTGTTTGCTCTTGAGTGTGGCAGTAGTTTGTGTGTAGATGCTGAGCATGGAGACCCACAGAGGTGAGTGGGAGTTGGGGAATGCCTCACGGGCGAGAACCTCTCCCCCATGCAGTCAGGAGAGCCAGGGCTGCGTCCTGAGGGCTCCCAAGGTGGCAGGCGTGGAAGCTGAACTTGATGGCAGAAGAGGTCCGTGGCACGGGCAGACCCGCAGTGAGGGTAGAGTGAAGTGGCAGAGGCCAGTCGCGAATGTCAGCCTGTGAGCTCAGGGGACCAGCTGAGGACACAGAAAGGGGGGCTGGAAAGGATAAGGCCAGGTCTGGGTAAGTAGGCCTCCCTTATAGATTATGGGCACCAGAGGCAGACGCACAGATGCCAATTCAGCAGGACCGGAAGTGTGGTGAGAGGCCCAACCTACACCTGGAAGACAGAGAAGGTCAAGGTTCACAACCCAGAGTGTCCCAGTAAATAACCCTGGGCCAGGCAAACAGCAATGTCAGGCACTACTTTGTCGGTCAGCCATTCCTCAGCCGACTCCCCTAAGCAGCCCAGCGGACAGGGACCTCGTCTGAAGCCCTAATTTGGAGAGGCTGGTTTGGTGGGCTTGCGATACACAACGCCTGTGAAACATTTCCTAAGAGGGGCTTTGTTCACCCACAGGCTGGGCCACCAAGGTGAAGGGCTTCTGTCAAGGTAAGGTGACACCCGCTCCGTCTGGCGGAAGTGCCACGGACTGCAAGGCTCACGTGGCACGGGTCTGTGGTCTCATGGCTCCAGAGGCTGTGGGTCAGAAGCCACAGACCTGGCCACGTTTGTGCACTGGGCTCACGGGTGGCTGGCGTCTCCCTGGATCCTCGATGCCTTGCCTTTGGGGTCTCTTCTCAGAAGAACGCAGGTCATCTCAGCATAAGGCCCTCTCTGACCTCCTCACCTTAGCTTAGCCATCTGGGTCAGGACTCTGGCTCCAAACACATTTGAACTGCTTGGGGCTGAGATGTTGTTGTCTGCATCTGGTAGGATTCAGTCCACCTGTAGCTGCACCTCCATAGTCATGGACCGATGGGCCAGAAGTTAGCTTCATGCCTCTGCCCTGCACACCGGAGCCTCAGAGGGTCTATCCACCCCAGATCTCCTCTGCTCCCCACCAGCTCGGTGACACCCACGGGGGACACTCTGGTCCAGTGTGTAACATTTATTCTCCACTGTCCACCTCCACTAGACCACAATGGACAGGAGGAGGCTCTGAAACATGAGTCTCGTTGAGAGAATTTTGACATCCTTTAATTTCCTGAAAGCCAAATAACAATTTCATCTCACTTTGATCTAGGCACAGGATGGGATGAATTTGGCATTTCCTTCTCATAGCAGCCAACAGGAAGAGTGTGTGTGTGTGTGCGTGGGGGGGGGGGGTCTTCTATCCTCTCTGCATCTGAAGGTGACTTTCACATCTGGCTGGGGACCTGGCTGTTAAAGGTCAGTCAGCCGGGCAGCAGGGGTCAGCCAGTGACCTTGCCCTGCCTATCTCAGCGCTGTGACTTGGAGGCAAGTCCAGTGGCTCTGTTGCCCAGGGGCGTCTCTGGTTGTACTGGAACTGGGAATTCTTAGGGAAATGCCACGGCAGGTCGGACTTCTCCTGCCAACATCTTCAGGTCTTTTTCATCCATCTGGTTTCAAAAGCCCTGGCTAGAGTGACAAACAGGACTGTTGGGAACAGAGACACCTGGTGTGGACATTCCGGTGGTCTCCTTAGGATGAGAACACAGGTGGGCGCCACAGCAGCCCTGGGAAATGGGAGAGGGTACTGAAGCTCTAGAACCAGGGATGACCTTGGCCTGTGAAGGACCTGGTGACTCTGCCCTTCTGGTGGCATGTGCACATGCTTGAGAGAGAGAGAGAGAGAGAGAGAGAGAGAGACAGAGACAGAGACAGAGACAGAGACAGAGACAGAGACAGAGACAGAGAGACAGAAGAGACAGAGAGACAGAGAGAGAGAGGCAGAGCTGAGCTGGGTAAAATACACGATCTAGAGACTGTGCAAGTGACCTGTGCCCAGTGACCCCAGAATAGATGGAGAGGGAGAGCACAAAAGGGGCCTGGGCATCCCTGGGTGAGCCCCCACAAAGCAGATCACACAGGGAGCTGACACAAAGCCCCATATCTGTGCCCACCATGGTCAGCTTCAGCCACTGACCGCCAGTGTGGTGGGGGAGGGGAGGCCCTGAGCATCCTGTCAGGCACGGTCACTCTGTATCTTCCTCAGTAAGAGCCCTCTGCATGTTCCAGATACATTCAGCCCACTTTGGGAGAGAGGCGTACAAACATCATATTCCAAAGAGAGTAATTACCTAGGAATTTTTTTTTTTTTTAGAAACAACAAAAGTGACCAGGCATCAATAGCTGCTGACTATAATCTTAGCTTCTCAGGACATGGCAGTTCAAGGCCAGCTGGGAGAAAAAAAAACAGTTTGTGAGACAAGACCCCACCCCCACCCCATCTCAACAGAAAAAGCTGGGCAGGTGACATGTGTTTGCCTGTTATCCCAGCTATGAGGTGATGTTTAAATAAGACCACAGTCCAGGCTGCAGAGCAAAAAGGGGTAAGGATGTGGCTCAAATGGTAGCACCACCTACCTATCAAACATGAAACCCTGAGTTCAGTACCCCCAAAAAACAAACAAAAAATTATTCAAAATGGTGTCACAAAAACTGAGTTTTTCCACAGTAGTGACTCCATTAGGGGATTCTAATTTGGGTGGGGGTGGCAATCTCTTATTGCCAGTCTGTGGCCCACAGAAGTGGAGCTATGGTTCAAACATAGTTTGGTCCCCAGGATAGTGGCACCAAAGATGGTTGGATGAGTAAAGGTGGGGCGCGGGGGAGTCTAGGGGGGAGGGAAGGGTTTGGATCATGATTCGCTGGTGAAGGGGCTCTTGCTGGTCTCATGAAGTAGGTTGGTTCTCAAAAGCGTGGGTTGTTATAAAAAAGAAAAAGGAAAAGGAAAGCTTCCTTGCTCCGCTATTTCTCTCCTATTCTCCTTCTTTGTGGTACTATTTGCCAGGAGACTCTAGCCTGACCTGAGGCCAGTTCTCTGCTCCACATCTGAGTTAAATAGACCTCTTTCCTTTGCAAAATAATTTATCTCCTGTATTTTGTTGCAATAACACAAAACAGACTAAGACAAGTGGATGTGCAGACAGTCTACAAAACCATTTGCTGAGGAAATGTTGTTTTAAAGAGAATTATTTTTCAAGTAGCCCCTTCTCTTCTCCAGAGCACAATAAATAGAAATTACCAGCTTTCTCGTGGAAATCACCTTTGCATTGAATATATTTGGGTGCTGAGGGAAAATTTTCACCAGAGGGAAAATTACCTTATTTTTCATGTCTTTCCCAACCAGGACAAGAACGTTCAAAACAAATTTTCTTTTAGTAGCTGCCATAAGAATCCATAAAATATATTGGCATCATCCTAACAGAAATAAGTTTGTTTTGAAGGGTAAAAAATATGAGCCAGAAAGAATAATTCTTATTGCTTAAGAAATAAGCAGCTATGTGCCCCAGCCGACGGACGTCATGGGTGCATCCTCAGAGCTGTGTCTTAGGACTTGCGTTCTGAGCAAGCATGGTCCGGCAGGTGCAGTGTCCCGTGGGCAAGTGAACTGCAGGATTAAAGGCAGGCACAGCTGACTCCCATCCAGGCAGGGCATGAAAACAAGGAGAGGAGACATGATCTTCAGATCTTCATCAATCACTTGTGGATCTGTCTCTAGTGGATGACATTTCTTTCCAGAGAGTGTGGATGGCTACAGTGAGACCATCTTTGGTTAACGATGGCTTGGCTTACAATTTTTAGAGTTTATGATTACACAGGAGCGATGGGTATTCCATGGAAACCTGACTGTGAGTTTTGAGTTTTTGCTTTTCCCCTAGGGGAGCCACATTCAGTACATTCTCTCTGATGATGCTTGTCTTCATTATGAACCAAGGCCCTCTGGAGCCCCAAGACCTCAGTAGGAAGCCGCCATCTCCCTACTAAGTAGCGTGCTGCCAAGACCTGATGTGCCATAAGGCGGATTCGCCCATCAGCATAGGTTTTATTTATTTTTATTATTTTAAGTAGTTGTACCAAGGAGTTGCACTCAACATGAACATGGTGCATCTTGATCATTGGCATCCCTGTCAACATTCTTACTTATTCCTCCCAACCAATCCTTCCCTCACGTTTCTTAATTTTGTAGGCTATGCAATTAAATTCTTGACTGTATTCTTTCTCTGTTTCCCCTCTCCACTGTCTGCCCTCTCCTCTTGACTCTACTCCACCCCTTTCAAGTACTTGCTTCCTGATGTTTATTTTGCTGGACTTTGACTTTGCCTTTCCATGGAATTACACACATTTCTGTTAATACATTTGTAGATACTTGCATACCGCCAAATACAGAGACTTATAAGTTTATAAGCTACTTTTAGCTTCCACATATGAGGGAACCTGCAACCTTTGCCTCTCTGAGTCTGATTTCCTGTGTTTTGACCCCTTCCAAAGTCAGGGAAAAGTGTGTTTATGCATAATCATATGGATAAATACATCCAAATGGATGTATTTCCCTCATTGTTCCATCAAATCTATTCTAGTCCTCTAGTTTGATAATTAATTCCTTACTTGTTCCGTGCTGGCTCGTGCTACTTGTAGAATATTTCTCATTCTCCTTCCAAAAAGTCCAAGTGAGAGCCTGGATTGTAGCCAGTAGTGAGGAGAAGAGGTGGTAGAGAGAAAGCAGAGCCTAGAAAGAACACAAATCCTGCTGGGTCCTGTGGTCCAGGAATTCCAGACATTCTGCCTGTCCTCCCACCCTGCCTCCTCTTTTCTTTCTCCCACTTTCAAAATCACAGCTCCTTTTCCTTCTTTACTTGTGCTTTAAGTCGATGAATGTTAATCTGATCTCAAGTACAAAGCAAAGCCTTTGCTAAATGAAATTTCACTGTAACTTCTGGTTTCCCATGATGGGCAGAGGCCCAGGAACAGAGATGGCACACCAGGGTGCCCTGCACCCCAAAAGTCCTGCACCCCAAAAGTCATGCTCCCCAGCGGTCCTTGTGCCAGTGTGCCGTCCATGGTCAGTAAAGTCTCAGGGTTTGAGATCAGGAAGTGGCTAATCATTAACCAGGACTAGTATTTGGAGTTTCCCTAAGTCAAATCACTTGAGCAGAACCCAGAACAGTGATCACAGAGAGGAGAGCTGGCATTTGCACCCAGGAAACGCAGGCACTGACGGAGGGCTCTAAACACTGCCAAGAGGAAACCTGGGCATTGCACATCTTCCAATACTGACTAGCCCTTCTGCTTGACCGCCTCCGACATGCTGAGGAGATGCCCACTAGACAGTGATTATTTTTCATTGTTCTAGTAAGTGGTATTATCACAGCATTATAATTTTATGAGTTATCCCCATATGACAAATGTGGAAAGCCTAAAACCCTGCCGGAGTTCACTTCAGTATATGATTCTGTGATATAGTAAGAAATATATTTTTGGTCTTGTCCCCAGTACCTGACACTAAGCTCCTGAAATTCTTGGGATCTCCTGAGTGGTAGAGGTGACAGTGCTTTCTGCCATTCAAATGAGCTGATGAGTTGCCTCTTAGTGTCACCTAGGTAGTGTCCCTATACTTATTAGTCTGGTCTTCTCTCAGTCCTGAGAAGACAGCCCCTGGAAGTGGGGGTGGCTGGCACCTTTAGTCCCATACCTAACTTCAGGGAATGAGACAATGTCTGGACATGGCGCCAGTCACCTACCACCAGGGACTGAATCTTTTCTTCTATGTGAACAGAACATCTGCAAACCCTAAGTCCCAGGGTTCGGAGGTGTTTGGAGAGCCCAGACAATGCACTTGGAGGAAGGCAGGGAGCTCTCTCCCCTTCCCACATCTCATCTCCTGCATTGGGCCATTCTTGAGTTTCATCCTTTATTTTAAAAACAAACAAACTGTGTGCTGGAGACTCACACCTATAATCCTAGCTGCTCATCAGTTTGAAGTTGAGGATCAGGACTCAAAGCCAGCCTGAGAGGAAAGTCCATGAAACTATCTTCAACTAACTACCAAAAAGCCAGAAGTGGGGCTGTGGCTTAAGTAGTAGAGCACTAGCCTTGAACAAAAGCACTCAGAGACAGCGCCTAGGACCTGAGTACAAGCCCCGGGACTGGCACAAAAAAACAAACAAACAAGCCAAGTGCTAATGGTTCATGCCTGTAATCCTAGCTACTCAGGAGGCTGATACTTAGAAGACTGCATCTTGGAATCAGTCTGCATAGAAATGTCTGTGAGGCTCTATCTCTAAAATTCAATAAAGAAGTTAGGCTAGAGGCATGACTCAAATGGCAGAAAGCCAGCCTCGAAGCTCTGAATTCAAGCCTTATATACATACATACATACATACATACATACACACATACATAAAGCATTTTCCTGAGCTCTGTGGGCCAAACTAGCAAGTCCTCAGACCTAAGGAGGGCTCTTGGCCATTCCCAGTCTTTAACTGGTCAGTCAGAATTATTGAAGTCCCAGGATTTGTGACCCACTGATTCCGGAAAAGGTAGCAATCTAGGGAATGAACAGTTAACCTGCAAGTGATCTGCCTAACTGCAAGGAAACCTATCAGAACAGAATTAAACTGTAAGACACCATGCAGACATAAGAGACTTGGTTTGTGTGGGTAAATCAGCACCCATATTTGGTGTCAGAGGTGTTGTACATAACAAATGGTTCAGAGAGGGGAAGGAGCGAAGGAAGCTGGGTGGGGTGTGCTGGGGTGGGGCGTGCTGATGGCTTTTCTCCACGATGCACTTGGGTCATGTATATTTCTCCCAGAAAACACCCTCCTAGAGAAGGAGATGATGTCCATATCCACTCCATTCCACATCCATGCCCAGCCTTCCCTGCATCTCCTAGGAATCCAGCAAATAAGTGCTGCTGCTGCTGCTGCATGCACAGCCCCACACTTGGTACAGGTTGCGTGAGTGACCTGCAAGGAGAAGGTGAAAGGAATTCACATCTTTGCTTCAGTATCTCAAAGGTGCCACAAGGCCAGGCAGGTAACCGCAGCTCATGCTGATGAGGAGGCTGAGAACTGGAAGATCCAGATTTGTGGCCTGCTCAGGCAGACATCCACCAAACCACTAGAGCCAGAAGGGGCCAGCAACAGATCCTCCCTTGTGAACTTGCAAGGAGTGCCAACCCTTCAATCTTGGTTGTTTCTGTTTTTGCTTTGATAACTTCAGTGTCAGCTGCATCATTTCTCCTCTCATGACAGTTTGCATTAAGGTACAGGCTGAGGGGAATGTCACTGTGCATCCAGCATCCAGCAGATAGCATCTTCCTGCCCACTGTCTCCCTGTCTTCCATCTCCAGCAATGCTGACCTCCAAGGATCCCCAGCATGTTTGCTCTTGATATTTTCAGGCAAAAGGACGTCTCCTGAGACTGTTGAGATTATCTTGTGCAGAGAAAACATTCGGTTACTGGACAGTATTATTCCCGTGTGCCGTACACTGCAGAGTCATTCTTGGAATCACCACAAGCCTTGTCAGTCTGGACTGGGGTGGGTGCTCTGACTCAGGGTCTGCAGCTTATTCACACTGTCTCTGCTGGCCCTGCCTGTAATGTAGAGGTTCAGATCTTTTTGGAGAGGACATTCCCTAAAATCCATGCTCTTGTGTCTAAACCATCAAGTGCAGAGAACACTGTACCAACCAGTGTTGTGCTCTGTGACAGCAATGCCACCAAGGGAAGACCTGGGCAGGACTCACTGAGTTCCCCAGGAGGCTTGGCATGGAAGGAAGCCCAGGAGAGGCTCCCTGGTCAGACTCTGGGAAGTGTTTCTAAACAGTCTCCAAAGAAGTTTGCTGCCTGCAGGGCTGGGACTCATCAGTGTGTGGAAATCTATTTTCATCATCTCCAATGTCTGGGAGAGGAAGTTGGGCAGATTTCATAAGATTTTCATAGCAATGAGCTCCTTGTCTCTGACTCAAGACATATCCATTGGGTTGATGGATCTTGATAAACTTCAGACTTGGGATCCAGCATCTGCCACCACCTCCTGCAAACCTATCCTCCTCAGCTCCCACAGACACAGTGGGGCTCAGTCACTGCTGTGCAACGCCCTGGACCTTCCATCCTGCACTAACTCCCTCCTAGACAGAACCTCTCTGACCCTTGAGTTACAGGATGGATTCCCTCCCTAATGCTTTCCAGACACCTTCCTTCAGCACCCTGGTCCTAGCAGGACTATTTCCTGGCAACACAGTAACCTCCACCTTCTCAGGCGTGTTTTGCTCATAGAACTTCTGGTTACTCAGCCCGGCCCTAGTTTTCTTCTCATCTGAATTTCTCTCCCCTGGATCCTGCACCTTGGAAGCCCAGCCCGCTGTCGCCAGCCTTCCCAACATGGCGAGAGCCCAAAAGTTCTAACCCACAGAACTTCAGTCTTACTTGGAAACAGCCAGAGCTAATGTAATTTGTGAAGATGCAGCATACTGCTCTGGCATAGTATAGTGGTTTCTACCTGTAGTTCCAGTATTTGGGAGGCCAAGGCAGGAGAAGCAAGAGCTCAAAGCCTGGGCTACACAGCAACAATAGCCTGTCTCAGGAAAGTAGACATGAACACACTGCTGTTTCTTAGCACTGAGATAGCTCCCGTCCCAAAATGATTGGTGTCCTTATACAAAGGACAGCATGTAGGCTCAGGAACTCAAAGCTTGATCCTATCCATGGAACTCCAGTGTACCAGAGCAACTATAAAACAAGCAGGAAAGAATGATAATTATGCAAAACTGTATTTTCATAACCTCCAAAGTAAGAAAAATATTTATGGTTGTGGTGCTGTCCCTGAGCTTTTCTGCTCAAGACTAGAACTCTATCACTTTGAGTCATACCTCTACTTCCAGGTTTCTGATGGTTAATTGAAGATAAGAGTCTCATGAACTTTCCTGCCTGGCTGGTTTCAAACCACAATCCTCAGATCTCAGCCTCCTGAGTAGGTGGAATTACAGTCATGAGTCACCGATGGCCAGCAAAATAATAATGCAAAATAATACCATGGTAGGGAGAGGAACTATAACAAGACTTGCTCTCTTTCTCCCCAAATTCCCTAGCAGTTCTGTTCTTGTTTTCACAAAGAGAAGAACTATCTCTATCTATCTGGCTAACCATTCTAAAATATAATCTGGGAACTAGATTCTGAAAATTCTCAGGAATATGTAAATACGATTTTGGAAAAATAAGATAGTACAGTGATTTATCTACTCTAAAGAATATAAGAAAGCAAAATGAAACGATGTCTAGCAAACACACATATACGCACACAAATCTAGACAAAGAACCAAAAAGGGACAATGAGTGAGTGCTCAAAGAAACCAACAGAAAGAACGCACACATGTGTTGCAGCTCAATGCAGCACATGAGGGGGAATTTCAGATTAAGGCGGAAATGTGTTAGCACAGTCATATTTGGACATTGTGAATCATGTTTGTACAAGTGCTGAGAGTTTGGGAGACAGAACTATGTCTTCACTGATCATAGTTGAGTGGCAATGGATTCCAGATGGATCAAGAATTCCAATATATAGGACAAAGCCATAAAAGCAATAGGAAAAAAATGCAAGTGAGAGTTTACAATAATCATACCAAGCTGGAGCAGGCATTTCTTTTTTTTTTTTTTTTTTTTTTAAATTGTATTTTATTTTATTTGAGAACATACTGTACAGGGGGGCTACAATTACATGGGCAGGATAATGCATACATTTCTTACCAAGCATTGCAGCCTCCTCCTTTGTTTACCCTTCACTTCCCTTCCCAGCCTCCCCCCTTCCCCCACCCAATTTTACCCCCCTCCCCCCACCCTGGAGCAGGCATTTCTGATGGGACCTTGAAGACAGTCTGTCAGCCACATAGTTTGACGGAGAGTGGGGGAGGGGAGACCCCAGCAAAGCCAAAGCAGACACAAATGGTAGCCTATGCAGTGTAAGTATAAATGTCTAAAAGACATCAGGCACTGGTGTGGCTCTGTAATCTCAGCTACTCAAATACTGAAATCTAAGGATCATGGTTCAAAGCCACCTCAGGCAGACAAATCTGAGACTCTTATCTCCAACTCACCAGCAAAAAGTCAGAAGTGAAGGTATGGCTCAAGTGATAGAGTGCTAGCCTTGAGCACAAAAGCTAACAGACAGAGCCCATGACCAGCACACACACACACACACACACACACACACACACACACACACACACACACACACACACACACACACACACACACACACACACACACACACAATTTTTAACTCATTACTCAAGTTGGAAGATGTGAACTTAAACAGGTTGCATCCTTCTATATTGAGCAGGGGACTGCTGAGAAGACAATATTTGGGAAAGCCATAAAACAAATATGCACATAAGTAACGGAATATTTCTTATTATTGGTATTGTCATTAATTATTGTACTGGGGCTTGAACTTGGGGCCTCATACTTGCTTAGCTGCAGTCTTCCACTTGAGCTCTCCTTCTAGCCCTGCTTTTTGCTGGAGATGAAATCTCATAGCCCTTTCTGCCTGGGCTGAATTTGAACCAAGATCACCCACATTTCAACCTCCTGAGTGGTTAGGGTTACAGGCATGATCCACCAATGCCTGGCCACCATGTTTTATTTCACAAGTGAAATAAAAAGTTTCTTACCTTCACTTCAGCAAAAATTACTATTTGCCTTTTTCAATCTAATTATATTCCATTGATAATAACCTATAGGATCTAAAAGTATATTTGAATTGCATTCCAATTGTGTAAAATTTGGATTATTTTTTCAAAAATGCAAATTGAATAAGTTAAGAGAAAAATACCTAAAATAATTTTATGAGTTTTCCAAACATTTTTCCCTAAAATATCCAAGATGATTCATCAAAATTAAAAAGCAAAATTTTAATGAATTTTAAGGATGATGCAGTGGTAATATTGCCACTAACTGTGCCGTGACAGAGACTTCAAGGCCAGCCTACATGGCATAGCTAAACCTCACGAACAAATATACAGCCTGGTGCTAAGATCTGAGGATTGCAGGTTGAAGCCAGTCTTGGCAGGATAGTTCATGAAACTCTTATTTCCAATTAGCCACCAGAAACCCAGAAGTGGTGCTATGGCTCATAGCGGTAGAGCACTAACTTTGAGTGAAAAAGCTCAGGGACAGCACTCAGGCCCAGAGTTCAAGACCTATGACCAAATCCACTCCCCCCCACCAAAAAAACAAAACAAAACAAAACAAAAAAAAAAACAAGCCAAGTGCCAATGGCTAGCACCTGTAATCCTAGCGACTCAAGAGGCTGAGATCTGAGGGTCATGGTTTGAAACCAGCCTGGGCAGGAAAGTCCACAAGACTCTTTAGTCAATTAACCACAATAAAAGCTATAAGTGGAGCTGAAGTAGAGAGTTAGCCTTGAACAAAAAAGCTCAGGGATAACACTCAGGCCCTGAGTTCAAGCCCCAAGACTGGTACAAAAATGAATAAATAAAATAAAATAAAACAAGCATACAAATTTTTTTATTTCTTTCTTTCAAGGTGAAATTTAATCTTGTGCTCACTCATTAAACCATGATGAGCACTATTTACAAACCCTGCATTTAGTCTTTATTGGCAACACAGGAAATGTATCCCACAATGCTTGGATGGATATAAAACAGAATGTTAAAAGTGGTATCACTCCCTGTAGATGGCGTGTATATGCATGCACAAAGTACTGTATGCACAGAATAGTTTTCATCTGTATAGAGAGAATAATACTTACATAGGGAATACTATGTACATAGAGATCATTTTAATCTTTACAGAGAGATGTATAGGGTATACACATATAGAAAGATAGCAAGAAAACCCATGAATGATTCAGTGTTGTGACACATTCCATGTGTGATAGTGGATGTCATACTAATCTGGAAGGATCTCCAGATCCAAGAATCTGAACACTAATAGAAGGAGGAGGAAGATGGCTACTACACTCAGAGCTTCTAACCCCTCAGGGCTCCTCATTAAGGGCAGTGTCCTACACACTTCAGCAACAAACCACCTCGTGCTAACAGGACAAGCCACCACCCCTCCCCAGTCCCCTGTCCCTAGGCCTTCAAGAGCCTGAGCCAAGAGGGAGAGATTTGCTCTGGGAACCTGAATGGCCTTGGTCAAAACTGAGGTTATTTAGGGTGCAGGCTCCAGTGTACTGATGCTACACACACCCCAGTCCCAAAGAAGATGTTGACTTGTCTAACATTCAAAACCCACTTTTTTTGCCAGTCCTGGGGCTTGAACTCAGGGCCTGGGCACTGTTCCTGAGCTTCTTTTGTACTCAAGGCTAGCATTGTATCACTTGAACCACAATGACACTTCCAGCTTTTTTCTGCTTATGTGGTATTGAGGAATCGAACCCAGGGCTTTGTGCATGCTAGGCAAGCATTCTACCACCAAGCCATATTCCCAGCCCGTCAAAACCCACTTTTTAATAAAACAAATAACAAAACAAAAATGTTATCAAATAAAATGAAAAAGAGGACTGCAAATAGATGTGTGCAGTATGTATGACAAACTAAAAATGTAAACTATAGGATCATTACCATATTTTTTAAAACAAAATGAAGAACATTACTAATCTGGATGGTAGTTCACACCTGTAATCCCTGGACTCAGTATGGGAAGTCTAGAGCCCTGGGAACACTGTGGCTGGCTGCAGGAAATCTGACTGTTGTGCATCAAGTATGGATGATTTCAGTGGAAAGCCCTGTTTGTGGGGTTGTTTATCCTATGTCTAAGTAAAGACACAGGATTCTAATTGCCTGCTGCAGTAATCTTGTCAAAAGACAGGAGGAATCCCTGTATGTATTTATCTTCATGTTTCTTGAGTTTTTGTTATCTACATCTTGTAATGAGCCCCTTGTTTATTTTCCCATCACCCCCTTAAGATATCCTGGGATGATCTGAGCCAATAAAAGCAGAGGAAGAGGGAGATAGCTTCAATTAAATCACATCTGGGGGTTAAACCATTCCTTGCCCGGTGGTAATAACTGGAATAATAATTATCAAATACAAATATTCTGAAATATCATTGCATAGGCATCTTTTCTTCTGTCACCCAGAATCTGTTGGTTTAAACTGGCAACTTAGGAGGTGGTTGCTCTGAATTCAAGACCTGTTAGGCTACAGAGTAAGATCCTCTCTCAAAACAAAAGAAGGGAGGGAGGAAGCAAAGGAGGGAGGAAGGAAGGAAGGAAGGAAGGAAGGAAGGAAGGAAGGAAGGAAGGAAGGAAGGAAGGAAGGAAGGAAAGAGGGAGGGAGGGAGGGAGGGAGGGAGGAAGAGAAGTTCTCCTAAAGGAAAATCTGTAAAGATAATAACACCAAACAATTCAGAAAAGGTAAAACATACACATGCCCATTGAAAAAATACTAATTCAAACTTATTATTAGCCCTGGCCTTCCAGATAAAAGGAGCTGTGGTAGACAGCAGGAGCACTAAAGTCCAGCAGTATCAAGTTGAAAGGAGACACAGCTTCTGGAAGGTACAGGAAGGAAGCCTACAGGAGGGGCTGAGGAGAGGAGCTTCAGTGGAGAGCCACATGCACCAAGGTCACCTTCAGGAAGCAGGTGAGTGATCACTACCCATCTCCCTGACCAGAGACCCTAGCAAGAAGGGACACTCTTGTTCAACTTCAGGGCAGGAGTTGGAAGCAAAGAGAGGCTTCCCTTCCTCGGGGCGGGCAGGTGCATCACAGATCTGCCTACTGTATCTCTGAGGACTCAGGATGCACCAGCCTGCCTGGGAGACACCTGTGAAACCTGACAGTCTCCATCTCATTTCTGTCTCTGAATGGATCATCTCCTCTGCTTTGCCAAATGCAGATTCAATCATCAGTCATAAAGGTATCTTAACCACATCCACTCCTCGGCACAGAAATTAAAAGTGCCAGTGCTGGTTTAGATTGATTTAACACTACATTGCAGACATCATTTCTTCCTTTTGTTGCCCCTGTACCAGAGATTGAACTCACTCTCCCTTGGCTTTTTCACTCAAGGCTGGCAGTCTATCACTTGAGTCACACCTCTAACTCTAGCTTTCTGCTGGTTAATTGGATTTAAGAGTCTCTCAGATTTGTCTGCCTGAGTTGGCTTCAAGCCATAATCCTCAGATCTCAGCTCCCTGAGTAACTAGTACAGGTGCAAACCGGCAACACCTGGCTTGTTTTTCCTTTTGAAAAGTACGTGGCTGCAATTTTTCTCTTACCATTATTGTTTCATGAGCAATAAATGTGGAAGTAGAATCTCAGTACAAATAGTCAGTGAGCCTAAAAAGAATTTACTTTTTATTTGCCATTAACTGTGCCGAGCACCTTTGCATTTGAGAAAAGGCTTTATGAATCATCATTACAAGGAAATATTTCAAAACTCCAAGCTTTGGAAACTGCCTCATGTGTCATCCTGTCGCCAAAGTGCAGTCTTTCCCAGGTTCCAGGGCTCTCCTCAGATTCCAAAATCTGAGCATGCTCAAGTCCCTCATATTAAATGGCATCATATACGCACATCATTCGGAGTACTTAAATCATCCATGCTATGTGAATGGATGTTACACTGTGTTGTTTAGGAAATGATAGCAGGAATATAAAGTGTCTGAACATGCTCAGTAGAGACACAGGCTTTTTTTCCCTGAGTATCTTTGTTTGGTTTTGTGCCAGTTCTAGGGCTTGAACTCTAGGCCTGGGCTCTGACCTTTAGCTTATCTCAAAGGTAGCATTCTACCACTTGAGCTACAGCTCCACTTCCTGAGTCTTGCTGGCTAAATTGAGATGGGAGTCTCATGGACTTTCCTGCCTAGGATGGCTTTGAATCTCAATCCTCACATCTCAGCCTCCTGAGCAGCTAGGATTACAGGTGTGAGCTATCAGTGAGTTCCCAGCTTCCTGAGTCTCTTTGATCTGTAAGATAGTTTAGATCCCTGAGGATAGGGAATCTGTGGACTTGAAGAACCAACTGCACGCCTGAAATGAGAGACAGTCGGGTAAGATAGAATGCTTTGGAAGTCACTGTCATAACCACCATCTCACTGGTATATCAGGCTCAAGTAGGTGGCACTAATTTTATCTTAGATTTAACCAAGCCGAAATAATTACAATGTTTTTGTTTTGAAGACTATGTTCCATGTACCTAATGGATTATTGCCTCTGCTTTCCCACCCACAGATGACTGTCTTCTTCACCAAGATCTTTCCAAACGTGTTAGACTTTGCCACCATGAAGGGTGGTCTTGGAGCAGAATTCTGGAGGCAAGGTCTTTTTTTTTTTTTTTTTTTTGGTCGGTCGTGGGGCTTGAACTCTGGGCCTGGGCGCTGTCCCTCAGCTCTTCAGCTCAAGGCGAGCGCCCTACCACTTGAGCTACAGCGCCACTTCCTGGAGCAGAATTCTGGACTGCATCTGTAACTGGGATTGCACCTGACAATGCTAAGTCTCAAAGAGTGCAAATGTATTCCCTTAAGTCTGGTAGAACGGAACCCCAGGGGTCTTGTAGGTCACCCAGGAGCAAGGTTGTTTCCACATCTCTTTTGGCCACGGTAAGCCATACAGATACCAAGACTATAGGAAGGCCAGCTTTTACCTCTCTATTGTTCTTTCTTAATGATGCATCCCAAGACGTTATTACTAATATTGGGTTGTTGTTATTATCTATGTCCTGTTCTGGTCTGCTATGGATACAGACTAATGAAAAGTGTTGATACTGTCTCTCTAGCCAAATTATTAGAGTATACTAGACAAATCTATAAATTTGTATAACTGTATACTTGTAATAACTTCATACATTTTAGTTTTAAAAGAATCTAGAAATGCTGCTTCACCTCAGGTCACAGTGCTGGCATTTTGGGGGGGCTGTTCTCAAGGAAGCAGTGGTAATTCACACCACACCCAGGATTTTGGTGTTCTAAATGAGCCAAAGAGCGCTGACCCCTCCACAGTGGGTCTTAGTGATATGTGTGAGAAACCCCCAATGTGCTCTCGTGTTCACAGCCCTGCAGCGGGCTTGTGGCAGGAGAGGCTGGCTGTGTGGGGCAGAAGCACTAGGTCTTGACACTGCTCTCTGCACGGGGCCAAAGCAGATGCTGGGCAGACTCTCCGAGATGCTCAACCTGGTAGGAACCTCTGTGCTCCCGGGAGACACAGGGACATCCAGAAGATCCAAGACCAGACTGTGAGAGGGAGACTGGCCAGCACTCACAAAGAGGAGTGAGGGGAGCACAGAGATTAGTCACACTGGGGTCTCCAGGGTGAGACAGCAGCCAGGCAAGGCAGGGTGTGAATGATGTGATGGAGTGGGATGGATGCTGGACCCACGACCAAACAAGGACCAAGGCCACAGGCAGGACAGAGTTAGTCGAGTCTACATTGGGCATGACGATTAGAGGCTCAGACAGAAGGAAGGGTTCGTGTACAATGAACCACTGGTCAGAGTTTGCCTAGAGACAAAGAAGAAACCTTGGGATATCTCTCAGGGATGGTCTAGACAAATTTGAGTTTCTACCCAGAAAGGAAATGAAGGGAAGGAACGTTCATGACCCCAACTAAATGCAGAGGAAGGACAGGTCGCACTAACCGAAAAGTGAAAACGAACGCAATTACCATTGGTCTAAAGTCATTCCACCACTGGCCAGGACTCAGCACAACTGTTTGCCAGCGGTCAGTCAACTGGAAAGAGAAGCCATTGTAACCCTTGGTCTGTGTATCTCCAAAGCCATGTTGTATACCTAAAATCTTGCACAACAAAAGAACAATAAATAATGATAGCACTTTGTTCATTTTAAAGAGCTATTCAATGTAGTCATGAGCCTGTGGCTCACATCTGTAATCCTAGCTAATCAGAAGGCTGAGATCTGGAAGATCATGGTTCAAGGACAGCCAGGTTAGAAAAGTTTGTGAGACTCTACCTCTAATTATCTAGTGAAAAAATCTGGACTTGAGGTAGGATTCAGGTGATAGAGCAGCAGCTCTGAGTTCAAACCCCAGTACTATTATTTTTATTTTTTATTTTTTTTTATTTTTTTCTTTTTGTTATTTTTATTTTTTTAAAAAAATGAGGTAAAGAGTTCAGGTAAAGACTTCAGTGGAAGTAAAACCGAGCACAAGAATGCTCTTTCATAGAAATCTCGTTTCTCCTGTGGTCACCACCTGCTGTATCCGCTGGCAAGCCTTCCTCCCACATTTCTCCTCCAGTGTCTCCTCACTAAAACCACACACAGATTCTGTTCCCTACAGGGATCCTGAACTAATATCTGAACTCTGAGAAACAAAGCTCAGACTCCAGCTGAGACTGGGTTTCCCCCCTCCCCCGCCCCGCCTTCCCCAAGCTAAACTTTGCAGTCTTGGTCAACATCTCCTTCCTGAGCCTTCCTTTTGCATGAAAGGATGGGACCATGGGCAATCTCAGCAGTGGGGCCTCAGTAGCTGTCCTCCTGATCAAGGTCTGGGTGAGCAGGTGGAGAAAGATTCCTGGGTCACGTCAGTCCCAAAGGAAGCTGGCTCCTTGTCCCGGAGCTCAGCTCCTCCTTGCCATAAAGACCCTGAAGCTGGAACAGCCTGCATCCTGCCTGAGCACTCCGCAGGTCTCGGCCTCCCTGGGAGGGAGCTAAGGAGGACGAGGAGTTCAGATGCCAGCCTGTGCCTGCTCCTACAGTGACTAGCTCACCCTGACTTATCTGAGACAGTCCCAAGAAAACAACTGCGACAGAAAACAAACCAATCAAACCAAGATGTGGCTTATTCTACCATGTCCTGTTCCTTGGCATTCTTCCTCTGCCTTTGAGATCTCTGGGCAGATGGTGACAACCTTTTTTACCTCTTCTCTCAGACACATCCGTGCATTCTGAGAAGATGTTTCTTTCCTGGAACAGCCTCATTCCTCCATCCAGAATGTGTATTGGGGTTAAGGATATAGCTCTACGGTAGAGCATATTTTAGCATGTGTGAAATCCTAGGTTGATTTCCAGAACCCAGAATAAAAATCAGTACAGACGTCCCTAAATGTCATATCTATTCCCATACCTATGTCTAACAGGGCACCAAAGCTTCTCGCGGCTGGCGGCATCAGTAACCTCATTGTTTTATTTATTTTGTTTTGTTTTATGCTGATACTGAGGCTTGAATTTAGGGCCTGAACACTCTCCCTTAGCTTTTTTTGCTCAAGGATGGTGCTCTACCACTTGAGCCAGCACTTCAGTTCAGGCTCTTTGGTGGTTAATTGAAGATAAGAGTCTCATAGGCTTTCCTCTCTGGGCTGGCTTTGAACTTGGATCCTTAGCCTCCTGAGTAGCCAGGATTACAAGTGTGAGTCACTAGTGCCCGGTTCACAATAACCTAACTATAACTCCTCTTGGCTTGATGGCTTGTTGGGTGTAGCCAAAATGACTTACATTCCCAATGCCCAGCCTAAAACAAAGGTCTATGGAAAAGAGCAATTCCTTTGCAAACATGAGCCATTGAAAATTCAGATCTCTGCTTGAACAAGAAAACCTTAAGCCCTTTATTCAAGACATGCTTGTTCAGTTCTGCACTTCATCTGGATGTTGCAAAATATTACCTCCCTAGACAGGCCATCCACAATTTACTCCTTGAAGAGACACCTGCTCTTACTCTTCATTACATCCTCATCTTCATTTGTCCCACAGGTTCACTATTCTATATATCTATCTATTCTAATTTATATATCTGATATGTATCTGTTCCACTAATGTATAATCTATTAGGAAAGGACTGCAATGGTTAGTTTTATGTGTTAATTTGCCTGAGCTAAGGGTGCTCAGATAGTGGGTGGTTAAACCTTATTTCTGGATGTGTTTGTGAGGGTGTTTCTGGAAGAGACTGGAATTAGCAGACTGGGTAAAGACCTGTCCACACTCACGTGGGAGTAATCTACTTCGTGGTGGGCCTAACACAGACAAAAGATGGGGGAATGGGTTCCTTCTGTCTGTTCCTCTCTCTCTGTCTTTCTGTTGTATCTCTGTCTCTGTCTATCTGTCATTGTCCTGTGCGCTTCTTTAACATGAAGCAGACTCACAATCTTTTTGTCTTTTTGTATCGAACAGCTTTCAGATTTTAGGTTTTCATCAGATATTTTATCTGATATTTTCTTCAATTTAGACCCTCTTTTTAATATATTTTCCTCAATGCATATCTTCTTATTATAGGATACATACATTGATTTTGTACATACATACACACATACATACATGCATCTACATTTTTGAAGCACACAGCATTTTTCGGGATTCTAGGAGAAAACACTCCTGATTATTTTACTTTCTGTGACTCCTAAGCTTCCAGTTACTATGGAGATATGCCTCTGCCAGCCATGCCTGACTTGTTCTGAGATCCATTATAATTACACTGTGACATTTGATTTCAAATCCTTGATAAGCAGCTGAGTGAATGGCTTATCATTTTGACAATGTATTTTACGGTGAAACCCAAAGGCCTGGGCATTTGGATTGCACACCTCACGCATTTGGGAACATTAAGGGTTCAGAAAGTGGAGGGGGGAGGGGGCTCAGCGCTCTGCAGAGCTTGTCCGGAGCTGTCTCCAGCTCAGGGCCTCCAGGGGAGAAGCAGTGTTCTTCTTCGGTCTACTTTAAAGGGAAGATTCCTGGAAAGACCAGAGGGAGCCATACTTAAAACTTGCACCTAAAAATAATCTGGAATCTCAAAGCCTATTTCCAGAATAGCAAGTCTCCAGTGTACACGGTTGTATATTTGCCCTATTTTAGGAAACAGAATTTGAAGATTCACAAGCATTTTTGTCATTTGCTCCTGATTCACTTTCCTCATCTTTAGAAAATGTGCTGCTCTACAGCACTTTGTTCCTGCCTGAGGAATTGGAGAAAGGTAAATCCACAAGGGCCTGTGGGCCCCAGGCCCCATCAGGGGTCTCCCTCGATTTCAGGCTCATCTGCCAGGATGGAGCTGGGCTTACTGAGGGATGCGCTTAGCACATGGTCAGAGGCCACTGGCAGTCTGGAGAGACCATCCTGACACGAGGTCATCTGCTGTTCCCTGCAGATCCCAGGGGAAACTCGGAGTTTTCCATCTGTGCCCATGGCTGGCAGCTGCCTGGGATGCCTACTGAACGGCCTTCATTTCAACAACACACTTGACCATGGAATGCTACGACTCCCTGTGTTCAGAGACAACTACACAGTTTTGCCCTGTCTTGGGGTCAAAGCCATCAAGGAACCACATAAAGGAGGCCAGCACCCTGCTGGGCTCAGTCCTACTTGTCTGGGAGTCTTGGACCACTAATGAGTGCATCCAGGTTCTTCTACAACATCCCCAAAGTGATGCAAGCCAAAAGCAATGGTAGGAGCATCCACAGTAACTTCCACGGAGCAGGTGGAGTCCTGCAGCAGCGCTCCACATACAAGCCAAACCTTCTGGAATCCAGCGGCTATGTGGAGGGGGAGGGACGCCTAGATAAAGGGTAATGACAATATTTAATGTTGATCAAGCGTATTCCTTGCTCTGCCTCCATGGTGACATCTGTTCTAGGAAGGATTCTTGTCCCCCTCAAAATTACCCCGCACCTTAGAAAGTAGCTGTATTTGGGGACAAGGCCTTGAAAGAGATCACTAAATTCAAATGATGCTAAGACTGATAAGAAGTGGCTCTCTTCATAAGAGGTAGCCATCAGGAAAAGGGACTGAGAGACGGCCATGTGGAAATACGGTAAGAGAAGCCATCTAAACCAATGCCTAGAACTGCCAATACCTGGAAGTCAGACTCTTGACTCCCAAGCCATGGTAACTGCTGTTGGGCAGGCCACCCAGCAGGGACCTTTTCTTGGCAGCTGGAATGAATGAACTACAGTAATGGGTAATCACCCAATGAAGTGATTTAAACCTAAGGGGAATCCCCCAATGATTCCATTTTCCAGAAGAGATGGCTGATGCCGGACATCACACTGCTGGCAAAGCAGATGAGGAGGGACCCCTACTCAGCGTCCTGCCAGAACATTTAGGCACTGCACTGCACTACGTACAATCCGAGTGCCTGAAACTGACTCCAGGTGATTTGAACACTTATAGGAGAACACTGAGTAGCTTACAGATCCACTGAGAAATCTGGGGAGACAGAGCTGAGATGAGGGCCCCACTGACAAGGTGGCCTGCCACCACCACTGAGCCCGGAAGCCCAATTCCTTCACCACCCTTGCTGCCTGAAGAATGCCCTAGGGGTCCTTCCAGAGATCTCAGCTCAGAAGCCAGGGCTGGTGCATATGGTGGGACAGGCCTCCACCAAACCAGACCGCGGCTGCCAGGTGGATCAAGGAGCACCTGTTTAGAGGGCTGCCTACCTCCCCATCCACCTGCGGCCGGAGAGGTCTCATTCTCCCAGCTGGACTCAGAAGAGGGTGTGGCCCTCAAACATCAGGAGAAGATTCCAACACTCAAAGCCAAGAGGAAACTAGCCTTGGAAAGCCTCCTGTCCTGCAGCCTTGGACCAAGCTGACTCAAAATGGGTTCAAACCGGGTGTGCAAGAAAATGTAGTGTTTGGAGAGTCCAGGGCAGAGGTGCAAGGAAGGAATCAGGGCTTCCAGTGGACCTTAAAAGGGCTCTCACCAGAGAACAAAGGTGGACATTTTGCATATATTTAGGGGCCAGGCCCAGCACAAGCACCGAAAAACAGAGGGAGATAGATGGCTGATCACCCATGGCAACAGCTGCTTGTGATATGCACAGACTACCATGGAGGGTCCTTGTGCATCTGCAGGGGTGAAGCAGACGCTGGTGTCGGGGGGAGGAAGAGAGACTCAGCATCAGATGGCATTGGCCCAGTCCATCCTCAAGAGTTCCATGAACATGTGTCCTGAAAATTCCATCCTATGGCTGTTTTGGAGAGAAAAGCAGCAAATTGAACTCTCTCCCATGTACATTCTGTTCTTGGCACACGGAGAGTTCTAATAGTAAAAGATATGGTTCCCATCATTGAAAATAGACTTGCCAAAAGTTGAATAATTAAAATTCTCAGTAACAGTTAAAGGTAGCAATTGGGTGGGTACCATCTGGCAGTTGAAGAATAATTGCTAGGTGAACTTTTTAAAGATGCAAATCACTGTTCAAAGAGCACTGGATTTTAAACAAACTCCACAGATGACTTGAGAGCATTTTCACCAGTAGGATGAATTGTTAAGACCAATTTATTTGGAACAAGCTGGCGAAATCTTCATAGGCATCTCTCTGTATTTGTCTCCTGAAAAATTATGTCATCTCTATGGATCTGGATACAGCGTGGGATTTTGCTTGTCTTTAAGTAACACTCATCAACAAAAGACATGTAGCTTACCCAATTTGGAGATTACCCAACAATGGAGACTATCATTTATCTTAATCATGAATATTCAATGCGAGATTTTCTTCTCAGACATTTGGGAGAAATTTCTTGCAACGAGCAAGGACTCAATCACCACAGAAGGAGATGCACGCTCCCTGTGATTCTGTACAAAGAAAATACAATTGGGTAGGACGGGTGGGTGGAGACATAGATACACACTGAAGCTAAAAGTAAAGGTTAGGTTTTGTGCCCAGATTGTGTTATCTTCTCATTACGTATTCCATGATCACAAATTGTTTAGTTTTGCAAAGCACTCTGAAACCATTACACAAAATATAAGCCTTGTAATAAACCACTCCAGTTAGCTCGGCTGAAAGGCTGCTAGGCCCAGCCCAACAGCCAGGCCCTCTCAGGTCTGTGTCCTTCATCTCACCCAGGAGAGAAAGGTGGTCAAGTGTTTTGGAAAACAACGCACATGAGGCAGATCTGCACTGTGAGCCCCCGAGTCACCCCGGGACAGATGATGCTCACTGGTACGACAGTTCCTGGAGTTGCCCGGGCACCGAAGCCGGGCCTGCCTACTGGGGATCGCAGCTGCCTCTCGCCCACACTCAGCCCGATGATGCGAGCAAATAGGGATGTCATGGAGAAGGTAACACGTGTAATTTGATTTGAAGTAAACCATTCGCTAGCTCTCATACTTCACATATGGTCACAGGGCAATTACTTGAAGTCACAGAGAACACAAATGCATTGGGATAGTGTTGGAAACACACGCTCCTCCAGTATCAGAAAATGAGTGGATGCACAAGAGATAAAGGTTTCGTCAAGGTGATTTGCTTGCCCAGAAGGGTGCACTACCACTCTTCCTGGAGCTAGGCAGGCACCCTGGGCAGGGCGGTCTGTTTGGTTTTTATCCCAACCTAAGTCATCCCTTCTTCTCATCACCGCCAGGCTCCCATTCTATTTGTGATTGGCTACCAAGGTGATGGGTGACACAAGGAAGTTCGGAAGGTCCCTACGGGCTATGGGTGGGGGTGCGGTTCTTCTGGAGGCTGAGGCTCACATTCTCCTCATCACAGCTGCGTGGGAATGAGGCGGCTGATAGTTCCAGATGGGGGAGGTTGGTAAAGTCCGTGGAAAATTCTCACTCAAGCTGGGGTACCCTTGATGCATCTGACTGGTCACAGTTGGCAACACAGATGACAGTGACAGTTG
This sequence comes from Dipodomys merriami, assembly GCF_024711535.1. Classification (NCBI taxonomy): domain Eukaryota; kingdom Metazoa; phylum Chordata; class Mammalia; order Rodentia; family Heteromyidae; genus Dipodomys; species Dipodomys merriami. The sequence continues at coordinate 4,465,157 of NW_027202270.1, read as the reverse complement.
AAATCAAGAAACAATTCTGGGGAATATCAGTAGAGAAGAGTAACTGGTACCAGATGGATAGAGACATAACAGGAGTATTGAGGAGATTGGACCTAATACGTGTGACAAAATAGCACACGTCGTGTTACATAATGCTTTTCCCCCTCCAAAACAAAAGAGGCCTTTGTTTTGCTTTATTTTAATGCAGAAGTTAAGTTTATCTAGTTGCCAACAGCTCCCACTGTAACCCTAGCTATTCAGAGGCTCACTATTTGAAGCCAGCCTGGACAGAAAAGCCCCTGAGACATCATTTTCATTATAACCAGCAAAAGGGGCAGGACTGGAAGCCTGGTTCAAGTAGTAGAGTGCCAGCCAAACATGCCAGCCAGCCAAGCAAAGATAAGGCCCTGAATTCAAATCCTGGTATTAGAAAAAGAAAGTTGTGTCCAAATTCTAGAAAAATTATGCATAAACTCACTTGAGAAAAACTTACTTTATCAAATAAAGTGCTGAAAGACACCAGATTCTGTTAGACCATAGTTTTTCAGCCAAAAAAAATAAAAAACAGGTCTGAAGTAGCTATATGCCATTAGAAAACCGCTTAAATATTTAAATTCAGGACCTGTAAAGTTAACAGATATGTGGGAATCATGGGGTGTTTGTCAGTATTGGGGTTTGAACTCAGGCCTCCGTGCAGGTGCTCTCCCAGCCCTTTTTCTTGTTTTAATTTCTTTTAGATTTGAGTCCTGAATTTTTGCACCAGTGCTGGCCTCTAATGGTGAACCTCCTGCCTACGCCTCTCTTGTAGCTGTTATCACAGGCACGCACCACCAGCTTTTTTGTTGAGATGAGCGTCTCACTAGTTGTTTTTTGCCCAGGTCTCAAACAGCTAACATTTCAATCTCTGCATCTTGAATGGTAGAGATTACAGGGGTGGGTCACCATGCCCAGCCAGAGAAAACCAGCTGGGTCTCATCACCACACTGGCCACCAGATCAAAGCCACACAAACCATGACAGAAGTGAGCCTTTCATTCTGCAGCCATGCCAATAACCAAACACCTTTCAGCACGGTTGATAAAATCACCCCATTGCTGTGAAGTCAGGTTGCCTTCTCTACCAGCAGTGTCACAAGCAAGGGATCCCTACGGAGTGAAAAGTTAGAAGGCATACTTCACAATGAAAATATTTCATTAATAAAAAGTATTTATTAATGAATACAAATTCACTAAAAAAAATTTCATCAATTTCTGTAAATGATCCGGTGAAGAACAAGGTCCAGGGGCTGGGAAGGTGGCTCAGTGGTAGAGCACTTGCCTTGCATGCCTGAGGCCCTGGGTTCGATTCCTCAGCACCACATAAGCAGAAAGAAAAAAGCCGGAAGTGGCACTGTGGCTCAAGTAGTAGAGCGCTAGCCTTGAGCTGAAGAGCTGAGGGACAGCGCCCAGGCCCAGAGTTCAGGCCCCAGGACCGGACCAAAAAAAAAAAAGAAGAAGAAGAACAAGGCCCAGATTGAGGAGAAGCAAGAGCTTCCAGTGGCATACGGGGCTCAGTGACAGAGAGCTTGCTGGCATCGGCCCTGTGACCCACACCAGCATTGAAACACATAATACTAAATAAGGTAAAATGTTCTCAGGGTTTTTTAAAAGTGAGCTATTTAAATTTGGTATTTGGGAAATACAAATGTATTTGACAAAGTTAAAAAATTAGAAAACTCAATGTATTGTCCCAACTAGGTCTTTGTGGGGAAAAAAAAAGCAAAGCAAAACGGAATGAAACAAACCTACTAAGTGGCTGCAGACCCCTGAATGGCTATAGAAAAGTAGGAGATGGAAACATTCTGCCCGAAGACTCACATCTGTAGAGAGAATGATCAAAGGAAACACACACACACACACACACACACAGCTGCAATAGCCATTTTATGTTTTCTTCAAATATATCTATATTGATATCTCTATATCTCTATTAAATATATATTTATAGAGATATAAAAATGTTTATATATACATTTATATATTTAATATATATGAATATAGATAACTATATATATATATATATCTGTAAACAAGTAAACAACTTGACAGCTGTTGAACATGCCAGGAAGAGTTCTGACTCCTTGTGATCATTCTTTCACTCTGCTGAAACTAGATGAGCAATGTTGTTTTGATTTGCATTTCTTTTTTTTTTTTAAATTTTGGGTCCGGTCGTGGGCCTGAACTCTGAGCCTGGGCACTGCCCCTCAGCTCTTCAGCTCAAGGCTAGCCCTCTACCACTTGAGCCACAGCACCACTTCCGGCTTTTTTTTGCTTATGGGTGCTGAGGAATCGAACCCAGGGCCTCAAGCATGCAAGGCAAGTGCTTTACCACTGAGCCACCTTCCCAGCCCCAGATTTGCATTTCTTTTAAGGCTAGAGAGGTTGAGAATTTCTTCATGTGTCTACTGGCCATCCTTCTTTCCTCTTCAGAGAAGTTTCTCTTTAAGTCTTTAGCCCACTTATTTATTGGGCAGTTGTTTCTTTGAAGATTTGTCGTTGGGGGATTTAATTTTTCGAGTTCAAGGTATATTTTAGATATGAAACCCTTGTCTGTTGTATGGCTAGTGAAGATCTTCTCCCAATCCGTGGGCTTTCTATTGTTCTTGCTAGCTATGTCCTTTGCCATGCAGAAGCTCTGCAATTTCATGCAATCCCATTTGTCCAACCTTTCTTTGATTTGTTGTGTTTCCGGGTCTCTATTAAAAAAATTTTGGCCTGTGCCAAGGAGACCTAGGGTTTCTCCTATTCCATCCTGTAATGTTTTCAGAGTGTCTGCTTTGACTCCAAGGTCTTTGATCCATTTGGAGTTGATTCTGGTGCAGGGTGATACATAAGGATCTAGCTTTTAGTTTTCTACAAGTAGTTAACCAATTTTGCCAGCACCATTTACTGAAGAGGCTGTCTTTCTTCCATTCTATTTTTTTAGCTCCCTTATCAAAGATTAGATGGCTATAGGTCTGTAGGTTCATTTCTGGGTTTTCAATTCTATTCCATTAGTCCTGAGGTCTGTTCATGTGCCAGTACCAAGCTGTTTTGATTACTAACATTGAGATACCATCTCACTCCAGTTAGAATGGCTAAAATCAAGAACTCTAATAACAACAGATGCTGGAGAGGATGTGGACAGAAGGGAACCCTACTGCATTGTTGGTGGGAGTGTAAACTTGTTCAACCACTTTGGAAAGCAGTATGGAGGTTCCTCAAAAGACTCCACATAGAGCTCCCCTATGACCCAGCAATCCCAGTTTTGGGCATTTACCCAAATGTTTACAAACAAGACCATACTAAAGCTACCAGCACGACTATATTTATTGCAGCATTATTAATTATAGCTAAGATATGGAACCAACCCAGATGCCCCTCAGTAGATGAATGGATCAGGAAAATGTGGTGTATATATACACAATGGAATTCTATGCCTCCATCAGAAAGAATGACATTGCCCCATTTGTTAGGAAATGGAAAGGCTTGGGAAAAATTATATTAAGTGAAGTAAGCCAGGCCCAAAGCAACATAAGTCCCATGGTTTCCCTTATTTACAATATCTAGTGTATGTCTGAGTCAAGCAGAAGAGGTCAGATAAGGTGATGTTAGGAAAATGAACCCTAAGATATGTATTCAAATGTTGTTTTTCTTTCATGCAATTGTTTCTAACACATTTATAAGATTATTTCTTTGTTGCTTTGTATGTCCCTCCCCCATGGTATAACCCCTGTTTTCACTGTATTTGATGTCGGTATAATTTGTGGAGGGGAAGGGGAAAAACAAATCATTTAAATAGGGATACAGGAGGACCCATTGCAACAATGAGATGTACAAGTCAGCTCTGTTGAAAACGAACTTTACAACTTTGGTGTGGGGAGGGGGGGATGGGAGGAGGGGGAGGATTGGATGGGGGGGCAGGGGGAGGATGGGAAGGGATGAGAAGGGGAAACAAAGGAGGAGGCAACAATGCTTGATAAGAAATGTACTCATTATCTTGCTCATGTAATTGTAACCCCTCTGTACAGTATTTTCACAATAAAAAAAAAAATAGCTGAGCATCAGCCACTCTGGGAGAAAGAGCAGACACAGAGGCCAACGGCCCCAGCAACAGTGTTTGTCTGTGTACATTGAGACAAAAGGAACAGAAATGAGCCTCTGCTGGGCATCTGGCAGCAAAGCAGCAGGTGGGCTGGCCACCTCCTGGGTCTCCTGTGACTGTGTCAGCTAGCAAGGAACACCCCTCACCCCCCCTCCCCCCTGCCAGCCCTGGAAGCTCCTCAGGCCTGGCCAACAGGGACAGCTGGTCACTCTTGGCTAGAACTTGAAGCAGGCAGGAATGACCTCATCAAGAAGAAGTGACCCTAGATAACTGGAACTGGGGTTGAAGCCCACTAGGGATATGGGTCTGCTTCTCCACCAGGTAAGGAATAAAATAGCAGACGAAAAGGAAAATACAGTAAAGCAAGACATTTACTGGAAGTGGGAGTACAGACTGTCCATGGAGATGGGCCCAGGGAGGGGAGTCCACTGCGTCTCCTGGAGGGACTCCTCCCCCATCTCCTCCCCTGGTGACCTTCCTTTCTCAGGCTTCGTGCTGATTGGCTGATGGCTTGTGCCCTGTCTGCTCTTCTTATTGGTTCCCCTGCCTCAGGCCACAGTATGGAAGTAAAATCCAATTGATATTGCCTGATCCTAAATGAGTATAGAGATGGATCTGATTGGTCATGCCTGTTCTTGTAGGAGACATGACTCCACTAGTGACAGAGGATTTTGAGTGGAAACCCAGGGTATTATGGGAAGAAGAAGCACCATTTTGAGCAGGAGCTCAAGGCATGATGGGAAAAAGAAGTGTCCGGATGGGCCACATGTTATTTGTCATATTCTATTCTTATCTACCTAACAGTTCCCCTTTCCCCTCAGGGTGCAGCGGTGACATACTATGGTCAAGACTGTGACAAACCGGATCTGGCTGGCCACAAATGGGGACCATTAGCACCTAGATGATAACTGAAACATGGGAGCAGGAAGAGATCCCCCAGAGAGAGGCGCGCAGTGGAGCCTCCACCTTCCAGGCCTGTGATTCAGTTTGAGACCTCACCTCCCTTCCTCGGGAGCTCTTACTTGGTACATGCTTCTCTTTAACAAACTCTCCCTTTGTTATCCTGTAGGAAGTCTGACTTGTTATCGGCTAACTCTGCTAATTCAGTTCCCCCACCCTTTTTTGGAGAAAGAATTCACTTGTACTCTCTATGCATAAATGTAGGCATTTGTACTTTTATACGGAGTCGGTCTCCCTTCTTTTCCTCTTGTTTTGAGCTCTGCCATTTGTTTTCTCCTTTCCTTCCGGTTCTACTTGTTTGTGCATGGATTCTATTTAGTATTTTGATCTCTTTTTTTTTTTTTCTTTCCTTGTGTGGACCTCAACAGCAATTGGCAAGGTAACTATTCTTTCAATATTAAAAATGGCTACATGAGAGATGTAAAAATGCCATCTTAATGGTAAAGCAATCTAACCATCAACATTTGCAAAGAAACATGTTTTTTGATACTTTCCCTGCTTGGAAAAGAGTGGATTTGGAGATTTGCCTATTGTTCTCCACCCCAACCCTCCCATATCTAGGGTAAATTCATCTGGACTTAGAACACCATCACTTTTATATTACCTTGTAAATCATTTCTTCAGGCAACAATAAAAGTATGTTTTAAAAACAACTAGCATAAAAAAAAAAACTATATGTGTTAACTGGGCTCAGTGGGAGGTACTGCACTCCAGCACTCAGCACCTGAGGCAGGAAGACCAAATGTTTGCAAGCTCCAGGTCATGAGACTCTTCCCCAAAATAACAACAGCAAACGAGTCAGATGGGTCTGTTTAATTCTTCCTCCTACCTGCTCGCTTTCCTTATTTGGACATTCTGTATTAGGACTGATTTGTATTTCATTCTACAGGTTTGTTTGGTTTTGAATGATTGGAATTGCTCCATCCTCATTCTAATGTTTAGAACTTTCCATAGTTGGCTCTCTCTCTCCTCTCTGTCTGTCTGTCTGTCTGTCTTTCTCTCTGCCTCCTTCTCTAGCTCACTGCCAGCCCCAGCCCTTCTGTGTCACCCTTCTCCGCCCGCACAGTACCTCAGCTATCTGTCCTGAAGACTGCATTCTGCTGTCATTTCTCTGGGCTGCTATGATTTTCCTCTTTCGAGCATCTACAGATGTCTTGGAAACTAAGAGAGGAAGGCTGCACCTGTTCCTCCCTTTGGTCATCTTGGCCGGAAGATCACAAATGGAAGCAGAGGGGCCTCCATCCTCCTCACCTCCATGTGAACTGTCAGACCAGACTTTCTGGGGTGTCCAGAAGGCCAGGCTTCAGGTGAGGAGCAGGGAGGGCTGCCTGTGTGCTTGAAGTCTTGATACACAGGGAACAGATGCACCTGCAGGTCCACAGGCCAGAGGGATAGGAAGGCCAGACTGTGAGATGCGACGTGAGCTCCCTGCACTTCGACTCCACACCTACTGACACTTACAGTGCCCAAATGTGGTCACCATGAGGGCTGGCTCTGTCAGAACATCACACCGGAGAACAGAGGGGCAGCAGAAGTGAGGCTGCGGTGAACCTAACCACTCTAGAGCTCAAAGAGGGGGCTGGTACTGAATAAGGTTTATGTTGACCCTCAGAGGGACCAGGCTTCATCCCACAGAATCATCATTCCACCGCCACCACCACCACCACCACCATCATCATCATCATCATCACCATCATCATCACCACCACCACCACCATCGTCGTCATCATCATCATCATCACCACCATCATCACCATCATCATCATCACCACCATCATCATCATCATCACCACCACCACCACCATCATCACCATCATCATCACCACCATCATCATCATCATCATCATCATCACCATCGTCATCATCATCATCATCATCACCACCATCACCATCCTCATCCACCATCACCCTGACCACACCTGGGCTCTTGCCATCGCCAGGCCCCCGTCTTTAAGGAACCCCCTCTACGCTCCCATTCACACAGCACTCACTTTTATTTTTACCCCCAGTTCAACAAATGATTCCAGAAAACATGTAGTGACTTGGCCACTCCTCTCTGTGGCCCTGTCTTCATCCCTCGGCGATTTCTTGGCCATCTGCAGGCCCCCACTCCTTTCTCAGTCTGCAACAGCCCACCCACAGCCTCTGTCAGGGCCCTGCTCAGAGGCCCGGGACCTTCCTGTCTGCGGTGCACTGGATGCTGCTTTCCTTATCCCTTCTGCCACGTGGCCCTCCCCTGCTCGGCCCAGCCTTCTCTCTGTGCTCCACTTGCCTCCACAGGCTCCGGTCTGCTCTGACCTCCTTCCCAATTCCTTGACAGAGCCTTGCTTGTCTCTCAGTTCCTCTGTGGATCTTCCACAATTGTTTCTGGAGTCCCAACTCTATACAGGGACTGCCATGTGTTATTCGTGGCAATGGCAGCAGTCTTACCCGTCAGATAACCTGCATCCCGATGCGGGGACAGAGGAGAGCAAGAGACGAGCTGTAGACAAGGAAGCATATAGGTTTGTACCTGAGGTCGGCTGGCGGTGCATGCCAGGCAACGGAATCAGGCAAGACTATGCTGATGTGGAGTGGCAGTTGGGAGGCTCTATACCCAGACTCAGATGACCAGACAAGTCCTCAGAGATGGGGAGGAGGGGAGACCACCTCTGGAGAGGCGAATCTGGCAAGCAGACAGCAAGTCCTGCAGTGCCAAGGCAGTGCTCAAGCTGCAGCTGGGGAAGAGTGGCAAGTAAAAGCCGAGGTGCCCATGTCCCCATGAAACCAAGTCCACAACTTCATGGATGGTGCTCCACGAGGAATCTGATGCCTGCGGGAACACATCTCCATTTGGGTATCCTGTACATACACAGTATGTCCAAGCCTGACTTGCTTACCCAGAACCCCTTTCCTCCAGGTTCCCCATCCCGCACAGATGCCAATGTCTGCTAAGTCGCCTGCCCCAGACTCACAATTCTTGACCTTCCTTCCCCACCGTGCTCCCCCCCGCCCCGTGCTGGCCACCAGATGGCCAGGTCCTATCTTGGTGACATGTAACAATCATGCCTACCTTCTATCTGATCCGTAGATATAGTTCCCACCCCTACTCTCAAAACCTATCCTGCCCCAGTGTCTGCAGCAAGCATTTAATCATCTCCGGGACCAAAGCTTCTCCCAATGTGGTCTGTCCCAAGACCTGGAGAAGGATAATATGACCACATTCCTTCACTGCCTTAAGTCCTGAGTTTTCGTTCAACATCCTGTGGAAAAGTTATCTGTCTTTTACGCTCAAGTCACAGACACACACACACACACACACACACACACACACACACACACACACACACACACACACACACACACACTCACTCACTCATATACTCTCTGCCCTGAGTCACCCATCCCTGACTTTGCAATATTCCGCAGCTCCTGTCTCCCCAGTCCTGGCCCTTCTGCTTGTCAGGCCCAGATTGTCTCGATTATTCTGCGCCAATCATCCTCCAGAATGCAATTCTAACTTGTTAATCGAATTCCAGCCCTGCACTGAACACTCTATCTCCGTTAAAGAGAAGGAAGCTACACACTGTCAGCCAATCTGGAAACTTCTCCAAGATATGCTGTGTATACAAAAAGCAGAACAGTGTGCAAAGGAGCAAAAGAATGTTAGAAATATAATGGCAGAAATAAAGAGATTCGTGGAAAATTGGGAAGTAAAATGAAGACAGTATCTGAAGATTAAAGGGTTAAAGAAATAAAACAAACAGGTAAGAAAAAATAAGGGAAATAGGATATCAACCAAGGGGCATGGACAGAGAGAGACAAAGTGAGGAAGAGAGAGAGAGAAAGAGGAGGAAGAACATGCATAAGAAGAAGGAGGAGAGAGGGACGAGAAAAAAGAGGAGGGGGGAGAAGATAAAGAAGAGGGGAAGATTCAACACCTGAAACAGAAAAAAGTCTCTCCCACTAATAGGCATAACAGTAAAACAGAAGAGAGAATTTCAATGTCTTTTCTAAGGACTCTGTGTCCACACCCCACTGACAACTTGAAAACAATTTTCTCTAGTTGTACATAATTATCATTCATATTACAATTGGAAAGTTTATATACATATATATATATATATATATGCATGCGTGTATTTCTGCTATACAAAGTGATGGTCTGATTTAAGAATACAAGGTGGAAAAATTGAATCAAGCTCACTTCTGCCCTGTGTACCATCTCAGATATGTGTTCTTTCTGTGGTAAATTTGAAACGTACAGTAGACTGTTTCTAGGCACATTAACCCACAGTGTGCAATAGATCTGCAAAAAGCCAACTCTTCCTGTCTGAGGCTCATTACCTTAACCACCATACCCCCATCTTCCAGCCTCTGCCTCCCAGTCTACTCTGCTTCCTTGAGCTCTACTGTTCCAGCTGCCACAGGTGAGGGAGCACATGCGGCACTTCCCTTTCTGTGCCTGCTCTGGGTCACTCAGCATCATTTTCACCAGCTTTATCCACGTTGCCCAAAACATCAGTCTTTCCTCCTCTTCCCGGACAGAAGGACAGAGCAGCAGCTGTGTCCCCAGCACATCCTTTGCGTCCCATCGCCTGACCACGGACGCTCCAGTAGACTCCACCGCTGGCCTTTGTGAACAGAGAGTGGCTATGCAGATGGCCCTTTGTATCTGATTTCAAATCTTTGGGGCAAACACCCAGAGGAGAAACTGCAGGATCACACAGCCATTTCTGTTTCTTAGGGTTTTTGAGAACTCTCCAATCTTTTTACCATGATGGCTATAGTAGCTTGACATTCTTACCAACGATATACAAAAGTTCCCTTGGATCCGTGTCTTTGACAACGCTTGTTGTTTTCTTTGACAATAGTCATTGGGACTCCTGTGAGTTCATGATGTCATGTTATGGTTTGCACTCTTCTTAACATTTTATGATCTTATGCATTCTTTATACATCTGTTGTCTGTCTCTATCTCCTCCTTTAAGAAATATTTACCCAAATTTCCATGCCCATTTTTTAAATTGCCTTGTTTCTTTTCTATAGAGTTGTTGGTGTTCCTTATATATCCGTTTATCCGACAGGATTGAGTGACCTCTTATCAGTTGTATGGCTTGCAAATATTTTCTCCCATTCTGTAGACTGTCTCTTCACTGTGTTGTTACCTATGCTATGCAGACCCTTTTTTTTTTTTTTTTTAGTTTGACGTAATCCCATTGGACTATTTTTGCTTTTGCTCCTTGTGCTTTAGATACAAAATTAAACAGTCACTGCCAAGACCAATGTTAGACCTGGCTTTTCTCCATGTTTTCTTGCAGTATATTTGCAGTTTCAGGTCTTATGTGTAAGTCTTCAATCCATTTTGACTTGCCTTCTGCACATGATGTGAGCTGAGGTTTAGATTTCATCCTTCTGCTGGTGTGCGTCTGTTTCCCCAGTCACTCATCAAAGAGACAGTCTTCTTCTCATTGTGTATTTTTTACACCATTGTTGAAAATCAATTGACTGAGGGTTTTGTGTTCCTTTTTGGGCTCTATACTCATAGGTCAGTTTGTGTATTTTTATATCAGGATCATAGTGTTTTAAATACTGTTGCTCTGTGGTATATTTTGAAATCAGATAATAAGAAGTGATATCTCTAACTTGGCTCTTTTTGTCATGATTACTACGGCTGTACAATGCTTTTAGTTGTTATTTTTATAGCACCACATAATTTTCATAGTTTTATTTCTATTAAAAGTGCCATTGGATTTGTGTGTGTGTATGTGTGTGTGTGTGTGCCAGTAACAGGGTCTGGACTAAAGATCTAGTGCTTTCATTCACTCTCTTGTTCATGACTTGGGCTGGCCTTAAACCAAGGTCCTTCAAGACTCAGCCTCAAGATTAGCTAGGATAACAGGGATGAGCCACTAGTATCTGGGCAAGATGGGAATTTTGACACAGATTACATAGATTTTTGTGGATTGCTTTGGGAAGTATGGATATTTTAACACTATTAATTCTTCTAATACATGAATACAGAGAGCATCTTTTAATGCATTTGTGTTTTTAAATTTTTTTCCATAAATGTTAGTGATTTTTTTTATTATTGTTGCTGCTTTTAGTTTTCAGTGTATTGGTCATTTCTTTGATTAAATGTATCCCTAAGTACTTTATTTTAATGAACTGACTGTGATATTTTTGTCTTGCTTTTTTCCCCCAGAAAGTTTGGTATTAGTGTAGAGGAAATACTACAGACATTTGGGTATTTATTTTGTGTCCTGAGAATTTGCTGTATTCTTTTATTAGTTCTAACAGATTTCTTACTTTTTCCCCTATTTATTATTCTGTTATTAGCAAACAATGACTATTTTCCTTCTTTTATACATATTTAGGTGATTTATTTACTTAGTTCTCTTGTCTACTTGCTGTGGAAAAAAGAAAAAAAACTCTAGTACTGTAGTCAGTAGAATCAGTGATAGCGGAATTCCTTATCCTGATCCTGAACTGAGAGGAAAAAAGCTTCACCTTTTAGCTGTGGAATAGAATGTTAGAAGTGTACTCATGATACATGGCCTTCACTGTACTAAGTTACTTAACAGGCTTGGGGGGGGGGGTTGTCATAGAAGATGTTGACTTTTGCCAAATACTTTTTCCATATCTAATGAGATTATCATATACTTTTTGTCCATTCTAGAAATCATGTGTCAATTGATTTGTATAGATTGAACTATCCTTATATTCCAAGGATAAAACCTACCTGATCATGGTGAATGCTGCTTTTGATGGACATTGACCCTGTGGTTTTATTTACTTGTGATAGCTTTTGATGGCTTTAGTAAATTGGTGACACTGACCTTGCAAAAAGAATTTAGAAGTATTTCTTTTTTGTCTATTATTTTGGAAGAGTTTGTGACAGATTAATACTCTTAACACTTGGTCTTATTTCTATCACACTTCATATTAGATTTTTATGTGTCTAGGAGTATATCAGTTTCTTCTAGATTATCCATTTTGCTGGTATATACTTGTTCATAATATTCCCTTGAGATATTTATATTTCTATGATCGGTGTACTATCTCCTCTTTCACTTTTCATTTCATTTATTTAAGTCTTCTCTCTTTTCTTTCTAAGACAATGTAGCCTAAGGCTTGTTGGTTTTATCTTTTCAAAGAATCAACTATTAAGTTTTGTTGATCTCTTATATTGTTTTTCTAGTTTCTATTTCATCTTTTTTCTTCTCTGGTCTGTATTATTTCTTTTGACTAACCTTGGGCTTAGTTTGTGCTTCTTTTTCTATTTCCTGGAGGTAAAATACTGTTTCTTATTTTTGATAGAGGTAGAAAACAATTTAAGTCCACTTTTAAACCCAGTTTGAAGCCATAGTGACACATCAGTAGCAACTGACTATTTTGAAAAAGAAAAAAACTTGACTCAGACCATGTTAAAAAAAAATCATGTGCAAACAGGAGGAGTCAGTCTGGGGGACCTGTCAGACCTCTGAGGAGAGCCTTCTGCCATTCAAGCCGTTTCCTCATCACAAACAGGCTCCTTAAATTCCTACACTGATCAAATGCTTGTATCAAATTCTTGTTGTATGACATTGACTTATTGTGAAGTGGCCCTGTCTTGCCAGTTGGGATGTTATGCTTCATGGAGACTTTTAGGATTCAGGCCAGCCAGCAAATCCATCCTCATCTTCTTCAGCATCTTCCTCACAGATATCTGTATCCTGTCATCCACATCAGACTCAACAGGCTGCTCACTCTTGTTCCCCAGAGCTGCCTTAAACCTCTTGGCTCTGCACTTGGAGATCCTACCTGTAATGCCTGATGGCCTCTGTTTCTCAGTCTATTTAGTGAATCATACTTGCCCTTCATCATGGCCCTGAGGATAATCCTGCCCATTTGGGTCTGGGCTGGATCTAGATGGCCTTCCTTGTATGCCTGAGACCTACCAAGTACTTGTTATTCTATAGAGTATTTTCTAGTTCCCACAGCTAGACTGTCCTTAAGTAGAAGGGCCTAAAACGCACTTATCATCCTGCTCCCAGCTCCTACCACAGTGCTTGGCACAAACTAAGCAAACCAGACACAGTTACTGGACATGTGAGTAAAAAAGAATGACGTAATGAATATTTGTTGAGAGGTCTTCCCAGAAATCTCCTTAAAGCCAACCATTTTGATTCTGTACCCCTCTGGATTCTGAGAGGTCTAGGGGCCTAATGCTCTGAAAATGCCCTAGTCACATCTCTGCGTATGGGAGCTAAATAAGGCCAACCGGCAGGATGGAAGGGCCCAACACCTCAGATGGAAGGTTAGAGGCTTCTCAGAATGGCAAACAGAACACAACACATTTTCTGACTGAAAGAGACTTGCTCATTAAATTCTTAGCAAAGCAAATAGCAATGGTGTTTCAACTACTGGGAAAGTGACCGAGGATGAAGCAGCAACCCCCATGGCTCTCCTTCCTACTCAGTACTCTGAGAAGCCCTCCATCTTTACCATACCCCACTCTCCATCTCACGAGGTCTCTCCTACTCCACTGGTTTCCCACTTGTTCTGCACTAGGCTACAAGGCCCTTTCAAGGCTGTACTGCTTTTCCTGTGAATCTGAAGTCACCTGCACCAGGGCCTTCCTCAGTCCTCTTCGCCTTCATTCCTCCCTGGGGTCCCTTAAAGGCACAGTTACCACCTGTAGGCTTGTTGACCCTCCTGCCATCTGTCTTCACACCAGCATCTCTGCAGCCTCAGGGCAGATCTGTGTGTCTTCCTGGCCTTCTCAGGACCACACTCAGGGCTGCACATATTAGCTGTTGCATAAATACTTCTTGAACAAACCCATGCCATTCTTTAGGCGGAGGCCAGCTTCTCTGTTAGCTTAAACCCATGAAGAATATTCCTCCTGGGTGGATGGATCTTTCTGGGTTTTGTGAGGTTTTATGGGGAGAATATTTTCTTTATTATTTTTGTTTTTTAATTTGTGATGATCCTGGGGCTTGAACTCACGGCCTCATGCTGTCTCTGGGCTTTTTTTTTTTTTTTTGCTCAAGGCTATTATTCTATCACTTGAACTATAGTTCCACTTCTGGTTTTGGTTTTGTTTTGGGGGGAGGAGTTCATAGGAGATAAAGAGTCTCAAAGGCTTGCTTTGTTGGGGCTGGGGCTGGCTTTGAACTGTGATCCTCAGATCTCAGCCTCCTCAGTAGCTAGGATTACAGGTGGTAAGCTGCAGCTCCAGGCTCAGCAATTTTTTAAATTCTTTACTATGCCAAAAATATTTATCTGTATCTAGGATCTCATTATATATGGTTAACTTTATTTACATAAGAAGTCAAAGCAAAGCTGTGCCCAGTGAGGTACGCCTGTAATCCCAGCACTTCAGAAAGCTAAAGCAGAAGGATTTCCAGTTCAAGGCTAGCCTGGGCTACCGAGTGAGATCTGTCTCAAAAACCAAACAAAAAAAAGTATTCAGAGTAAGAACTATGTGCATCAGTATCTTTTTTTTTTTTTGTCATGGGGCTTGGACTTTGGGCCTGAGCACTATTCCTCAGCTCTTCAGCTCAAGGCTAGCACTCTACCACTTGAGCCACAGTGCTACTTCTGGTTTTCTGGTGGTTTATTTGAGATAAGAGTTTCACAAGCTTTCCTGCCCAGGCTGGCTGATCCTCAGATCTCAGGCTCCTGAGTAGCTAGGATTACAGGTGTGAGCCACCAGCACCCGGCTGGCATCTTAATATTTAATTTAAAATACATTTTAAAAAGAAAGATTTGCTGGGCTGGTAGTTCAGTGGTAGAGCACTTACCTTGAATGCACAAGGCCCTGAGTTCAATCCCATGTTAGGATGCAGACAGAGATTTAAGAATATCTATATCATTATTTCAATATAAAAATTAACTTTCATCCATAAACCACATGTATGAGACTCTTCATCCTGTGACAATAAAACGCCTAACACCTAAGATTGAATTTTAAATTGATTTTATGCTTAAAATGAAGAAAATAATTTTAATTAAGAAAGGTTCAGGTGTGTGGGGTTGCACAATTTCATTTCTGAGCTTCTAAAATACAAGCCTGGGACTTGGATTCACATAAACAACTAAACTGCTACGCTTGCTTTTCTGTTTTTGTTGTTTTAAAAAAATCACAGCAGGTTTTTGACAGTAATTAGCAAATGATAAATGATGACTTCAAATAGGTTGCTGTAAGTATAACTTCACACTCAAAACATTTCTTCTATGAACAATGTAAATATGTTTTCAGATGAAAAGAAACAAACAAGACAGATGGGTTGTTCTGCACCTAGGCTCAATGGATGACTTCTTGACTCTTCCTTTTAGGGAGAAGGACATTTATTGCAGACACAAAGTCCATCAGTAGCAATGCAACCTATTTCTCTTCATTCTTCCTCCCTCCTGCTGGCTGGAGGATGGATAGGCAGCGGTAGGAGGTGATTTAAGACCAAGTTTTTACAGTAGCAGATCTGAAGTGGAAGACTGGAAATCTAAAGTTCCCTACACGCATACAGATCAATTTCTGATGTAGCTTCCATTAGAAAAATACCAAGTGCTGGATATTTGAGGCTCCCTTTTGCCTCTTTCACTGTTTTGCATATTTTCACTCTGTTTCTGGGTCTTTGGGGTCTTATTGATTTCACTTCCCTAAAGTCATGATTTTCTTATTTCATAATCTAGAGCTCCTTTATACATAGAGAGCTGTCCTCATAACAGTCCTCCAGGAGAAGTGGGTTTTGTAGGTGATAGACTGCCATGCTGTACTGGTGTTTGCAGGGTTCAAGATGGGATGAGTCACCTGCTCATGCGGTCTTGGCCAACAGCTCCCTGCTGTTTTAGAGAGTGTTTGACTTTACTTTGTGAAACCTTTAGAAAGGGTCTTTGTTTGCAGGGGCTCGATGGACAGAACTATTGCTGGATTTATTAACAAAAGCGCCATGCTGACAAACCTACCCATGCTCTTCTGCTACCTGAGAATCTGCAGAGCAGGGCTCACACCCCAGGGTCTGTGCCAAGGCCATCTCATCAGCAGCAGGAGGTTCCCGGTCTTGGGGCTGTCTCATCAGCTCTTTTTCCTGCTTGAGAAAAGATACTTATAATTTTAAGTTCATAAGAGGCTGAGTCCAGCCAGGCACCGGTGGCTCACGCCTGTCATCCCAGCTACTCAGGAGGCTTCCATCGAAGGCTCATGGTTCGAAACCAGCCCAGGCAGTAAAGTCCGTGAGAATTCTGATTTCGTATCAACCACCTAGAGCCGTGGCTCCAGCGGTAGAGCGCTAGCCTTGAGCAAAACAGCTCAGGGACAGCGTCCGGCGCACGCGCACACACGCACTACGTCGAGGCCACTGGCACGCACGCGCACACACACGCTCACACACTACGTCTGAGGCCAGAACAGCCCTGTCCCCAAGGCCTGGGTACTGTGCCCGAGCTTCTCCTTCTGCTCCCGTGGCTCCTCTCGGCCCTGGGTCTCTCTCTGGAAATCCCACAGGTTTCACGGCGGAGGCGCAGAGTCCTCAAGTCCAGTGCCGGCCCAAGGCGCCGGGCAGCAGGGCCCACGGGGGGGCCTGTCACCGTGGGGGACGGGACTCCCCGATCTGAGCTCGGACTCACACCCGCACGCAGGGGTCGGCGGTGACGGGGCGCTGGCGTCCCTGCCGCTGGTGAGCGCCGGCTCGACGTCCCGTGCGCCCAGCCCTCAAGGACCACGAGGGGGCTCAGTTCCGCTTCTGGGCCCGAGGCCACCTTCCGGTGACCGGGGCTCCCGTGAGCAGCCGGGCGGGCGGAGGGTCCGCCCCCCTCCCGCCCCCAGCTCCGGCCCGAGCCCGGCGGAGCGCGCGTCCCGGGAAGAGCACGAGGACCACGTGCGTCCCGCCCCGCCGCGGCGCGGGAAGTCCTCCTCCGGCTTCACGTCTCCTCCCCGCCAACTGAGGGAGAAAGGGGAGGAGGCGAGAGGCGAACCCCGCCAGGGATGGGGGCGCAGCGGCGCCAACCTATTGGCCCAGCCGCGGCTCCGCCCCGCCTCTCTGCTCAATAGGCCCGCCCCTGAGCCCGCCCCGCCCCCAGCACTAAGCCTCCGCCTTTATCTCCAGAGGCCACGCCCCCTCCGAAGGCCACGCCCTCGCCGGAGGCCCCGCCCCTCGAGGGAGCACCCCGCCCGCGCCCGCCGCTCCACCTCGCGGGCGGCAGCCACCCGGCCCGCCGCGCCCCGCCCCGCCCCGCCCCTCCCCGCCCGCCGTCCGCGCCCGGACCCCGCCCGTCGCCGGCGGCCCCGCCCCGGCAGAGACCACCTCTCGGCCCGCGGGGCGGGGGCCCAGCGCTCGGAGAGTCGCGGCGGTCCCAGCCCCGCGCCGTCTTCGCCGCCGCCGCCGCTGCCGCCGCCGCGGTTCCCGGAGCCGCGCGCGCCCCCGGCCGGGCGAGCCCCGGACGACGAGGAGCCGCGGAGCCCGCGGGCGCCATGCGAGCCAGGTAGGCGCGCGGCGGCGGGAGCCTTCGGGGGGGGGGCGCGTCGGGTCCGGTCCCGGCGGGCCTCGTTCCGCGGTCCCGGGCGCCCCCCAGTGCCCCCCGAGCCCGGGGCTCTGAGCCGCGGTGCGCCCCGCCGCCGCCCCCTCCCGGGAGCCCCGGAGCCCGCGGGGCGGGCGTCCTACCCCCCCCCCCCACCGGCGGCCCCGGGGCGGCGGGACGCGACCTCCGAGCGAGCGCCCCGCGGGCCGGGCGCGGGTCGGGGCGGCCCCGCCGGGGCCCCCGGATAAACTTGGTGACAGTGCACATTTCAACTTCTGGGCGAGCCTCGGGCGGCGGGAGCCCCGGCTCGGGTCCGGCCGGGCGATCGGGTGACCCGGCCGCCGCCGCGGACAGCGCCGGCGCCCGCGGGCGGAGGCCCGCGCCGGACAGAGGAGCGTTGTTCTCCGGTGTGTTTACCGGGAAGGCGCCGGGCGCGGCGGAGGGGCCCGGCCGTGCCGCCCGGCGGGGCTGCCCGCGGGATGCCGGGGAGGGCGGCGGGAGGCGGGCAGAGGCCGTGCGGCTCCTCGGCCCCGGTGAGATGGGGTTTCCCCCCTCTCTCCTTCCCGTGCGGGTGCAGCCGACCGCCTCAGCGTGGCCGATCAGCCCCGAGTTGGCCTAACTTGTGTTGGTGCGGCTGGTGCCCATGAGCAGAAAGCCCGGGCCGTCCCCAGCCCCGGAGCCGGCGACCCTTCCCCGCCTCCGGTACACCGCCCCGAGGTCCCAGCCGCGTCGCCCCAACTCACTTCTGGCTCCATCTGCCGAGAGCCTTCGGTGCCACCCGCTCTCCTTCCTCCTTGGAGAAACTTCACTGCCTCCCAGACCCAAAGTTTGTATTATTCATCTAGCTTTCCGTGCGGGCGTGTGCTCCTGGTGGACATCTCCGTGTCTGGGGGTGCTCTCAGACAAAAAGTGGGCTTCGGTGGGGGGGGGAGAGAGAAAGGGGGGGTCTGGTTCTTTGCCTTGTAAAACCGATGGTTCTGGTTCTCCATCTGCTCCTCGGGCCACCGTAAAAATTAATGGGTGGTTTGCAGAGCGTTTGGATGGCCCTGGGTGGACCGCAGCTGCCCCACTTCAGGTGCTGGTGGAGAGCGTTTTGCTGTTCTGTGCAGTCATCCCGGTGGAAAGGCTGCTGCAGAACAAGCAGACCCCAGGAGGAAAATATTCCCATTCTCCTGTTCACACAGGCTGAATCCCCCATGTGGGACCTGGAGGGGGTGGTGCGGGGGTTTTCGAGCCCCCACTCCCCTGCTTTCTGCACGAGGGTGGGTTTCCTAAAGTAGCCTCGATGTGGGATGGTGTCACCTATGTGGAAAGCCCACCCAGACCCCCTCTATCCACGAGGGGGTACCAGCAGCAAACGACCTGGTTTCCCCTTATTTGTTTTATGCTCACATGTTTACTCAATGAACAATGACCGGCTAGGAGGCTGCTGCCCAGAGGCCTCTGTGGGCTTTTGGTGTTTTCCTGTTGTCCTGAGGTTCAGACACCATGTTGCTAGTTCCTAAAAAACAATTAGTAGAGACCCCATAGGTTTGGCTAATTCCTGGTGCTTTGCGCCCATGCTGGGCTTCACAGCACAGCGAGCTGCTGTTTGTCCACCTCCCCACCCCCCCCCACCTCTCAGACCCAGGGTGGAAGATCCTCTTCCTTCACTAGTCAGTCACTCTTCCATAGTTTCCTGCCCCTTCCACCAACACTTGGATGTGGTTGGTGGTCAGGCCTGAGGTTTGTAAGGGCGCAGAAAGTGGGTTGGATGGATTGGTGATAAAGGTATCCTTGCCTGGGCTGTCTTCAGCTTGTGTCCTGCTCTTCAGTTTCTGGGTGGAGGGAGGAAGCCGGGGAACCATGCTGGAATTTCTCCTTTGCTGTTTACTAATCCAGCAGTCTGGAATGACTTCCCTGTGGACTGCTTGAATAGACTTTCTTCTTTTTCTCATGCTGGTTTCTAGTCTGATAATAAGATATGTAAATGAGTGAGGAATGGGTTTTCCGGGGTTTAAATCCTCTGATCCTGGCCAAGTAACAACCCCCCCCCAGGTTCCCCTGAAACTGAAACTGCCCTGTATGTGCTTTCCTTGGGTGGAAGCCAACATCTTCCCTGGAATCAGGTAAGGCACTACCTCAGGCAGCCCTTGCTGACCTGATCTGGGGCCCTGAGCTCACCAGTGTAATTCGCTGTTTGAGATACCAAACGCCAGCAGCCAGCCCTGCAGCTTCCCTTCGCTTTGTTAGTTTCAAAATCAACACCTGCTTGGGACTTTGCTGTTATTTTTTTTTTTCTTCTGAGAATCGGCATCCTACCCCTGGAACATGCCCCAAGGCCCTGAAGACGGACAACAGACCTTGGCTGCCCTGGGGGGAAGGTCACAGAACAGATGCCCAGATTTTACTGGGAGTGAGCTCAAAGCCTTGGGCCATCCAGTTTACACTGAGCTTGCAAAAGGGGGCGCAGTTGGGTCCTGGCTCCCCTGGCTACTTGAACAAGGCCCACCTCCACTACCGCCCTTTGCAGGGATGACTGAAAAGTAACTCACCGAGCCCCGCCTGAGCTCCCAGGAACAACAAAGCTACCACTCAGACTCCTCCTGGAAGTCTTGGCCAGCTACTCTTGGGCCCCTGGGGCAACCGTGGGTTACATAACTCTGTCCTGGAGGCCCTAGGACCCACTCCTGGGAGGAGGAGGCCAGAGCAGTCACTGTTAGAGACCAGGTAGCAGTGAAGAGTTGTGGCGGGATGGGTTTTGAGAATGGGGATTGTGAAATCCCTAATTCTCAAGAGCAGCCACAGTCTCCCACCCACCTGCCAGGTGAACCACACCTCCCACCCACTAAACCCGTACAGCTGTCAGGGACCGGGACTCATATCTGGATGCCTGAAGGAGTAGAAGTAGGCATCTCTGGCCGAGGGCTCCCACGACCCCAGGGCACCCCTATGGGCATACTTTCTGACCATGAAAGTTTCATTTTCCCAGGGAAGAATGTAGGCAAATTCTCCCTCCACCCCAATAGTGTAGTGCATGCTTGAGCTGGGGTTTGAACCTGGATCTGTCAAGTCCAGAGCCCTTGGTCACACGTCCCCAGATGCTGAAATTAAAGAAACAAATGCTCTCAAGTCATGCCTTCTGGGCAGCCTTAGAACGAGGATGTGGAAATAGCAGCGTGCTGTCTTGTCTCTTGCACAATTAGGAAATAGCTGGTACTGGGTGGGTGAGACATCTTCAAATGCCTGCAGAACCTTCTCAGCCTAATGGGTGGCCGTCAGTGTGTGCCTTCCTTTTCTGAGCAGGAGCCCAGGCCCTGTCTTTCCGCTGGGAGAAGCCTGGTGTATTTGGAAGACTGAGTCCAAAGTTGGGATAACCCGATATCTGGTCTGAAATCTGCCCATGTACTGTGTGGCAGGGGCTGGGTAGATGAGGTCACTAGAATAAGATTCTAGGAAGGCTGCTAAGTAAATGTAAGATAAGGCTTCCACCTTCTCCTTCAAAATCAAATAAGAAATGACATACTAATGTGATTACTCTTATCTGCTCAATAAAAGCCTGTCTCTGAGGCCTGCTAGCCCAACTCTGAACAGATAGATAGAAAAGAATCCTTTCTTTGAAAGGATTTTCTGATTGGAAATTCTTACCCTCTCTTCTCCCCATGGCCATCCTTCAGACTCTGGG
Source organism: Dipodomys merriami (assembly GCF_024711535.1). NCBI lineage: Eukaryota > Metazoa > Chordata > Mammalia > Rodentia > Heteromyidae > Dipodomys > Dipodomys merriami. The sequence continues at coordinate 4,443,954 of NW_027202270.1, read as the reverse complement.
ACCTCCTGAAGTCTTGAAAGGTGCTTTTCCAGCCCTGTGTAGGAGGCCCCTAGCCAGGTGTGGGCTTGGGACTTGCTTTGGAGGAGAGAAACAAAGAGCCCAGATGGTGCCACCTGCCTGTGTCTGTGGTGTAAACACTCCCACCCAGGTGGGATTTAAACTAACCTTAGGGCTGGCAGCCTTCCTACATGTTTAACAATTGGGGGAAGCTGGGGGGGGAGGAGGGGGGCGTCTCTCACTTTCCACTGTGCTGAGACTCCAGCCAGCCCCCCATGTTGTGATAACAAAATAGCCGCCTAACTCCACTTGAGCTGGGTCTGCTGGGAGCAGCACTGAGCCAGGGGTCAGGTGTCACTGAGTAAACTGATTTGGCCAGCAGGAAGGCTTCAGAGCTCCAGCTTAAAACCTGACCTCCTGATATGGTTAAAGCAGAATCCCTCGGTATGGGTCTCGGCAGTTCTAGCTTTTCAAAGCTCCCCAGAGATGCTTAGGTGAGCCTGGGGCGGAGTGCCACTGCTGTGGTGATGTTTGTGTGAGGAGGGGCTTGGGGTGGTACAGGGTAGGGCGGCGCATGGCTTGGCATGCCAACCTTGACTTGGAGCTTGCGATGTTGAGGTCTCCCCTTCTGCACAAGGTGAGTGCCTGACGCAGGCTGGCGTCCTGGGAAAGGCCAGCATCCCAGCCGCAGTGGTTCGGGTCCTCCAGGGGTGGGGTTGACTTTTCCTCGCTTGGCTTTGGCTATTCCTGCTGGTGTAGAAGGAGTTGGGCAGATAGACGGAGGTGGAGATGGGGATGGGGATGAGCTGACCTTGGAGGGTGAACAAAGAGAGGCAGGGGAAGTCCAGGGGGCTTCCTGGTGTCAGAGTGAAGAAATTCCAGGACTCAAGGGCTGTGACTGAGGATATGGGCTGGGGACACACAGGAGCAGCTTATACTTCCCTTTGTCATACTTAGCAGTGTAAGTATTTAATAGCATGAGAACAAGGGGGAGTAAAGTGTCCATCAGCCGTCGGCCTGGGTCAGGAAAGGGCTTCGGGAAGGGCCATGTGTGCAGGTCAGGGAAGGACCGCCGGCGAGAGGGCTGGCCAGGCGTCTCCTCAGATTTGGAGCCTGTGAGGAGGAGCTCAGTACAAAAAATTTAGTGCCAAAAGCAGGAGCTGGCCAGGCCTCTGGTTCTGTCTTCCTCCCTGAAGTGGGGCAGGGTCCGAGGGCTGCCAGGCAGGAGCATCTGTGGATGAGGGAGCAGATACTGTGTGCCCAAAGCCAATGAGGAGATGTCTGGGGGTGGGAGGTGCTAAGTGCTGCATGGAAACAAGACAGGGCTGGGGAATGGAGGACTGACATGGCTTGTAAGAGGCATGTCACTGAGGTAGCAGGGAAGCTTCTAGAAGAAAGCACAGCACAGTGGAGGCCACTTGGGAGAGGCTATGTGGTGAAAGAAATACATTATCATTTGAGAATGTACAGATGGATGGTCCAGGCCACAGCTGGGTGAGAGGATCTGGCATTATGGGGGCCAGGAGTCCTGATGGGGGCCTACGGAGGTGATGAGGTAGTAGGAATGAGGGAGCAAGGGAGGTGGAGGAGAGAGGCAGCAGGGGAAGCTGGTGGAAGCCTACTCCAACTGTCTGCAGCCTTGGGTGGAGGCCTGCTGACAAGGGACTTGTTTGTTCCTGGGATGCCCAGCAGAGCCATGCTGCATCCCATCCCAAGGTCAGGGGCTGCCCTGCGCCCAGTGTCTGCCTCTGTCCAGCCTCCCATCCATCTGTTGTCCTTCTAGACAAGTGCTTCCTGAGATGATTGCATCTCTATGTACTCTCTATGCACACAGTAGGCCTTCAGCCACAGCATGTTTAGAGAGAGGGAAAGGGAGGGAGGGAGGGAGGGAGGGAGGGAGGGAGGGAGGGAGGGAGAGAGGGAGAGGATGGCCAGGAAAAAGCAGGGTGGTGACTTCATGTAACACCTAGTGACTACTCTAATATTCTCTTCTTAAGCATCTTGACAGCTTAAAACTTGCAATATATGACCAGAGTAATTTCTAGCATTAAGAATTCTGGCTTATGAATAATAATCAGCATACTTATAAAATGCTGTCAAGTGGCCATCCCAAATTTGTATGCGATTTAATTTTTAATGCAGACAGGCAGACTTCCCTTGCCTTTGTTTACCCATTTTATGTACGCTATTGCCCTTTGTAAAAGGGTTTGAATTTTTAATAGCTTTCCGATACAAAGAGGTGAATGGAATATCCTGAAACCGCATATTTGAAAATCCCCTAAGAAATGTGGCCTTGATCGACCGTGGTGTCAGATGTGTGTGTGTGTGTGTGTGTGTGTGTGTGTGTGTATCCCACACATAAGTGACAGATAAAGTATTGTGCTCAGATCTAACTGGAAATAATTGCTTGGAGCATGTGAACAATCCATGCAGTTGGGGAGTTGGTGTTGGGTCGGTGGTCACTGGCGTGCAGTGCTGATGGTCTTAGCGCTGCCGTGTGCTTGCTTTCCTCTGCTGCCTCCTACACATCCTCTCTCAAAGGTTTTTTTCTGCTTTTCCCTCCTGGTTCAGAAATCTGGATTCAAGGTGTTTGAAAGAGGAATGCTGTGTTCCTGGCTGGCACTAGAGCTGTTGGCCCGTTCGCTGGCATGGTCTGGGGTCAGGGAACCAACCTTCTCATCCGTTCATGGTGGGGACCAGCTGTGGTGACATCAGGAGAGCCAGCACCGAGCTAACCCTTCCCCAGCCGGTCTCTGTTGCGCCTGCCACAGGTTTGCTTATGTTTCATCAGAACCACCTGTGGCTGCATGACTCCAGTCAGGGGAAAGGCCGTGTCACCCTTCTGGAGACAGACATGACACTCAGGTGAAGAAGTTGCACCTTTTTTGGGGGGGGCATCCGGTCGTGTGGTCTGAACTCTGGGCCTGGGCGCTGTCCCTCAGCTCTTCAGCTCAAGGCTAGCGCTCTACCACTTGAGCCACAGCGCCATTTCTGGCTTTTTTCTTTTTGCTTATGTGGTGCTGAGGAATCGAACCCAGGGCCTCAGGCATGCAAGGCAAGCGCTCTACCACTGAGCCACCTTCCCAGCCCAGAAGTTGCACCTTTTAACGTAGGCGTTTTCCTGTGGTTTCAGAGTCTCCCTGTGTTTATTGGGTTTTCTCCGCTGGCAGGCTTCACGACTCTTCAGTGGTCATTCAAATAGGAAACGGGCCGGCTTGGCTAGCACAACCGAAAGTTGTCTTGTTCAGGAAACTTGTTACTGAGGGTGGGATGCGGCCGAGCGCCTCTCAGGTCTTCTGTCTGCCTGCTTGCGTGGACCAGGCCCTTGTCGGAACAATAGCTGGAATGTGAGACCTCCTTTTCCCAGTGGCCTCTCCAATGGCCCTTTTGTGAGGGCTGTTGCATTTTTCATTTGGGGGATGTCACAGCTCAGAAGAGTTTCCCAGCTCCACACCCCGCCCGCAGATGTGTGCCTTCTGTGTGGACAGTGAGCTCAGCTTCTGAGTCTGTAGCATGGTGATCATCAGCCTGATCTTCTGCAGTTGGGAGATCCCATTAATGTCCCCACAAGGCTCCCTGTGTGTCAGTGTGGGGTTAGTTCTTCAGGACTTGTAGCTCTTTTGAGTGTTGTGTATCCTCTAGTTTATTCTTGAAGGCTGAATAAATAAAGAGTGCTTTTGTGGTCAGGGAAATGACCTCTGGTCACGGCCTGACCTGGACAGGGAGGGTGGTCAGCCAGGGGGGTGTGCTGGCCATGGACAGGACATTCTGCTGACCTTCATAAAGCAGGCATGTTCACTTTGCCCTCTATCGGAATCTTGGAAGAGGAGGAAGGAGAGATGCCAGTGGTGGAGTGTGTCAGGAAAGGCCAGCAGCATGCTGCCCAGGTCACTGTGCTGTCCCGGGAAAGGGCCCTCCCCTCCCCCAGCTCCCCTCCCTGCTACTTTATAGATAGATGGATTCTAGAGGGAATAGTTCCTTGTGATTTTTTTTCTTTTCTTTTTTTTTCTTATAAGAAATACTTTTCACTAAAGATTTTTTTGTTATTCAAATAATTGCATGTGAATTTTATTTTTTCTAGCCAATGCCAAACTGTTATTTTCATAACTTCCTAATAAAAACTATATACGTTTTTAGAAACATTTGAAAACATTCAAGGAGGGCTGTAGGTTGGCTTAAGTGTGTGTCACCTTGCTGGACCCTGAGTTCAAACCCCAGTGCTTCCAAAAAGGAAATGAGAAAATGTGAAAGGGAAGAAAAGTTCACAGCAGTGGAGTTCCACCCAGGATAACTGAGCTGTGAGTGTTTTTGTGTGAGTTTTATTTCCTGATATTTCCACATGTAAACTTGCCAAGCAGAGGCCGCAACATAAAGAGAGGGCATCAGTAAATGTGTGTATGTGCGTGTGGGTGTGTGTGTGCACGCCCCTGCGCCTGGGTGCTGTGCCCAAGGCTAGCACCCTAGCACTCTAGCTTTCTGCTGGTTAATTGAAAATAAAAGTCTTCAGGGCTTTCTTGTTGGGTTGGCTTTGAACCATGATCATCAGATCTCAGCCTCCTGAGTAACTAGGATTACAGGTGTGAGCCACCAGTGCCTGGCTAGTAATTTTTTTTTTTTTTTAGCAAGCATTATATTTGTTCAGTGAATGCTTCAAAAATGGCTTTTATCTACGAGTAACATTCTCAGATTAATAAGTACAGATTTTCATCCTCACTTTTAAAATCAGACTTGCACAAGTATCTTCTCTGTTTATTTAGCAAGTCCCATGACTAGACAGCTCCCTGGTTCATTTGAAATGATAGAGGACACTGCAGTGAGCATCTTAGATGCATTTACATAACATCTTTCGATCTATGCTTCTCCTTGGAGTGAGTCTTACTTTTATTGTGCCCCAAATCTCTATAAAAAGTTGTATAATTGCTTCTCAGAAAAGCACCTTTGAGGTGCTTTGTGGGGAGTTTCTGCTCCATCACGTAAACGTGGCCAGCTGAGAGACCAGCCTTCTGGTGGCCCGCTTTGGGGGCTCATTCTGTTACTCGGTGCCTAATGCTCTACATGGTGAGGATGTGCTTATGTAGGGAGGCGTTTGATGCCTGCTCCCCTTACTTCTCCAGGGTCGCCTCATGGGGCCAGGGGCTTTTGTCAGCTGTCGCTTTGTCAGCTGTGAACAGATGGACTGCAGCCTGATAGGGGACTGGGAGTGGCCCAGACTTGGTGTCTAGGACCTCCAAGCTCATGAAGAGAAAGTTCTGACTGGCTCGGTGTCTCAGGACTTCTCCTCCTGGCAAGGGGAGGAGAACTAATTTGTGGGTGGACTATTTTCTGGGATGGCTTGGCACTCCATTTCAGTGAGTCGTCCTCAGCGTGTTGGGGGCCTTGTAAAACCCCAGTTAGGACAGGGACTGGCCCCTGCCAGAACCCCTCATTAGTGCTCACTAGTGCTCATTTGCGCTGTCCATTAGCCCAGGCACGCCCAGCACCAGGTTTGGGGTTCGGAGGCTCTGAGGATCTGCTGTCTTTTGTAACTGGCTGGGTTTAACTCATTCATTATTTGGCTTTGGGCGGAAGAGGTCACGAGACGCCAGAGACAAGCTCAGGGCTTTTGCCCAATGCAGAGAGGGTGTAAAAGCCCACGGGGAAGACAGGGTTCCCAGGAGTGTCCTGGGGACCCCAGGGCAGGCTCCCCATCGAAGAGACAGGCAGGTCAGGCAGGATGCTCAGGTTGGGTGTACAAGGTGGGGAGTTTGGGGGCAGCATGAGGTTGGGTTGCAGACGGGTGGCTAAAGAGCCCTGTCACCTTAGCAGGGTGGCACCAGCTCTCAGCCGGGAAGGACATGCAGGCCAGCAGCTGCACCAGACAGCCTCTCGTACCTTTGATCCGCTTTAAACTTTCACCCAAGGATATGGGGAATTTTTAGGAGTCTATGTATAACTGGAGAGCCAGAGGTGAGCTCCCCAGGGGGTGAGCTCCCCAGGAGGCCACCAGCCCAGGGGGTGACATGGCCAACCTTGCCAGAAGGTGACCTGCTCAGAGGGTGATGTGGCCTGTGGAGGGGTGGGGGCATGACCCAGTACACCACCCTCGCCCTGGCTCCCTTCCACACAGCCTGGGCTCCCCTCCCGGCCTCCCATGACCCCACAGAAGTGCCACCAGGTAGTACTTCCCCGCCAGGCTGTCATGAGACTCTCATGCAACCAGCCCCAGGTCAGATGACCACTCTGTACAGTTCTTCAGAGTTACTTTTAATTCCACAAAGGCATTTCCGGAACGAAGCCAACACTTGGACCGGTAGAGGAGCTGCCACATTTGTACATCCCAGAAAGAGACCGCTACCATCTGAGCCATGCCTCCCACCCCTGACTTTGGAGCTCATACCACATCTGCCATCATACACCTCTCCCACCTTTCTTTGCCCATCAGAGACCAGTTTCCCTGGGTACCTGGCTGTCTCCGCCCTGGCGGGGCAGTATCTCTGTGTCTAGGATGTTCTTGTTCACTTGCTGGTGTTTGGGGCTGACTAGTCAGGCGGTTGTCCCCTTTGGATCCACACCCACTAGGGTGAACGTGTGGCTTCCTACCCGCCAGAGAGACGTCTGTGTTGAAGCCATGTTAAACCAGCTAGTCTTATGACCTTAGCCTTCTCCAGGAAGAAACCCAGCCGTCCTCAGCATGCCCAGAGTACAGCCATTACATTTTCACAGGCCAGAGGAAACAAGAGCCGGAAAATGATGTCATAAGCACTGGTGGTTGTTTTTTTTTTTTTTTCTTCCTCTTTTACCATTAGTGAAATCGTCTGGAAATTGGCTGCTTGTTAAGTAGGCAATCTGTTTGGTACCCTGGGAGGAAGACAGGTTATTTGGCAGGAAAATGGGAAAGGCAGCGGTGATTCCCACAGTGACCACCATGCCAGGAGGCTGCCTAACAGGTGATAGCGCACATTCCGAACAAAACAGCAATTCACAGAAGGTTGTGAGTTGGACCTTCTGGGAAACACGTGTGCACCCGTGACTTTGAATATGTAACCGGGGGGTAGTGGTATTTTTTCCTTGACCCTGTACTGCTGGGAATTGCAAGTAGGTGACACTGCTGAACTTGTAGGTGTCCTTATGGAGGAATGCCCCCAAGTCACAGTTTTAGGTGGGTGAGATTGGGTTGGGAGAGGTGGTGCACACCCTCTTCTCTCCTCGTCTTTGAGGAAGCTAAGCAAATTGTACATCTTAAATGTTGGCAGGGAAGAGTGTGAGGGAGCCAAGGCAGTGTTTGCAGAGGCCCACAGGCTGTTCCTCTGGCCGGATCTGTGACGTGTCTCCCTCAGTCACACCCCCGAGGTAAATGGTATTGTTGACATTTTACTCAGGACGACGCTGCAGCCCAGGGGACCCTGGCCGTGCAGTGGACACAGTGTTGGTGTCTAACTACACTGGGCAGGGTGGTTAACCCAGGTTACAGCACAAGACACCTGGGCCTTGTGTTTAATTTTTTATGACGCTTTCACATCCTGTTTCTGAGGATCCCTGAGCATTGGATACAATTTCCATTTCCTTCTCTCCCTGTGAATTCTAAGAGTTCTGGGAAACTGGAGAAACAAAGCCATTTTCATGCATAGCAGGTAGTCCTGTGTGGGCAGAGAATGGAAATGTTGCTTAATTAAGGCAACATCACAGGTGGCAGTGGAAGTGTTAACACACATGTAACATGTTAACCCTGCACTCATGAGGTTCCCTCCCTCGTCCCTGATCTTGTTGGATGTTCACACAGGGCACACAGCCCTCGTGCTCATGAGGATGGTGATAATAATGCCCTCAGGAGCACTGGCTGATGAGTGTCCTTAGCATTTCGCCACACACCATTAGGGGACTCATCAGAGCTGCTCCCTGCAGTGGCGTGGGTTGGAGTCCTTCACCAATCTCCTGTTCTGCTCCACACGGGGCCTTAGTTCTTCAAAGTCCACAGCAACCCAGGTTCTGCTAGCCAGCCCAAGCAGTGCTGTGGGAGGTGGGAACCCAGGGTGAGACATGACAGTGGCTCAGTGATGGCCGGTGGGTAGAGTCTGGCAGGGATAGTCCAGTCGCACACAGGCAGTCCAATGGCAGCAGCCATTGGTGGCGATGACCTAGTCCAGACCCTTACTGCCCTGCCTGGTAAGTATTTCAGAGATGGATTTGTATTCTAAGCAGCCTGCTTTCAGACATCTCCAGGAGGTCCTTCTCTGATAGCCCCACGCAAGAAGCTCCGCACGCTGATGGGCCAGCGTGCCTGCGGGGCCCCTGTCATTTGGGCAGAAGCCCAGCCCTTCCCCGCCCAGGTGAAGAGGCTGTGCGCTGGCCTGCCCGCCCGGCTGGATCTTGAGCTGATGGAATGTTCACCAGATGGTCAGAGACTCCAGCTGGCGGAGTGATAAGGGCTGATGGAACATTCTAGATCTCTCTCCTTTGGAAGTTCAAGCCCCTTTCGGAGGGCCTATTGGGAAGGAGCCAGGTCAGTAGAACCATGCGATGAGGAGACTGGATTCTTCTGAGTTCCTAGGGCTAGGTGGTGGCGTTCCTTCCACTGGAGAAGGCCTTATTTCTTATTCTAATGTCCCTTCTAATCAAGAGACTTACTTTTCCAGTTTACCCTTGCTTGTTTTCCAGTTAATTCTTAGTGCTGTGTTGGGGCCAGGTGGGGTCCTGTATGGGTTTTTTAAATGGGGAATTCATTGACATTCTCTTCGGCTTAGGATACTCTGGTGTTTGTGGTTGTTTTTGGTACTCAGGAAGCAGTAATTTGATACTGATGGACTGAATTAAGACGTTAACTCTGCCATGTTTCAGGCCCCATATGCCTGGCGATTTGTCACTGGCCCCCAGGTCCAAGCAACTGGCCTCACAGCTCCCTTGTTTTCAGTGGGTGCACACTATACCAAGTTTCCTCCTCCTTACTGGTTTCCTTGCCATATAATTTCTTCAATACTAAAATCCTCCCGTGTGTTTGATGTCCCCATCTGTTTTTGCTCTTCCTGATCCTCCTTTATCATTGCTCTTGCTGCATTATTTTTGTTTTAGTTGAACTGTTTGTTCTCTCACTCCACACTTAAAACTCTCCTTGCTATATTTTTCACATTTGGGGTAATGATACACACTGCTCGCTTTATCACACTCCTTCTACATAGGATTTTTTTCTCTTTGAGCCAGTGTCTCCCTGTGTAACTCAGGCTGATGGTCCAAACGTTGAGACTACAGATGGAACCTTCTTGCTGTGTTTCCGGGCCACATGGATGTTGCCTTTAAGCCAGGAGAACATGCATACTTACCTAAGCCCAGGGGGGTCTCTTGTCTCTGCTCTTCCTGGTGGCCCTGGGAACAGTTGGCATTTTCATCTGGTATTGTCCTAGCTGCCAGTGTTGCTAGACCTTTGTTGTTACTGTTGGTGAAGCTACCTAATTTGCTGGGCTTTCGTGGTGTTTTGTGTATGGTTTTGATTTTGTGTGCGTATGGCTCTGTTTTGGGTAGTTTGGGGTATGACCAGAGTCTGTCTGTCTCTCTGCCTCAGTGTTCACAGCCCTCTCTCAAGGCGTGGAGGTGGTGTCACCATGGGTTGCCGGTGGGCCTCCTGGCACAAGACCTTCCCCGGGGGACCCCCAGGTGTGCCAGGACGGCCAGTGTGTGGCTTTGAGGCACACAAACCCCTCCTGCTTTGTCTCCTGCTTCCCATCCACCCATTTACCCCGCAAGCCTGCCCGCCCACACCCTGCTGGACAGCGCTCAGTCAGTGCCTTTGTCCTTTCCAAGAACTGCCGAGTACAGCTCTGATGGTCCCTCTTCCTGACTGGCGCGTGTCCGTGGCCCCTGGTGTCTCAGAACGAAGCCAACCTTTTTGGATGGTGTTCCTGAGTGTGCGAGCTGGGCTTCCGGCATTACTTCTCCACCTGCAGCCACTGGGTAGAACCTGTGTGGCCCCTCACACCGCACCAGTGCTCCCCGGGCCTTCCTCCTGCCCTCGGCGCTCCAGACAGGTGTCACTCACCCGCCTGCAAGCCCCCGCGCTCCCACTTCAGTCCTAAGTCCAGCTGACACTGCCCATACATGTTGACGCTGAGCATTACTGGCTCCTGAATTCAAAGGAGCCTTGTCTCTCTTTAAGACATCTTGGTCTCGGGCCTTTACACGGAAGGAACACTGCTTAGTTCCCTCCCCTTGTGGGTTGGTGGGCCCTCGGTTGGTCTGGAGCCCCAGCCCTGGCCTTGGTCCCCAGCTGAGGCTGAGCAGGACAGCGCAGAGGCCCCCGCCAGGGCACGGCATCTCAAACGGTATCATTTCCCAGATGATGGTTTTTCAGGAGCTTTTTATTATAGGAACAACGGATGTGTTTGTAACCTTCCAGAACCGTAGAAATAGAAAGCCAGCCGGCCATGCCCCTCTCCCCAGCGTCCCCTGGGAACCAGCCTGGCATTCCTGGGGCCTCCTCCGTCCCGTGTGGCCTACCACTTCCCTGTCCTGGCACCTCACTGGACACCCCCAAAGTGAGGCTGCTTATCCAAAGCTGTGAGATCGGGTCCCCTTTTTAACCACTCTCCATCTATTTCACGGGTCCTCAGGTCTGCGGGGCTCCCTGCACCGGGCAGAACTTTCCCAGCCCTTTTTCCTCTGAGGACACTCAGAGACTCTTGAAGGTCATGACCTCAGTCCCTTCTGCTGCCACTGAAAGTGTTACAGTGAGTGGCACAGAAGGGATGAACTGTTCTGTGGACAGGCTGCCCTGGGGCAGATAGAAATATCTGGGCACCACCCCTGGTTGTGTGGGGCCCGCTTGGAAGCCCATAGGAGCCCGTGGGATGTGAGCTCCCAACTCGGTACTTCTGCTTTTGGCTTGGGGGTCAGCAGCCTTGCGGGGGGGGGGGGGGGGTCCATCCCTCACTGTATTATATAGTGACAAGTGTGTTGCCACCCGCCCTTGCCAGCTGTCCTGGCTGGGCTGGGAGGAGGAAGGAACCCAGACTGGTCTCAGTGTTCACACATGGGGTAGACGTAGCTCCAGTTTCACTCCTGCAGGTTCTGCCCGTTTGGGACACGGGCGATTTGTAACAGGGATCATTGTGAACCGGAACAGTGTGGGAACTCCATCTGGCATCAGCCCCCGTCCCGTCCCCTCGAGCTTGCTGACCTCAGGCCGTGACCCATGCCTATTGCCGGGTTCCGTGAACTGGAAGAGAAGGGGGTGTGAAATGAGCTTCTCTGACTCAGTCTGGCTCAGGAATCGAATATTCCTAGGGGAGCCCCATGGAAGGCAGGTGTTTTTGTGGCCTGAATTGTTACCCTGAAACTGATCCGGTTTCCGTCTCTGTGACCTCAGTGGCAGCAGTGGGTAGTGCGGAAGATCAAGGGCTCTGCCTGGAGCTCCTGCGTGTGGACATGCCAGGCCCAGGCAACAGGCCTGGAGTCTGGAAATCGGGCTGCATCGAAGTGTGGTATCACTGATGGTGGTATCAGGTGGTGTCCACAACCTGAAAAACTTTATTTACTGTGCCTCAGGACTCCCTAATTCTATAGTCCCACCTTTGAAACAGGCAGACATTATTGGACCCTATAGGGAAACTGAGACACCAAGCAATTTGAGGGCAAAAAATTGCACAGAAGTAGTTTGTCCCAGAGCCATTCAACCTTATTCGCCTGCCCACTGGCTTCCCTGCTCCCTGATCCTTGGGTCTTCTTCATCCCACAGAAACCAGTCTCAGTGCTCTGAGCCTCAACCCCCCAGAGCCCAGGGGCCTGTGGCTGAGCTTAGGGCCTGGATGCTGTGTGGATGGCTGTATCTTCTAGGAACAGGGGCCTCAGTTTTTAACCAGTGACCCCTGCAGAAGATGGCCCAGAGGATGGCCCGAGACTCGAGAGAGGCCACTGTCAGTGAACTGTCCATCCCTGATAGTGTCCGTTACCAAGGATGATGTCAGCCAAAACCACCTACTTGGCCAGATGGCAGAAAGGGCTTGCTTGACCTTGGATACTTGGTTCTTTTCTAGAAATGGCTTTCTAGTAACTACAGGCCAGCTTGTTGCCTTTATCCCTTTATTGAGCCATTCAGAGTTTACGTTCCATCAAGCTTATAGCCCATCAGTAGTTTAGAGTGGCCGAGTGCTTACGGTCTCAGGGTGCGGGGGTGTCAGTGCAGGTGTGCTAGGGCTGAAGGTCTCTCTCACAGTTTCCTGTGTCTCTTGGGCCTGTGCTTGTTTTGTAATAAATACAGTGGCTTGCATTTGCTCATCTGTGGCTGACAGTGGGCACAGGAGACAAGAGGACTGAAGAAGGTGGGCAGGTGAGCAGGGTCACCACCAACAGTGAGGTCATGTTGGTCACGACAGGGTAACAGCAGTGTGTTGTCCCTTCCCCTCTGTGGTGTCTACCCAGTGGCACTGTGAGAAACACCAGACATCTCCCAGATCTCCCAGCCAATGGGGGGCTTGGGAAATACCGAGCCAGTCCCCCGGACACCACCAAGGTCTCCTAGGCTGGTCACCCTGGACACTGTCAAGGCCATTTAGCACAGCAACATCTGGAGGAATGCCTAGAGGAGCCTAGTCAGACAAGACCACAAAATGTCGCGTGGTGTTCTGGATGATTTCTGGGTGGAGAGAGGACCCGGGACAGTTGGTTGCCCAGGTTTGCAAAGCCCGCCTTGGCTGGCCCGGTGCTCTGTGGGCCTCGGCCTCTCTTCCCATCAGCGGATCTTTGTTCTCTCCTGGCGCAGACGTTCAGTGGGGAGCGCTCCCAGCCGGGCGGAACTTCTAAGCACACACCAGATGATCTTTTTGCAGAGAGAACTTGAGAAAGGCAGTGGAGTGGTGGGGACAATGGGCGCCTTAATAAACAGAAGAAACTCTGAAATGCAGACCCACCAGGGTGGGTGGATGAGAAACAGGATGGGATTATCTGTCCTTCAAAGATGAAACTTCAAAGCTACACTGAGCTTCTGCTCCATGAGCTGGAGTTGGGGCACCGAGTGTGAGCCAGCCCCAGGACCGAAAGCAAGTGTGCATGCATGCGTGAGCCAGCCCTGGGACCGGAAGGTGCGCGTGCGCACACGACCTTGCACGGGTGTCTAATCTTCTTAGACAAAGGCTCTCTGAGAGGAGCCGGCTCCTGCAGACCTAGTGCTCAGGTGCTGAAGTCTTCCAGCCCAGCTGTTCTCCCATCGAGCTTACGGGCACAGGAATCGTCCAGAGACAGCCATTACAATGCAGATTCCGACTCAACAAGCTGGTGTGGCGTGTGTCTGACCAGCTCTCCAATGACTTAGGGTGTACTTACATGACATCAGCTATGGGTAGCATACGGCTAAATGCCTTGCAGGGGTCCACTGCCCACAGAGGTAGCCTTTCAAGGTGGATGTCATATTTTGCCCTTTTTAGAGCTGAAGAGGAGCTGGTGGGCAATTCTGTGGCTTGTCCAAGGCTCTGTTGGGGCGGGGTCCAGCAGGGCTCCAGAGCGCCAGGCAGTCCAGGGCCTGTCCTGCCCTGCACCTGCAGCCTCTCGGGTGGGACGGTGACACTTTAAAGCTGCCATGTTCACCTAGACACACCCTAAGCGGAGTGAGTGTGAATGGCCCATTTAGACGCAGGTGGTCAGCCCATGGCTAGACTGTGAGGACGCCGAGCAGCAGGGCAGCTGGCAGGCAGCTGAGGAGCTGTCCTCCGACCATCGGTGCCCCTCCGCTTCCCTGGTGACGTCAGAACTAGAGGAGCTGTGGGAAGAATGCCGCAGGAAGCAGGCTCCTAGTCATCTCTGAGGTCACAGTTCCCACAATCACATCTGTGGAGTACCTGGTGATCATTGTAATGCCCAAAGGGGTTTGTCAACCTCTGATTGTCAACCTCCCAGGTGTGACCCACCGATCTGGCCACATCACGAGCCACATGCCAGCCCCAGCTCCACCACAAGGCTTTCCTAAGTTCCCTCGTTGTTCACTCTCGACGCTGGGCATGCAGAGGTGTGTTAAAGAGACACATTCCAGCCAGTCGCAGCGTTGCAGCAGCTGACGAGGTGGAGATCAGCTTCCTGCTAACAGTTTGAGGCAAGAAGTTAAGTTGAACATTGTGACACAGCGCAGAATGAAAGTTGGGAGGCTGGGGTGTGGCTCAAGGTCTAAGCACCTACTAATAAGCTTGAGGCCCTGAGTTCAAATCCAGGTACTGGGGGCGGGGGAGGGGTGGGGAGGGGAGCTGGGAAACTCACATTCTCTACTCTAGCCAGTAGCTCTTGAGGGACAAGATGGTGGGTTTGTAGCTTGCTTTTCTAGAAATGCCTGGACTTCCAGGGACCCTGACTCCTCGTGGTCCAGCTTCCAGGAATCAAGGGTTCTGTCTATCACGTGATGAGGTTTTTCCTTCTTGCTACCCACAACCATGTCATCTCACTCAGGATCAGTTTTATCCTCCTGAAAGGCTTTGTTATTCGTTCATAAATACTGACAGTGCTGGGTGCCAGAACAGGCAAACCACAGGGCCCAGACGCTGCCCTCCAACCACACTCAGCACTCAGTGGTCACTTGCTCTGCTCTCTATGCTCACTGACCGGTAGTGAGGCCTAGGCCCCAGATCTGCCCCTCTGCGGCTGAGGTCTGTCCTCCAAGTCTGCTTTCCACAGCCCTTGTGGGGGTGAGTGGCACTGGTTTGGTTGACTCCATGTGCAGCCAAACAGGATGTGGTTCTGGGCAACTCCCAGTTTCTGGCAATCAGATGCTTTCAGTTGCTGTGGGGGTACAGACTCCCCGACAATAGAGTGACCCAGGTCCTCACCAAGAGCCCTGGCTAAAGGAAGAGGTTGGGTTCTGCAACTCACAACCCTCAGTTTCCAGAAACGGGGGCAACTGTCTGTAGGATGAGCTCCAAGCTGAGCCTAGCGCAGGGGAAGGGCCTTACCTGGAGACCTTTGCGTTCAGTTTGGCATTCGGCCTGGCAAGGAAGGAGAAGGGGATGTGCAGGTGAACTGTTCTTCTGGGTCCAAACTGTCTATCTCCACCCCCCTTCCCCCCCCTTCTTTTTTTTTTTTGGCCAGGCAAACAGGACTCACAATGATTGACAGTTGCTGGCTGAGTTTTCCAATACCCAGCAGCGGGCAGAGCAGCTGTTCTCATGTCCAGGGAGGGCTTGGGGCTCAGGTGTGTGGCCCCCTAAACTTCGAGCAGATGCAGATGATATTTGAAAATATTGGGGATGATGAAAGCAATCACAGCCACCAAGCTTGTACAGACCAGTGTGGTCACTATTTAGCCAAGAACTTGAGCCCTAGTACCTGCCCGAATATTCCTCCCCACCCCAGCAATGTTTTGTCTAAGATACCTGTTAAGTGCCTGTCCTGAGTAGGACACTTGTCATTTACCTGCTGGTTTGTAGTTTTACCACACAGCAACTCTGTTTCAAATGATGTTTGTGTGTTCTTATTTCAATGGAGTTGCTCAGTATCTGTGGGTGTAATCCTCTGCCTGGATCTGGGATAGCCTGGCAACCTGCCTCCAGCCAGCAGAGCTCATTCTGTGACCGTGATGGCCCTTCGACAGTGAGGTTACATCAGAGGAGAGCTTGCTGGATAGCGTGCTTGGCTTTGTCCATGCTGGCTGCCATGTGGTGAGGGAAGAAGGTGGCCTCACATGACAGCCAGCAAGGAGCTAAGCCCCATGACCCCCCCCCTCCTCCCTCACCAACCAGGTGAGCCAGGAAGCAGCCCCTCCCCAGCCCAGCCTGGAGCTGAGACCTCAGCCCCCACGGGGACCCCAAGGAGCAGGGGCTTTCCACCAGGCAAGCCACACCTAATTTCTTGTGCTGCAGAAACAGAAACGATCGATTTCCACTATCGGTAGTCATTTGCTGGTGGTTTTCTAGGAGTTCTGCGACCTTGGGTTCACCATGCTGCTTCACATGGAGTTCGTCCATCTTCCCAGTATCGTTTTCCCAGCTCCTGGAGAGCGTGGGGACGTCCAGTGCACATGGTCAGGAGCGCGCGCACGCGCATACACACACCTCTCTCTCTCTCTCTCTCTCTCTCTCTCTCTCTCTCTCTCTCTCTCTCTCTCTCTCTCTCTCTCTCTCTCTCTCTCTCTCTCTCTCTCTCTCAAGCGCCTTGCTTGCTGGGAGGGGCTTTGTACAAACTCAGTGAGGATTGCTTTCCTGGGCAGCATCTCTTCACCCTCCTCCACTCCGGCGCCACACCCCACACTGCCCTTTTTAATGCAGTAGTAGGGATGGAGCCCTCACCCATGCGAGGTAGGTGCTGAACCACATAATCCACATTCCCTCCGGATGCTGCTAGTTCTGTGAGGGTTCTGAGTTTTTGCTCTTGCTGGCCTGAGCCACTCGCTCTCCCTACCAGAACCTCCTGTGTAGCTCCCGGGCCAGGCCCTGTCTGCCTTGTTAAATTGGGGGCTGCTATTGTGGTTGCGACTTGGATCTGGTTTGTTGTTTATTGGCTCTTCTGATCCCTTGCAATAGGAAGCGTCTTTTCACGGATTTGGCCTGTTTTTCTTAGCCTTCTTGAGTAAGACTCTCTTAGCCTTGAGCATTCAAATGTCATGTCCCTTGTCTTGCTGGACCTTTAAAATCAGGTGAGGCTCATTTGGAATCTTCCCATCCCAAGGGAGTACTGGGCAAAGTTCTGTGTCCCAGGTGTCTCAGCGGTGGCTCTGGAGCTGCTGCCTGTGGAGCCCGGCTTCTGTCCCTACTCAGTGGGCTGAGTGCACCTTGCCTGGGCCACTTTACTGTTACAGAAGCTCACTCAGTTCTGGTCAGGAAGGGTCCTGCAACCCAGGACCCTCAGAGGCACATTTTGCTCTGGGTTCGGGGGGGGGGGTGGGGGGGTGTGTGGCTTGGCTGCAAAGGAATGTGGGCTGGGCCGTCCTGGGGAGCATGTATTTTCCCTGTGTGGTCAGAACACAGGCATTCCTGGAGGAAGTTAAAATTAGAAAATGCCGCCACATTTCCTGCCTTTCAGTCCAGGCCGGGTGTTTGTTTGCACAGGGATTCTTTGGTGACAATCTGGAGTGGATTTCTGGAGGAATGGGAGGTGAAGTCATGGTTTTCAGGAGGGAGGTGAGTGGTTTCCAGGGCAGGCTTTGTGGTGCGCAGCACTGCTGTGTTTCTGAGTCTTTCCAGAGTGACACCGGAATGGAAAAAATGTTGAAACAACTCCTTTCCATGGAAAAGATGTTTTGATTTTGTTCATTCTTTTCTAGAAAGCAGCTCCTTTGTGGGAGATAAATATCGTGGAGCCCATCTCTTCTCTGAAACTTGCCTCTTCTTCTGGGGCCCTCCCCCACTGCTCCCATGCAGCCAGACTTCTGGGGTCACCTTGCTCTAGACTCAGAATCTTTGGGTTGTACTGAAAGGAATCCTTCACATCCATCCCAGGGGACTACCCGGAGGCAGGCAGACAGGAGAAAGATTACTACAAGGTTTATTAGAGGAGCCATATTTCCCCCAGGAGGGAGCACGTGGCCCCTGTGTCTATCCAGGTAGCAGGAGGGTCTGGGGGCAGGAAGTGTGGTAGGTGGGTGCTCAGGTGGGTCTGGGCGGGGAGAGGGAATGGCCAGCTGTAGGTTTGGGGAACTCCAGGGTAGGGAGGCTCAGGTCTGGGTGGAGCTGAGGACTATAGGTGAGCATAATGCTAACCTGTATTGTCTTTCACCTTGCTGGGGACTGAGCCTCAGCACCTGAACCTCTTGAAGACCCTCAACCATGCCCTGACCACAGCCCTTCTATCCCTTAAGCCACACCTCTGCCCCTTTGCTTTGCTTATTTTGGGGACAGGATCTCACTTTCACCCAGGCTGGACTATCCTACTTAGTCTCCCCACAGTAGCTGGCATAGGAAGCATGTACTACCACACCTAGCTTTTGGTTTCTGGTTTTTTTCTTCCTCCTATGGAGATGGGATTTTAACTTTTTGCTCAGACTGGCCTGGAGTCTCCACAGTTCTCCGGATCTCATACTCCAGAGTTGTTAGGAAGTGTGAGCCACTGGCACCCAGCCTGCATTGGCTTCTCTCTAATCTGCATTTCCAGTTCTCCTGAATGCTACATTTTAAAAAAGGTATTGTCGGAAGTGAAGCTACAGCTCAAGCGGTAGAGCACTCGCCTTGAGCTGAAGAGCTGAGGGACAGTGCTCAGGCCCAGAGTTCAAGCCCCATGACCAACAATAAAAAAAATGAAAAATGTATTGTGTCAATGAAAGGTATTTCCTGAACGGGGCTGCCTTGTGTTTCTGAGTGCTTTACTGTGGTTACCTTAGTGAGAGTGAGACACTGGAGATCCATTTGAGAAGGAACTATTTTAAAATTAAAAAAATTAGCTTGTAACGTTATTCAGGTTGGGGCTTCGGCAGATGTCTTCTCTAGTATTTTCCCTTTCTGACTCAGTTTCTGTTGTCCGCTTTGAGCGTGTGGCCTGTTATATAAAAGGAGATACCTGAGATATTCACAGATTAATGAATTACAAATCATCTTAGAAAGACACACACACGCACGCACGCACGCACGCACCCTTGTTCCACTGTTCTTGTGGACTTTCC
This sequence comes from Dipodomys merriami, assembly GCF_024711535.1. NCBI lineage: Eukaryota > Metazoa > Chordata > Mammalia > Rodentia > Heteromyidae > Dipodomys > Dipodomys merriami. The sequence goes on along the minus strand of NW_027202270.1, from coordinate 4,425,425 downwards.
AAACTGATTGCTAGCAGAAGTCCAGCCTCTTGCATAGCTGGAGAGAGCAGGGAGCTCTTAGTTCGAATATTCACAGATTAATGAATTACAAATCATCTTAGAAAGACACACACACACACACACACACACACACACACACACACACACACACACACACACACACACACACACACACACACACACACACACACACACACACACACACACACACACACACACACACACACACACACACACACACACACACACACACACACACACACACACACACACACACACACACACCCCCTCTTGTTCCACTGTTCTTGTGGACTTTCCAAACTGATTGTTAGCAGAAGCCCAGCCTCTTGCATAGCTGGAGAGAGCAGGGAGCTCTTAGTACCTGATGAGTCAGGCATGGAAGGAATTTGGGTCCCATTGCAAGGCTTCCCTGGGAGGCTCTGGGCTGCCCTTTCTCCCCCTGTTGCCTCTTTCACAGTTGCTAAGGTGCAAGTTACTAGGCAAAGAAGATTTGACCCTTGGGAAGGAGGATCTACAGGTCAGAAGGCCCCTGGGAGGAACAGGCAAGGATGCTGGAGGGAACCAGCTCTTGAACAATAGTGGGGAGAAGGGACCTTTGTGTGCCATTATCTTTCTACTCACCCCTTCCCCCCACACACCCCGCTAGCATCAAGGAAGAAGAGAGCTCGCTGTGGTCACAGAGCGGGGACTGAGTCCACACTCACATAAATCCCATCTCTGAATCTTTCAACCCACTCAACGTTTGTTGGAGACAGAAGCCCTCCCAAGACCCAGTGGTAATCTCTCTTCATCTGCTTAAGCAGGATATTTAACTTCGCCCAGCCTGTTGACTGGAGGTTTCATAACCTGCCAGGAACACAGGAACAAAGGAAGGACGCATGGCCCTGGGACCCAGGCTAGCACTTTATGCCCTGCTTGAAGCCATTGGGGCACCACAGCCTGCGTGGCTCTGTTGCTTTCTTTGTGTTTGACCACCTCTGCTTAGCAAGCTTGTGGATGCTGGCTTTGTGGTATGCTAATCTTGATCTTGGATACGCCTTGGAAGTACTGGTCAGCCTCAGTTCTGCATTGGGTCTGTGAACAGGTGACTGACTTCCAGAGGTCCCAAAGAAATGCATGTTCCCAGACCCAGCCTAGTCCTGGAGTCATCTCTAAAGGGGGTGCCCAGCAATCTGTGACAGTCACATCCCCATGTCTCTGAAGAGAGGTGCTAATGAAGTCAGGAGGCCAGGTCTGGCTGGCACTATATTGGCCACATGGTGGATGGTAGGGTTTGGCACCTTGTCTTCATGCTGGGGGAAGGGAACAGCTCCCCCCCCCACTTCGCCCATCACCTGCCTCCCAGGTGATAGGTGTGCCAGGATCCCTGGAGGCTGGAGGCTGGGGCAGGCACTTAGCTGATAGGTTACTGAATCTGTCAGTCCAGTGCTTGGGACTGGGAATTTCTTGTGGACCTGCCCCCTGTGCCAACCCTATTTAGGCCCAGACCAGACCAGCTACCGGGAGGCCTTGCTGCATGTGTCTCTGTGATCATCTTCTGTGTCCTGTCTCCTGGCTGTCTCCAGTCATCATGGCGTCACAATTCAGTTCTCCATTGGAGCTGAATTGGCTTGTTGGTGTTGTTTTTGTTCTTTCCTCTTTAGCCTGTTTCCTAGCTGTGTTGTGTGTATTTGGGGGCTGCAGGCCTTTGTAACAACTGGCCACCTGCAACCTGTTAACTGTATAATAAAGACTCAAATATTCCATAATCCAAAATGTGGCTTCTGGGATGATTCACCTTGCAATACTAATACAAAATGACATTTTTCACCTTGGTTTCATCAGCATTTTGGAAATTTTCTCTTGTGCAGTTGGTACAAAGTAGCATTTTGTTTCAAAGAAAAGGCTGGCCCCTTCCCCCATTGTGGTCTATGGACTGGCAGAAAAGCCAGAAGAAGGAAAACCACATGGATGTATTTCCACCTTGACAGCTAAGGAAAGTGAGGCCTTAGGAAAGGCCGTTGATGTCCACTTGTTTCTCTGGTGGCTCTCAGGATCTCTAGGCCTCCCTTGACTAGCTGCCTCCCGTGGACAGGCCTGTCACTGGCTCGGTTCGAGATGTCACACGATTCCCAACGAAGACCACAGGATTAGAATCAGCCCAGGCTGACTGGGCAGAAAAGTAAGTGAGACTCTTTATCTCCAATTAGTCAGCAAAAAGCCAGAAGTAGAACTGTCTCAAGTGGTAGAATGTCAACCTTGAGCAAAAATGCTAATAAGCAAGAGTGTGAGGCCCTGAGTTCAAGCCCCAGAACCAACATGCAAACAAGCACGAGGAGTTGCAGTTCTTGAAATAGAACATGACTGTCTCGTCTTCCCGGCTGGGTAACGGGTGTACAGATCTTTCCCAAGGGTGAGCTTGACAACTGGACCCAAGCTTGACACAGCATCTTGATTTTCCAGTTGCATGTGGAATAAGGACCTAGCACACTAGCCCCAGCACTCAAGAGTCCTTCTAGAATTTCTGTTTCTCCTTTAGTATTTCCTGTTGTCTAGTTTGATAGCACACTTTTCAGTGATTCATTTTTACTGAGTCTTTTTTTTTCTTTTTTTTTTTGTCAGTCTTGGGGCTTGAACTCTGGGCCTTGGCACTACCCCTCAGCTCTTCAGCTCAAGGCAAACGCTCTACCGCTTGAGCCACAGCACCACTTCTGGTTTTCTAGTGGTTTATTGGAGATAAGAGTCTCATGGACTTTTCCTGCCCAGGCTGGCTTTGAACCATGATCCTCAGCTATCAGCTTCCTGAGTAGCTAGGATTACAGGCGTGACCTACTGGCGCCCAGCTTACTGAGTTTTTTCAAAGAGCTACACTTGAATGGTCATGGGAGTCCCGGGGTTCATGGTCAACCATCTCCAGCCTGGTGGCCAGGGGGCGAAGGGAAAGGTGGCAGCAGCCTTCTACCTTCTAGCCCCAGGACCCCCGCTGCACAGGCACACTGCTGGGAAAGAAGGGCGTTCCCAGAAGGTCACCCACAGACAGCTGGCTCCTACGCTTGACCTTGTACAGGTTCTAGACAGGAACTTGGCCCCCTCCCTGTGAGGAGAGAGTGGGTGGAGATGCATGGGGGGGCGGGGCCCTGGCTGTTTCCTGTTACCTCCTCCCCTCTTGTGTACTCAGTATTGGTTTAGTATGGGGAAGTGGGAGATTGGATTGTGTTCTTAGGGCCTTTCAGGAGAGGTAAGTGGCACACTTCTGTCTTCTGCCTAAGCAAACCCCCTATATCAGGTGAGATTCCGCTCACCTGTACTTGGCCACATGACCCCACACTTGCCTCCACCTTCTGGGTGACTGCTAGCTGCTACACTAGGGTTGATGTAGGCCGCACTAGATCGAAGGGCCATCACCAGTCTGCCAGTGTAGTTCTGTGGACTAATCTTCTCCCACAGTGAAAAGCCCATAGCCAGCCAATTGGATAAATCCATAGCCAGGCCATGGAGCACCAGTATGGTATTGAGTGTCTTGCACAAGGCCTTGCCCTGGGAGACACACAGCTCGTATGGAGCTAGCTCCCCAGGTCTGAGGTTAGAACCAGCCCAGGGCAGAACTGGGCCCGTCTGTCCCCCTTTCTGGCCATGCCGTTCGCTGCTTGCTTTCCTCCCTCTGCCTTGCCTGGCCACCAGCCCCATGCCCTGTGCCCCCTGCCTCTGGTGTGAGCCTGCTGTCACCTGGCACTGTGCCTGCTGGGAGGTAAAACTGGCATCTGACAGCAGCCTACAGATTTCTCTGGAAAAGGCCACAGAGCCAACGTTTCTAGCCTTGTGGGCCTTGGGGTCTCTGAAGCTGCTGATGGGAGCCTGGATCGTTCAGCAAAATGTTGGTTATGGACGCTGCCCTTTGAACTTTGTATAGTTCTCACATCATGAAATATTCTTTTGATTCCCTTCCACCCTCAGCTATCTGCAAACATTCACATGTTCTGTGTTTATGGGCCAAACAGGTGGCAGGTTGGATTTGGCCCACAGGCCATAGTTTGCTTCTGGTGTAGAACAAAATTTCCTTAGCTCTACCTCATGCTCGCTCTGTTCTTTCTTTCTTTCTTTCTTTCTTTCTTTCTTTCTTTCTTTCTTTCTTTCTTCTTTCCTTCCTTTCTTCCTTTCTTTCTTTTTTTTTTTTTTGTTGGTCGTGGGGCTTGAACTCTGAGCCTAGGCACTGTCTCTCAGCTTTTCAGCTTAAGGTGAATGCTCTACCACTTGAGCCACAGTGCCACTTCCAGTTTTCTGGTGTTTCATTGGAGATAAAAGTCTCACGGACTTTCCTGCCCAGGATGGCTTTGATCTCATCCTCCTGAGTAGCTAGGATTACAGGCATGAGCCACCGACACCCGGCTGCCTCTTGCTATTTTGTGCTATTTCTCTGACACTGTGTGGGAAGGAAGGGATCAGGGAGGGGGCCAGGTTTCTGCCACAGGAAAAACTTCAGACTGGATAACGGCAGATATGGGTTATCCATGTGTTGATGGATGAACAGATGTCCACTGCAGTGGCTTCGTGACCTGCAGGGCAGGCTTATGAGCTCCAGTGTCTCCAACACTACCATAAAATAGCTTCCTTTCAACCCTTGAGAAACTGCTGGGTAACTAGTGGATCTGGCATGGAGTTCATTCTGAGGGTGTTGGGGAAAGATGTAAGTTAGGCGTCAGTTGAGATCCACAAAGGACACAGGCCCTGTTCTGAAGACTTGCCCTGCAGAGAGGATCCGCCCTTGGTGCCATGCCCACTGGCCACCCTACACGTTGGGACGGGCAAAGACCCCGCAGGCCTCCCCACCCCCCAGCTCTATTCTCACTCTGTCTGCAGCCTCTGGGATGGGCCAGGCGCTGAGAATTCCTTTACTCATTTTGCAGATGGAGAATGTAAGGTGTGCATGATCAGGGCGTGGACAGGCCCTGCTCCTGAGGCTGGGAGGGAGGATTCCCCCGGCCCTCTCTCCAGCTTCAAGTGGCTACCAGGCCTGAAGTGCCAAGTGGCTGGTTGTTTTCCTGGGTGTTCCTGTATTGTCATTCTGGAGAACTCCATGACCTCATCAGCCCCAGGAATCATGGCTCCTTGCCCTCTCGAAGTTCAGAGAACGAGGGCTGCTTCGGGGAGCACAGCCTTCTTTGAGGGGCACTTGACATCTGCTGTGACTGGCCCCATGGGGTTGTCCTGCGGGGCGTGGGTGTGGGTGAGGGGAGGCCCCTGCCAGCTGCTGGCGGTGAGATCCACCTCGGACGATACCTGGGCCACTTGGGAGAGAAAACTGTCCTTGGAGTGGTCATGCCTCTCCATGCATCCACTATGCCTGATGTCCCGGCCGGCTCCATGGAGGGCTCCCATGGGACTTCCTCTGGGACTGGCAGAGGCCCTGGGCCACGTGGCACAAGTTAGCTTGTGGGGTGGGGGTCCCATTGTCCAACCTGGCCCAGGGAAGTCGGGGAACGGGGGGGTAGAACTTGAGCTTAGATGTGCCAGTCTGGTTGGTTTTTGAAGATAACTTTTTTGGTTTGGTTTGGTTTGTTTGTTTTAAATGCATACTTACTGGTAGAAGGAATTGGACAAGTTGGGAAGATGTAAAATATCAGAGAGCAAACCACAAGCCAGGCTTTAGGGGTCACCTCCGTTAATATTGTCACTTCCTCTCACCTTGTTAGGTGACTTTTCCTCTTTGAGCATGATTTTCTCACCATTCTATCTGGGCGGACATCTTTGGAGAGAGCTCACACTCTGGCAGAGACATAGGTACCCAGATCTCCCCTGCACTGTGAGCTGTGCCATCCGCATACCTGATGGCAGCCAGTTCCTGGCAGGAACGTTGGCCTCTGGGATGGGCATCTGTCATCGTGTTTGTGAATATAACCTCCCACACTGTCAAAGCCCCTGTTCCTGGTGCCCATTGATTTTAGTGGTCCTTGGCCCTGTGCCTGTGATCTGAAACACTGCCTGTGCATTGAGAAGGCCTGTGTTCATCTAGAGATGTCTGTTTCCTAGGCAATGGTTCCCTGTATCCCGATGGGCCACTTCCCTGTCTTTCTGTACACCTGGAATTCACATCCCTGTTGGACTATGGGGTGAAGTCTTAAGAGGTCACATGCCCTGATTACCCCCAGGGATTCTCACTTTCTTGGGGTCATGATGCTCTTTGAACTACACATCAGGTATCTACATAGATACAGTGTGTGGGGGTTGGGGAATCTTTGCAGGAAGAGTAGCTTTGGGATTAGGAGGTATCCAGAGTGAAACCTCCTGTCTGTTCCTCAGTTTTGGAGACACCTGAATTCCAGCAAAGGAACAGAACAGCTCATTCCCCTTTCTAGAAAGTCAGCCTAGGGCGATGTCACCAGGCAATCGTGGCCTCCTGTATCCTGCTGCACGTCACTGTTGGTGATCGAGTCAGCTCTCACAGAAGTCAGCCCACTAGCTGTGTCACCGGTGGTCTCAAGCCCCCTCCTGGGTACCTGGGGAGACCACACTACTCCATCCTACCTACAGTCTGCTTGGGGTCCAGCCGAGACCAGGCCATTACATTAAGGTGGCCAGTCATTGCAGCCTCTACAGGGCTCAGCATTGGGGAAGGTTAGGCAAAATACTGTTGTAGAGCGTGCTGATGGGGGCTTAGGCCGGCGGAGCGGCTGCTGGAGGCCCAGAGCTCAGGAGTGCCAGGTTGTGATGTGCAGTCTCCAGGAAGCCCCTGCTGACTACGCAAGAGCCCTGGCCCAGCGTGGCCCTTTCCAGTTATCTAGACCTGGGTGTGGGTGAGGGGTAGGCCACTGGGCTGGTCATCCCATGCAGGCTGGCATGGATGGGGGTGGCCCTGACCTTGCCCAGGACCCCTGCTCTGGAAGGCCCATGGTGAAGGCCGTGGGGCCCCAGAGATGTGGTGCTGCGCTCTGCATGTGCCTCCAAACCTCCCCATGCCCTGCAGGCACATAAAGCAGAGTCCGCGCTGGGCTGAATCTCGCAGCAGCTCTCATCTCTCTTAGGTAAAAGGCCGGGCCCTGGGGCGCCTCCTCTGACCTCAGGGAGCAGTGTCCCCCACCAGGTAGGCTGTGGTGCTTGAGTGAGCTGCTGCGGTTGCCCGCTCCCTGTGTGTTGTGGAAAATGGCTACACCAGGGAGACATAGCTTCTAGAAGCTTCTGGTGGCAGTCTGGCCTTCTACAGATAGGGCAGGCATCTCCTTCATGGTCTTTCTTCATGTCCTCCACAGCCCACCGTGCGCCCTGCATGGGCTCGCTGTCACCCGTCAACCCTGTGGCCACCCCAAAGCTGGCACCTGTGCCCGCCCAGTTTACTTCCTCCACCGAGGAACCAGCCCGGCAGCTTGCTCTCCCCTGACAGCCCAGGTTGCCTGACCTTTGTGTTCACACAAAGCAGCTCTTATTCTCATAACCAGAGAGGTTAGGAGCGTCCCTAACAATGGCACTCAGTGATGGGTTCCCTTGACCGTACAGGTCACCCCACTCCCTGTAAGAAGGGGGACCTGGGGAGGACACTGGTCCTTGAAATACGATCGCGGGGCGGACAGTTTGAACAGGAAGCATTAGCCGGTGAGCCGGGGAAGCATTGGACCGCAGGGTATCCTGCTACAGCGTGGATATTTCCTCTGGCTGCTTTGACCTTTTTTCACTCTCGTTTGGCAGTGAGGAACTCTGCCCCTTGGGGAATCACCACCCACATGCCATCATTTGTGTAGAGCATCCAAGGCAAGGGCTGGCGACAGCTGAACTGAGCACACCATTCAGATACTGAGACTTCAAGCTGATGCTGGGGAGATCTGTGGGGGTTTGCTTCTTTCTCAGGGTACATTGAGGTTTTCAAAGTGCTTCCAGAACAGTTTCAATGTCTCATCTTTCCTGTCTTATCACGTGTGTACGCTAGGGTATCAGCAGGTCCAGAGGTGTTGTGGACGGCAAGTGAAGAACGCAGCAAGTGTCTGGTCCCAGGGTCCGTCCTTCACCCACTGAGCAGGTCTTGGATTGGGAAGGCTTCTGCCCAGGGAGTAGCCAACAGCAGCTTTTGCCTTATAAGTGCAGCCCTCCCTGGAGTGGGTCCGCAGGGGTTGCTGGAAGTCTACTGAGAGGCATTGCATTCCTAGCATTCTTTTGCCCTGGCATTAGCCAGAGAGCCAGCAAGGGTTCTTAAAGGGTTCCTGAAGTCCACCGACTTTGCCTCGGCCGCTGGTTCTGTCTGATTCCACTCTGAAGGTCCCAGTGGCTCCTTCACCGGGACTTCCTGCCTGCTCACTTCTGGGCTGTGGACTGGGGCGTAGCATGGACAAGCAGGCCCCATCCTGAGCCATGCGGGAGGAAGCTAAAAGTGAGGACTTCCCTTTCTCCAGTTCCCAGGTGGCATTTGTGTGGCTTGCTCTGTCTGGCACCATTCCAGGGTTACTGGGCCAGTAAGATGGCTAAGGAAGCCCAGGGGAGGGGAGAAAGGCCCCCATCCGGGAGCCGGGTGGGGGAAGCAGATTTTGTGACTGTCCTAGAAGGATAAATGCTTGTGCTTTTTTGAATGGCTGGGTCATCATAAGGTGGAACTTTCTAGGGTCAGTTTCTAGGCCCAGACTTGTGCTGGTTCCTGGTTTTGAGATTGGCATGTAATTTCTGCAGCGTACATTGGAGCACTTGCCCTGTTGGTCTTACTGTTCCTGACTTTGTGGTTACAAAGCAGAGAAAGGGAGCCGCTGGCTGTGCAGCTGCTGACCTGGAGGCTGTCCATGCCAAATCTGCACTGCTGACCTTTACTCACGTCCATAAAGGTCAGCAGCTGGAGGTGGGCCAGGTCACCAATAGTAAAGGGGAGGTGGGAGAATGAGAAAGAAAGAATCTCTCGCTAAGTAAGCTCCAGCGACAGTGCTGGCCTGAACTGTGCACCCAGCTCGGCCTCCATCTCAAGGGGCTGCCTCTGCCTCCCGCGTCAGGCAGGCTGGGCAGGAGGACAGGTGGACATTTTCCACATATTTGAGGCTTTGGGGATAAAAGGTATAAGCCAAAGAAGGATTCCACCATTGTTTATCTCTAGAGTGATTGAATGTCATGCGGAAGCCTGCTTGGTCTTTGAAGACCTTTCCAGTCTAATCAGGAAAGCTCTTCTGTGCTCATCTCTGCATGGAGCCCCCCACTCTGCTCACTGTCGGTTCATGGAGTCGCCCCTCTGCTCATTGTCAGTTCATGACAAAGTTGACTGAGCAGACAACCTCCAGGAAAAGCACAGGCTGCAGGGGTCCCCTCGCACGGCCCTCTTTTGTAGTCACAGGGTTGGATCCCCTCAGACACCGAATCCCATGATGCTCCAGACCCATCTATAAATTTGCATAAAGCCTGTACACACTCACCGCATTAATCATCTCTAGATGACTTCAGACCCCTCACTCAGTGTAAATGCTATGGATGTAGTCTCTGTGCTGTATTGTTTCAGAGATAACGACGGGAAATCTCGGTCCGCCTTCGCTGTCAGTGGTACTACTTTTTCTCTTTTTGACCCGAGTTTGGTTGAATCTGTGGATGTAGAACCTCAGATATGGAGAGCCAACTGGATTTTATTCTTGAGATGGGGGAAAAAATGGATGCCAGGAGCTTATTCCTGACTTTCTCTTAAGAATACACACCTTGTGTAAGTGGTTCTTTTGGCCTCTGTTTCCCCAGCAGTGAACATGGGGCTAGGGTTTCCAAGACAGTTCTCAAGACCAGCACAGTGGAATGTGTGCTCAGAGCTGCTCAAGCAGAAGCTGCAGATGGCTCAGCTGACCCTGGCACCTGACTCATCGGGGAGGTGAACAGACTGCAGGCACGGACCGCATAGATACATTCTGGAAAGTGGTTTGTGTTCACCCTCAGCCGGGAATGTATGCAAGCTTGCTCTTCCCCTTCCCCTTCCATCCCTTTTCCTGTCTCTGCCACCATCCCATTCCTGGGAGTGAGTCACTTAGCCTCACTCCTGCGTCTGAGGGCCTGGCATCCACCGGGCTTGTTCTGTGCGGTATCACTCGGGGCCTGGCCCTGGCCCTGAACCCACACTCGGCTCTCTCCCAGCTTGCCTTAAGTGGGAGGAGAGATTAGCCTGGTGGGGTCAGTACCGCATGGCTTCTCCCCAAGAGGTGAGTGGACCTGAGGGTCACGTCCGGTGATCTGTTGTCTCTGAACCACTGGTGTGCGGCCCCCAGCTGCCATGCCCATGTGTGGGGAGCCCCCGTGCGTTGTGCCAAAGGGACTCTGAGCCACACTGTGCGTTTGGCAGAGGAGGAAGCAGAGACTTGAAGATGGTGGCATGGCCAAGGTCCCCCTGTGCCTTTCCTGTGTTCCACCATCAGCCACTGGGCGGATGGGAGTCAGCTCAGTGCAGACATCCGTAAGAGTTCTGCCTGGTTCTGTGTGTGAGCAAATGTCAATGTCTTGAATGTGTGTGGGGGGGTGTGTGTGAGTGTATGTGTGTACATGTGTGAGTATGTGTGTGAAAGGGTATTGTGTGTGCATGATTGTGCGTCTTGAACATGTGTGTGTGTGTGTGCGCGTGTGCAACGCCCTGGCTGCTGGCAGGCTGGGGTCACCTCATTCTGTCCCCTTCCACTGCTCTGCCAGGACCCCCAGCAGCCTTAGGCTTCCCTAGCTGTTGCCCCCTCCCCCCCATCCCATTCATGCCGCACTGCCTCTCCGTGTGAGCCACGCGGGCTCACCAAGTGGCCACGAAACAGCACAGTTGATAGACAAAGGGCGCTGCCTGGGGTTTGGTCTGCCGGACTTGCTTCGTGAACCCCCAGCACAGTCCTTTCCGAGGGTCCCGAACTTACATGCAAACAGTCTCTATCAGATCCCTAAAGGGTTTGATTTTTAAGATAGTTGCACTCTAGAGGCAGTGGCAGGAGTGGGGCGTGAATTTGAAGCCAGTCCGGACTGCCTAGTAAGACCCTGTCTCGAAACACAAGCACACAAGTTAGCAGCACTGATTTGGAAGAAGGCTCTAGAAGCCCATGGTACTTGGAAGAGAGCTAGACGGGGCGAGGCCTCCCTGAGGAACTGAAAGTCCTCCTTTAGCCATGGTGCTCAGCTGATAGCAGATGACACAGAAACTTGGTAACCACAGGCCAGCCCTGACCTCAGAGGGCTCGGCACAGATGGGTTCTGTCTTTCATCTCTGATTCTGTGTCTACAGAATCCGAGCTCACAGATCACCCGACTGTAGACAATCCAAGCCTGACTGGGCGCCGTCCAAGCTGGCCTGGCTGCCCTGCTGCTGAGCTGCTGCATTAGGTGCTGTGTCCCTAGGACATCCGACAGCAAAGGCCTCGACCTGAGCCCAAGCCAAAGCTCAAAAGGAAACCGAGGACAGCTGCCAGGGTCTGGGGAGGGGCAGTGGGCGTGACTGCTTAGAGGACCTGGGGAGCACCCGCGTATGAAAGCTACCTGTGGATCACATTGAACTTGGGCTTACTCTAGAAAAACACCTGGAAGCTAAGGTGCTTCCCAAATGGCTATCAGAAAACCAGGGACAGGTGCAGATAGTAAGTCAGGTGAGTGGACAGAACAGTCAGCACGAGGCACGTGGACTCTGTATCCAGACCCGACCAGCGTCAAAGAGGAACCGGTGCTCCCAGAGGAGGGGATGAAGTGTTAAGTGATATGTGTGTAGCGCTTCCACCAGATTCGGCAAAGAAAGCTGTCCAGTGCTCAGTACCTCTTCTGCATGTTTGCTTTATATTTAAATCTACAAAGCTCAGGTTGGTTTATTTCCATCTTCCCAGGGAAGGGGAGTAGAGCCACGTCTTTTTTTCATTTCACAGGTGAAGAAACTTGTGCCTCTGAGAAAAACCAAACCAAGGCCAGGTGCTGGTAGGGATGGGTCCCAAAGGAATTGTCTGGTGCCTGGTCCTGAGTAATGTGGGTTCTCTGCTGGGCAGTACCGAAACCCAGGGAGGGCCACCCAAGCCCCTGGAGGAATGCTGACCACCTCTGCTGTCTTGACTCGGGGAGTTAGTGTAACTTGAGCCCGGCCTCCCTCTGTGGGGTGTAGTGAGTGTCCAGGCGGTGGTCTGCATACAGGCCGCTGAGCGATAACCTGGATGTGAGGTTTCTGCAGAGATGGCTGAAGTTCATCTGGCTAACTTCAAACTGGCACTGCCGGGCTCCCAGTGAACTTCCCTGTTCCTGGTGTATGTCTGCCCTGGCGAGGTCTGCCTGGCTTTCAGTCCTTCCATGAAGAGGATCCAGGAAGCACCTCAGGGGCCACTGCCAGCCTGCCCAGGGCCCTGTCCTCTGGCTGAGCCCACACCCTGAGTCTGGGAGGAGTCCAGACAGCCCCGGCCACTGAGGCCAAGGCGCTGCGGCACTGACTGGACGGAGGGGCCGGGGGTCGTCAGCTGCGATGCAGCGCTGCTCACTCACTGTCTTACCTGCCACGCAGACACCCCATCTTCCCTAGAAGCCATTTCCTTGCTTCTCCTGTGTGATCTGGGGGTGATGCCGAGACTCTGAAGCCAAACATCTGGCTCTGAATTCCCATCTTGGCTGCTGGAAGCTGGTGACCTGCTAACAAGCTCTACTGCAGCTTAGTAAGTTGCGGGTGAGAAGCTGCAGCTCCTGAGTGCTGAATCCCAAGAGTGAGTGCTGAGCTCCGCGCCCCAGGGTCAGACTCCCCTTAGCCAGGTGTTGGGTGCCCAGGCTGTCCTGTGTTTGCTCAGCCGGTGCGAGTTGGTTTGTAGAATACTGAGAAATACCACAGGTTCACACTGGCCCTTATTCGGGTTCATGGCATGCTCGCACACATGCCCACCAGCGATTCTGCCTTCCAGTCCCCACCCAGGGTATTTGCCAGACGTTTGCCTCAGCTTCCTCGTGTGCAGCTCCTTCCTGAACTCCTCTCCTGGCAGACAGACGCAGGGCTTCTGTCTGTCCACTTGAGGTTTGCTCCTAGTGCTAGCAAATAATATAGACAGATTTTTTCTTCCATTTTTATTGTTATTATAAAGGTGATGTACGGAGGGATTACAGTTACATAAATCAAGTAATGAGGACATTTCCTCTTGGACAGTGTCACCCCTTCCCTCGCTCTCTCCCAGTTTTTTCTCTCTAGTCCCCACCAAAAAGTTGTAGAGTTCATTTTCCATATAGTGTCCAGTGAGTACCACTGTGACATTTGTTCACCCTTTGCACCTCCATTTCTGTGCCCCCACTTAACCTCCCAAAAACAAGACCCCCCCCAAAAAAAAAAGTCAACAAAGAAAAAAACCTTATTTCCATTTTGTGGAGTTGATTTCAGTAAATACTATTTAGTGTGATCGGAAGCCTTGTGTTCCTCCCCGAATCGTGCTCTCCTTTGGGTGGACAGCTTCTTAAACAAGGTGACAGCTGCTCTGCACACATGTACGCCATGTGTTAGTACCAAATGGCTTCAGACCCGCACGTTCTTGGTTAGGGGTGCCACTGCCGGTCATAGCCCCACTGGCCCTGTGCCTCTAGAAGGTGGCTTTCCTTACAGGGCTCAAGGCTTAACCCTATTGAAGTGTAGTTCACCTCTAGTTTACTGTTTTGCGTTCACAGTTCCATGGTGTTCAGTGTGTCCTCAAAGCTGTGGCAGTTTCTATCAAGTTCCACAACAGTTTGCCAGTTCTAAAGGAGGTGGCTCCCTTAGCAGTCACCCTCCTCCCCTCCCCCCTCCTTTCCCCCTCTTCTCCCTTTCCTCCCCTTCTCCTCACTTTTTCCTTTTCCCTCTTCCCCTCCCCAGCTTCTGACAATCATTGATCTGCTTCTGTGTCCATGGATTTGGCTGTTCTCAATCATTCTAACCCAGTGGCTCTCAAGTTAGGATGGGCTTATTGGGATACACTTTGTCATAAAGTGCCCATCACGTAGTAGGATGTTTTCAAGTTTGAGTGGATCCGTGGGCATATCCTGAGTCCAGAAGCAGTGTGAATTGGGCCACACAACCTGCAGTGTGACCTGGTGTGGACCGCTGCATGTGTTTGCAGGTTCCCATGATGCTGAGCGCCCGTTCCTCTCTGTAGCTATGCAGTGTTCACTGGTGTGGACAGGTCAGGTGTGTGTTTGCAGGTCCCATGATGCTGAGCGCCCGTTCCTCTGTGTGGCTGTGCAGTGTTCCCTGGTGTGGACCGCTGCATGTGTTTGCAGGTTCCCATGATGCTGAGCGCCCATTCCTCTCTGGCTATGTTACGTTCCCTGGTGTGGAACGCTGCATGTGTTTGCAAGTTCCATGATGCTGAGCGCCCATTCCTCTCTGGATGTGCAATGTTCCCTGGTGTGGACAAGTCAGGTGTGTGTTTGCAGGGTTCCATGATGCTGAGCGCCCGTTCCTCTCCGTGGCTGTGCAGTGTTCCCTGGTGTGGACCGTCCCACGTGTTGATCTGTTCTTCTGTGGATGGTCACTAGGTTGTTTCTACCTTTTGGCCTTTGTCAATTGTGTTCTTGGTGTGGCTTGTGTTTGGTGTAGCTCACACCTTCTCGTTTCCAAGTTCTCTAGATGCCCATTCCCTCCATGCGTCTGTCCACAGAAGGTCAGGATTCTCCGAGAGCCAGGGCTGGTGCCATCAACCTTTCCCCTGCCATCACTAGGTCAGGGTCACGCAGATAGTGTTGGTGCTGTCCCCCAGGCTGACACTGGCTATCATGTTAGAGGATGCCAGATAGCTCACTGAGGAAGCCCCGTCCCAGCCCTGCCGGTCCTAAAGACATCTGCCCACAGCCTTGCCACATGCAACTGCTGTGATGATGAGCCCTGGGCAGGGAGGGGGAGAGAGAGATTGGGTTTGTCCCCTGGGAGGCTGTGGAGATAGAGCAAGGAGTCAGGATAACCCCCAACCCTGCAGGCATGCCTAGGGCAGCTTGGGGTTCCCCCCAAGAGTCCAGTAGTCATTCTCCCTTCCTCATTGCCACCCCTGGGGTATCCCTACAGTCGCCCCCACCCTGCCCCTTCCCTGCTGGACCCCGCCTCTGAGAACACCTGCGCTTGGGCAGCCAGGCTGACCTCTGTGCTGCCCAGCTGTGCCGGTGAGCACACACCTTACAAGGAAAGGGAGGAGGAGAGGTACCCGTCCGAGGCCTGCCATCCCTGGGCATCCCGCCCTGCCTGTCAGGTCCCCTGCAGCCAGGACGCCCCTGCCCTGGCCCTTCAAGGCGCCTCCGTGGAAGCTTTGACTAAAGGCCAGGCAAGGCCAGACTGCACCCCTCCGCAGCTGCTCCGCCCCAGCCCTCAGGCACCGCTGCTAATCCTGGCCACTTGTCCTGGGCCTTGGGCCGGGCTGGTGGGCGTGGAGGAAACTCACAGGTGGGGCCCCTGTGAACTCAGAGCGCAGGCTGACCACCAGCCTTCCAGTTCATGGAGTGAGACAGAATGGACAGCACGGGGGAGATGGGGAGCTAACCTGCTGTCCCTCCTCCTCCTCCTCCTCCTCCTCCTCTGCCCAGACCCTCCTTCCCCATTTCCTCGCTGTTCCTTGGCGGTGGAAAGTGACTGTTCAGGAAGTCTCGGGGCTGCTTGCTTCTGGGGTGGCAGCGCCTGTGACTGCACTGCCAGGAGAATGTCCTGATGAGGACAGGCAGGCGGGCTGCACGCCACAGGCAGAGGGAAGAGGGAAGGCCAGAGGCCCGGCTGGGCTGCAGGAAGACACCTGCAACATGCAGCCCCAAAAGCCAGGGAGAGGGAGAAGATGGCGGAGGGAAGCTGCCTGCCCCCTCCCTCAGCCTCTGCACCCCAAGGTGGTGGTTCCAGGAGGCAGGCAGGACTGGACAAGCTGGAAGACGGAGGCCTCCCTGTTAGCCAGCCTGACCCGGAGGAGGAGGCCTGGGGCGGTGCAGGGTCCCTCGGGCCAGAAGGTGCTGGAGAAGCCTGCGGGAGCCAGAGGAGGGTCGGGGCTGTCTCTCCTGGGTGGCGGGTCCCTGCTCCAGTGCTCACCCTGTGTAAAACAAGGCTTCTTAGGTGCTGAGAAGCTGCCCTGAGCTGCCCTGGCTATCTGGGCCCCGGCTCCCCTCCCAGGCATCTCTCCTTCCCCTCCATATTTAGTGGCGGAAAACAAGTTGAGGTGACCACCAGGCCATAGGCCACACGAGCCCATTCTCCCCGGGGAGCTGTCTGCAAGGCCGCCTTCCGTGTTGCCTCTCAGGGTCTGACTTAGAGCAGATCCCCCGAAACACAGCTGCTGGTTCCTGCGTTGATCCTGAGGAGGAGATGGGGCGGATGCCTGCCTGCTGTCTGACTCCCCACCCCAGCACCACCCTGGGGTCCAGCAGCCATGGTCACACCTTTGGGCTGACCTTCACCCAGGGGGACAGGTGGAGGGCCTGGACTGTTTTCTGGGATTGCCTAGAAACAATTGATTTGCATGAGAGTGTTTCCTCATAGCTGAGGGTTTTGTGTTAAATAGAAAAGTTCCATTCAGTGTACTGCACACCTGCTTCCTGCAGTGGTGTCTGGTCCCTGGGGTCCCTTCTGGGCCCAGGCCAGCCTCTCACACCCCTCAGCACCCTTGGAATCAACAGTGGACCACCAGCCTCCTCTGGGTAGTGCTAGGGATGCCTGGCAGGGCTGCTCTTTCCCCTTCCCTGGGCCCTCTGGCCTTGACCTCCTTGTGCTGGGCCTGGTCTGCCTGGGCCGAGTGGGAGGGGCAGGCAGAGGCCCTGGAGGAATTTAAAACCCTACTGTGCAGAGGCTGGGAAGCCTTGGACAAGTAGCTTGGCTTCTGTGCCTCAGTTTCCTTCTCTGTAAATGGAGGTGATGGTCTGTTACCACATAGCCTTGCTGTGGTGTTTAAATGACTCAGCACATGGAGCCCTGAGGATAGTACAGTTTCCTAGGACTATCACAAATGACAGTGGGGCTGCGGTGTGGCTTGGTGGCCGAGAGTCTGTGTTAACATTCATGAGGCCCTAAAAATTAAGTGGCCTCCCTCCCACCGCCCCTTATCTTCAAGCAACCCCAGCCCTATGGAAAAAACTGGGAAAATGGTTTATGGTTTATATCACACTGCGGACTGTTTCCTTGTCCATACAATCCATACAACAACTTTTAAAGTAGACAGAAGGGTAGGTCCTGAGTACAGGACACCGCTGAGCACTGATCTGAGGACCTGTGGAGGTCCTGGAGCCCCTCAGCTACCCAGTCACAGCTCAACCTCTGCACAAGTTTGTTCTCTCCCAGCAGTTGAAACTGGAGCGGTCAGAGCAGCCTGCTCCCCCAGGGCGTCCGGGGCAGCCCTTGCACCACTGCCTCTCCCTGGCTTTTGACAGTGGCTGAGAAACTCTGGGTTCTGTCTCTCACACAGCCATCCTCTCCCTGTGTCTCTGTATCTAAGCGTCCCTTTTCTTAAAAGGACACCAGCAAGCAGAGATAGGGCCCGTCCTAATTAAATACGATCTTTCCGAACTTGGTCACATCCAAAAAGACCCTATTTCCAGACAGGGGAGGTCACAGTCACCAGGGCCAGGAATGAGGACCTGGGCACACCTTTTGCGGGGCACCGTTGAGCTCACAGAGTGGCTTGCGGTGTCCATCACTGTGTATGGCTTTCATCACAGCTCATGTCTGCCGCTGGCATTGCGTCGAGCTCTGGTCTTATTTTCTGCCTGCTCCTCACAGCACTTGGGACCTACCTGTGTAACCCAAGGAAGTCCCACTTGTGACCGTCCTTCATTGTTAGGACAGGGGCCTGGCCTGGGACAGAGCAGAGAGGGCTGTGTACAGAAGCAGTCTCTCTCCGTTCATCCACAGGAAGCCATGAGGGCTTCCTGAGAGACTGAGAGCGTGGTCCAGGCCCCATGGTGGGCTCCGGGGAGCTGCAGGGCCGACACAGACCCTGCTGGCCCAGAGCTCCTGATGCAGTTGGAAAAGCCAGCAGTTAAACAGTAAGGAGACCAAGTCCAGTTAGAGCGAAGCAGGGCCAGAGCCCACAGTCTCCGTGTCTGCTTGGAGCAGCTTGCTGGCTTAAGACATATCCGTGGACTTCAGCAGCTTCTCTCGGCCGACACACAGGAGTCCCCGGGTGCTGACTGCTCAGAGCACCAGCTGAGGCGAGACGGGAGGGCCTGGACACCCTGAACGGGTCCATGGGACACCTGCACCCGGCCCAGGTCAGCAATCAGCAGCCACAGCCCATAACCCCAAGTAGCCACCAAATGACCAATCCTGCCATCAGCTCCACGCACAAGGGCGGTTATGACCCCATTCCATGGTGTCCATTAAATTGAGACAGAGTTGCCGCACTTCCCCATGTTCCACTAAAATGCCTGTCAACCTAAAAAAGCCATTGCATGCGCCCACTTGGTGTGTGAGCGAGGCCTGGAGTCGTGATCCCTGCATCCTACTGGAGCCCAGCCATACACAGCTTCCCTCGTCACCTGCCCAGCCGGCCCTCTGCCTGGGCACTGTCACCTGGTGTCCACGTCCACCCAGCACCCTCTGAGTGCGTGCACACACACTCCAGTCCCCAGCTGTGCCAGCCGCTCATCCGCACCCCACTGAAGTCCAAGGAGGAAGATGGTCTTGGTGATGGAGTGCTTCACCGAGGCTCAGCATGGAAGACGAGGACTGTGCAGAACAAAGCTGACCCATTGTTGGCCCTGGGGCTGGAGGCGGCGCAGTGCACGGACACGTTACATCCTCGTCAGTGCACCAAGCCTGCTTATCACAGGCTGCACGGGTGATCAGCCTGTCAGAGAAGACAGCAAAATGAATGTTTCCAAACAGCTTTTCTGTTCCCTGATTGTTACTGTCTCTGCATGCATCAGTAGAAGTGAGATTTGGTGTGTGCCAGAAGGCACAAAACGGCCGTGGACGGGTTGGGAAGAGGTGATATTTGTAGGCCTTACCGTCCATGTGGTTTTCTCCCTGGCATGCATCTCCCTCCGTTCCTGGCTGTGCCCTGCAGTTTCAGCATGGTGGCGGTCAGATGTCCGCTTACCTTGCTGTCATTCCCTGGGCTGGTGTCTATCCTGCGGGATATCCTGTTAGGCCCACCAGGAGTTTGGTTTTGCCTAAACTTATGGGAGAAAAGCTTCCCTTGGCTGTGCGCACAGTGCTCAGGGAACGCTGTCTCGTCCTGCGGTCTTGCTGTCTCCAGCCCGCCTCCACTCCTGGTTTGTTGTGAACCAGCACACAGATAGTGTGAGCGTCTTGTGTAGTGAGCTGCAAGGCTCGCTGCGCCGCGCCATTCAGTGCCTCCACCTGGCTCCTAAGCGACCTAGCAAGGTGTTGTGCAATCACGCCAGGGCATAGAGCTGTAATTACCCACAGCCAGCCAGCGTCAGACTCATTCCTCAGGTATGTGCAGAGCAAGATCAGACGAAGGCCCAGCAGTTTGAATCTTAGAGAAGAATGTTCTGGAAGTGTGCGAAGCTTGGCTTGTGTGTGTGTGTGTGTGTGTATGTGTTGGAATCTCAGTAGTATTGGATGTAACAGACAGGGAGGGGTACATGGTAGAGCACCCTAAAAAGCTACAGCATGGTTTAGGAGCACTGCCCATCTGAGGTGCTGCTGCAGACGATGTGCCTGTGTAGAGACCCCGCTCTGCACCTCGCTGATGCTCTAAGCACAAGGGAGGTGCGGGGGGGGAGGTGAACACACTGGACCCAAGGGAGGTGTGCAGCACCCCTGGTTTGGGGCACCACGGGGATGAAGCAGCCCAGACTCCACTGGCAGGTTGCATTTGGCCGTATAGGAGAGAAAGAGGGGCTCCAGGGACAGGGGTCTAGGGCTGCTGGTATGTAGTGAGTTGGAGATCAGAGCTGGCTGTGAACCAGCCCACAATTGCCTGGCCCCAACTGTCAGGAGACCTGATCTGAGAGGATGAGAGGCAGCCGGGCCACTGGCAGTGTAGAGAGGGTGGACACACACGTGGTACCCACAGGGAGAGTGTGGAGAGGGTGGACACGCACGTGGTACCCACAGAGAGAGTGTGGAGAGGGTGGACACACACGTGGTACCCACAGGGAGAGTGTGGAGAGGGTGGACACACACGTGGTACCCACAGGGAGAGTGTGGAGAGGGTGGACACACACGTGGTACCCACAGGGAGAGGGTGGACACGCACATGGTACCACAGGGAGAGTGTAGAAAGGGTGGACACACACGTGGTACCCACAGGGAGAGTGTGGAGAGGGTGGATACACACGTGGTACCCACAGGGAGAGGGTGGAGAGGGTGGACACACACGTGGTACCCACAGGGAGAGTGTGGAGAGGGTGGACACGCACGTGGTACCACAGGGAGAGTGTGGAGAGGGTGGACACACACATGGTACCACAGGGAGAGTGTGGAGAGGGTGGACACGCACGTGGTACCACAGGGTGGGAGGCAAGAAGCCCTGGTTGAGGAGTCTACCCAGGAGGCATTGCCCGGGTGTGTGTCCTGTGATGGACAGAGGCAGGGAGCAGACCCCAGCCCGTGAGTCAGGGCAGCGAGAGGAGCCCCTGATGAGGGTAGGGTTTGGGGAGGTGAGGTCTTTTCCTGTAGGTATTTGTGTGAAGTGTTTGCTGTGCTGGGCGGGGGGCGGCCTGAGATCCCAGGGCGTCTCAGGCAGAGCAGGACCAGACGGGATGGACCGTCCTAAGCACCCACACCAGCCAGCCCGCCCTTCAGAGCCTCCGTAAATGCACAGCGCATGGTCAGGGGAAGCCGGGGTCAGCCTGAGTGAGATCAGGCTGGAGCAGGTCTCGTCATCCAGCAGCTCATCTTTCCAGATGAGGGGTCTGAGGTGCAGCATTCCCAGGCTGCATGAATCCTAAAGATTTGTCTCTTACTTTTTTAAAGGACATTATTTTTTTCTTTATGATTTTACTATTGTACAAAGAGGTCACGATCCACAATCCCGTAAGTCAGGTTATGAATGAACACCATACTTCCCAATCAGCGTTGCCCCTTCCATCCTTCTCCCCCATCCCCCCCCCCACATTTGTTTGTTTGTTTGTTTGTTTGTGAGTCGTGGGACCTGAACTCTGGGCCTGGGCACTGTCCCTCAGCTCTTCAGCTCAAGGCAAGCTTTCTACCACTTGAGCCACAGCACCATTTCCGGCTTTTTTCTGCTTATGTGGTGCTGAGGACTCGAACTCAGGGCCTCATGCATGCAAGGCAAGTGCTCTATCACTGAGCCACCTTCCCAGCCCCCCATTTGTTGTTTTTTTTTTTAAGAACAGCTAAAAAGAAGGGAAAGCAAGGGACGTGTTCTGTTTGGAAGAAATGTTGCACATGATCTTTGGGGTCGGCTGCTGACCAGGTGACGGCAGGGGGAGCAGGGGTGCAGGCCGTGCTGCTGAGGAGGTGCAGCGCGGGCGGACCGGGGTTGTGACTCTGGGAAGAAGGAGAGGAGGCCCCACAGTGGCTGTGACACCCAGGACAGCTGGCATGCTCAAAGATGGCGGGCGGGCGGCATGCCAGGAAGCAGAGGGAGAACAGGTCTGCACAGAAGGTACCACCGCTCAGGGGCTGCTCTAAACACAAGTTTTTCTATCAGTAACTCCCTGAAAATGGAAGAGGAAGATGAGACAGCATGCCCAGTGGCAATATCTAATCTCACACTTAGAATTTAGCGTCCTGGAAGACTTCTGGCTAGAAAGTGCCGCCAATGCCGTGGATACCGGGCTGTGAGCTTGTCAGCCAGACTCAGGACAGCTGCACACACCCTTCACCTTGATCTAGTGAGTGGCAGACTATAGCCCACTGCTTCAGTTTTATAAATGAAGTTTTATTGGAACATGATGACAGATATTTGCTCACTGCTATTTATGGCTCACTTTGAACCATAAGAGCAGAATTGAGTCTTTACAACAGAGTATTTGGCCTCCAAAGTTTACTTTCTGTCCCTTTACAGAAAATTAAATAAAGGCTTGCCTGCAATCCTAGCTACTCGGGAGGCTGAGATGTGAGGTTCAAAGTTCAAAACAAGCCAGGGTAGAAAAGTCTGTGGGACTCTTAAATTAATTATATAATTGATTTCCAGCAAAAAAGGCTGGAAGTGAATGTGTGGCTTAAGTGAACAGGGCACCAGCATTGAGCCAAAAAGCCAAGCAAAAGCACAAAGGCCCGAATTTGAGCTCCAGTGCTGGCGCACGCGTGCGCGCGCGCGCACACACACACACACACACACACACACACACATACACACGAACGAGAGGAAGGGAGGGAGGGAAAAAAATTAAATAGTATAGAGATGTCAGTTCTTATTGATGCAACATACACAACAGAAACAGACTCCAGTGGTAGAAAGTGCACACCCGTCCTTCCCCAAGGCACTGCTGTCCAGGTTGGCGAAGGGAGGATATTAAAATGTGTGAAGCTGCCACATTGGTCAGAAGGAGATAAGATGTTCAGGAACTCTGTGCAGGAGTAATCTTAGTTTTGTGCTCATTGTGTGAAGCTCCTCACCAAGATGCAAAATAAATCCTTTGTACATTAATGTCAGTGTACAAACCCATTTTTCAAATCAGAAGAAACAGATGTGTGTTCATCAGATTTTTCATTAAGGGAAGCCTTTCTGTGCTTCAAGAAGAAAGCCCAGGAAAGACTGATGTGTGTGCTTGGCCGAGACGTTATCATGCCAGCAAGCGGGTTAGCGTGGGCAGCCGAACAGGGGAGATGCAGTGTCACTCAGCCGAGGGCGCAGAATGGCTGTCCAGGGGTAGGAAGTAACATGTTGTCGGTTCCATCCCACGTGGCTGTGTGACAGGACCCATTCTAAGAAATGTGTCACGAGGTAAATGTCATCGTTGATGGTGCATCAAAGCATGAAACCAAGACACCTCAGGGTCACTGGGGGATGTGACCTTTGTGTGTTACATTACCAGGTGACACGGTCTCCTGGGACCACTGTTGTGGATGAGTTCAGCCAAGTCTGAGTAATGATCCAAGCCAGGTGAGGTGACTGGTAATCTCTTCCCCAATGGCCAAGGCTTTTCTCCAACTTCCAGCTAAAGGTGGGAAGTGGACACTCACTACTGTCCAGTGAGCTGCCAAGCCTCTCTGCCAAGGCTTTGGAATCTGCTGGAAAGCCATCCCAAGAAAACAGCCCCCAGTGCGAACATAGGTATCAGGACGGCCACTCTGAGGTTGTTGATAGCAGCATGGAAATCCGCGAGAAGCTGGGCCAAGGAGGGCCTGCCTCTGCTGACCACGAAGCCAGGTTGGCCAGCCTGGCTCCTGCCTACGGTTCTTCTTGAGCTGGGTTCCCTGGGTCCCTTTCTGTCAGCTGGCACTGTCCCCTCGAGAGTGGAATCGGAGGAGCAGGTGTGGACAGATGGCCGAATGATTTGCCCTAAGTCACAGAGCTGGCCTGGGATCCAGGTCTCCTTCGCCAGGGTCACTCCCTGGTTACAGGGCTCACAGGAGCATGAGATGCAGCATCAACTCCTTAGACAGCAACGCTGCTGGCATCTCAGAAAATGGCCTTGCAAAGGTAAAAACAACCTGCTGTTTAGGAACGAGGATATAAAATACATATTTAAATGTTTGTAATGAACGTAGCTCAAAGAAAGTTAGAACAGTCTAAAGAAGGAAAACCAAACCTTCCCTTTGCCACCTGGTCTTCTGTGTAGAACTTTCTTTCTCTGTCAGATATACATTTTAAACATTTAAAACGTTTAAAAAACAGTTGTAGACTTAGTCTTAATAGGATACTGTGTGGACTTCTCATTCTGTTCAGTTCTGTGAAGAAGTGAGCTGTAGGCGCTCGAGCGTTGCCCCTGCTGTGCTGGAGAGTAGGTGTGTCTGGCTTTGTATCTCTGCAAACAGCTTATCTACATCCCTGATTCTTAAAGACAGGCGTATCTGGGGAGGACCGGAGTGGGAAGACAGCCAATAGTTCTGTCTCATTCCCCTAATGAGCAGGAGTGACGTGTGCGTTTATTTGTAATTGGTTTATTGCTCTCTAGATAACCTTGGACAGTAATTCAGGAGCGTAGCTGTCTAGTGAAACCCATTCCATCCTCCCCGAATGCTGTTGGTTGGTAGATAACATGGAGAAGGTTCCGGTCCACGGTGGCTGCGGTTCGGTCAGGTGGGAGGCAGACACTTAACCAGCGAGCTAAGGCAGCACCGCTGTGTCACCCCGCCTAAGCAGTGTGTGGTTGTGATGTCAGCCAGCCCACTGCGTGTGTGCGCACACGTGTGTGTGCCCACGTGCACGTGTGCGTGCATGTTCCACCCCATTTGGTGGCTGACTCTGCTCTCTGCAAAGGGCAAACTTGGACTTGGGGATCCTGTGTTTGTGATGTGAGATTCCTGCCCAGAACATGGACCTCACCCATGGGGTGTGAGTACGGAGACTCCCAGAAGGACCTAGTATGGCATTAAACCTGAGAAGCTGCCCCTCCCCTCTAGCTGGCCTGAACACCCCCCCATTTGAATTTGAGTCCCACAGAAGAACTTCAGGGATCCTCCCCCCGCCCGCATGCAGTTCAAGCCTCAGGCCAGTGTGCCTTCCAGACCCGTGCTTCCCACCGTGGAGGCCAAGCCCAGCTCAAAACAGTCATGTGTGTTCATCTGCAGGAAGGCTACTTCAGGCCTGTCTTGGGTAGCACTACAAAACTCCATTTTAAAGGCAGTTACCAAGTGAGTTTATTTTAAAAACAAAACATATATGCGCATGCTTCTGTATTAGAGATAGGGCACGATGTAGCGCAGGCTACCTCTGCCTCCTGAGTGTTAGGACTACAGGACTGTGTCACTACGCTCAGCCTTCACTTATTTGGTTATTTAGGACTGTGGCACATTCGTGGCAAGTGTTCGGACATCACAGACCCTTCCTCTGTCGAGTGAGCGAGGAATCTGCCTCCAGGCCTGACCAGCCTCGGTCACCACTGTTACACTTCAGAGATAATTGGGTCCCTGGCTGGTGACCGGCGCTTGGGAGTGTGTCCACCATCACATGATTCTCCTCGTAGGCCACGTGCCTCAGCCGTGTCACACGCTCAGCCCGGCGTCCACATGGCTCGGCGTGGGCAGACCGCAGACATGCGTCAGGCGGGCAGCTGAGTTACTCTGAGCCACTCAGTGGACCCTGACAGGGCAGGTCTGGGTGGGCTCATCTCCGAACTCGCCCCGGGTTTTGGCATCGGGGTGGTGGAACAGAGGAGGTGGGGGTGAACAGCAACTACCTTGGAACGTGTGGCGCTGAGCAAACGTGCGGTCTCCGGGCAGCCGCGGTCCCACAGAGGACCGTGCCTGTCCCTGGCACGTCTCCCTCTTTGTGTTGTCTTCCCGGCTGGTTAGGACCTGGAAGGCAGGGGCTGAGTGAGTCCTTTCTCCCCTTGTGGTTTGGGTGGTTGCAGTGCATGAGGTGTATGCAGAGACGGAGGTGTGTCCAAGGAAGAGGGAGCACGCACAGAGGTGCGCACATCAGTGAAAGCCGAGAGTGGGAGGGTGTGGGATAGGAGCTGAGAACCGGGGTCGCTTTCAGACTACAGGCGAGGCCAGGCAGGAAGTGACGGGCTCAGTGCGGTGTGTGGGAACCCCCCCTCCCCCCGCCCACAGCTGCGAGCCATGTGGACAGGGGAGGCCAGGCAGGAGGCCCAGGCCAGGGTATGGACTAAGATCCATCCCCCTCCCCCCCCCCCTTGATCCTCCTGGTGCCTCCCTGGCTCTCCAACTCAGATTCTCTTCCTTCCACACTGCATATCCCATAGCCCCCACTGCATTGTCCTAGAGTCCCGGCTTCACCGGCGTGGACAGACCTGGAGCCTGCGTGAGTCCCTCGCCGGCCCCCAGGGCACACGCAGCTGCTCCTTCTTCTGGAACCTTGTGTTCTTGGAAGGCACTATTCCTTTCTGTCCCCTCTGTTCTGTTGAGCCCCAGCACTGTGTTCCTAGAAGCTCAGGTGGCCACCTGCCCTGCTTCAGGAGGATGGGACGCCTGGGAGACACCCCCCCCCTCGGTCCCAGGTGCTGGGGGCGTGGCTCTGCCTGCACACCTACCTGGGGGCCAGACCTCGCGGGGGGGGGGGGGGCAGACCTCACGGGGGGGCCAGGCCTCTGGGGCGGGAGCCCGTGCTGCGCCCAGCTGTGTTATGAAAACGCTCTCCACGTGGGCACTGACATGGGAGAATGGTGCCTCTCAGCGCCCCGTGGACCCCAGGCCCTGTCCTCACGGAAGGGGGCAGCCGCCTCGGGGGCCACAGGGGTGGTGCGTGGAGCGTGCGTGGAGAGACAGGCTCCGGCGAGCAGGTTTCCAGGCGGGAAGCGGTGTCCTCCCAGACGGGACAGGGCTGGCCCTCCTGGGGGCCAGAGCCCCCGAACTCCCTGCTGTGCCACGCCTGGGAGACCAGCCCAGGGCGCCACCACACGGGACTCCCCACTAGGTCAGTACCCAGGCCAGTTGGGTCTAGTCTTGAAGACAGACTCCTGGGGCTTCCCAGTTAGGGTCTTCAGGCCATGGTGGCCAGCATGATGTGTGTGGCCCCCTAAGGGGTGCCCTGGAAACCGGATGACTTTCTGGAGCACACTCCCCCCAATTCTCACAGAGTGAGTGGAAACTCACCCAGAGAAAAAGCCGTGAATGCGTCAGGATGCTCCACAGGTACGATCCCACATGGAGAGAGAGAGAGAGAGAGAGAGAGAGAGAGAGAGAGAGAGAGAGAGAGGTGTTGGGGGGGTGCCCACAAGCAGCCTGCGTGCCCCGCCCCCCCGGGGGTGGGGGCTCTTGCTGGTGCCCTGGCTCACGGTGTGCACACGTGCACCCCACGTAGTGCCTGTGGAGGGAGGGTGGCGGGATGTGGGGCCTTTCTGGGAGAGGGGCACGGGGCCTGGAGAAGGTGGGGTCTGAGGAGTGGAGGGCTCCCACACGCGTGGGCCGGGGCTGATCCGGTCATGCAGAGTGCCTGCCCAGGTGGCTGCCAGCGTTCCAGGAACGCATGCCTGAATTTCAAGAAGAGAATGGAGTTGCGAAGCTCACCCCGCCATGTGTAATTACACCATAGCAGCCATAAAAGATTTCTCACCAAAATCCCTCTGCACTGTCCTTTAGGTCATTCATTCATTCATTCATTCATTCATCGTTCACTATCTAAGAGCCAACAGCATGCCAGTTCAGCACAGCAGGCAGGAAGAGACCAAGTCTTCATAAATCTTACATGGGAGTAAGAAAAATAGGGGAGGGCTGGGAAGGTGGCTCAGTGGTAGAGCACTTGCCTTGCATGCCTGAGGCCCTGGGTTCGATTCCTCAGCACCACATAAGCAAAAAGAAAAAAGCCAGAAGTGGCGCTGTGGCTCAAGTGGTAGGGTAGAGTGCTAGTCTTGAGCTGAAGAGCTGAGGGACAGCGCCCAGGCCCAGAGTTCAAGCCCTACTACTGGACCCCAAAAAAAAGAAAAAAAGGGGAAAAGGGAAAGATTTTTCCGTTGTAATGCTTTTGAGCAGAGACTGTTCTAAGGAACATGGAGACAGGGCCTTCCATTGCTGTAACAGCATGTGCCAAGGCCCTGTGGTGGGAAGGGCATGTTATCTCCAGACTACAAGGAGACTGAGGAGGCAGAGAAGGAGGGAGAGATGGCAGGAGCAGGGGCCTGGAGGTGTAAAAGCAAGTCCTAAAAGCTCGGAAGTGGTGGAGCACGGAGGCGTCTGCCTGCTGACGGGGGGTGGACTGCAGGAACCCAGAGCTCGCCAGGACGCAGGCGGGTGAGCAGGGCTGACCACTGTGACTGAGCTGCGATGACAGTGGTGTACAAGCTGAGAAGGGCTGGCGGGGCTGCTCAGGCTCTGAAGGCAGAGCTGTGTGTGAGAGAGAGAGCCTGAGACAGACACACATACACACCCGGAGAGGACGGGGTCTGGCCTGGGCTGGCTGAATGGAGCTGCCTGGGACAGGTGGAGGGGGGCCTGGGAGGGAGGACCAGCCCTAGGTTGGGTCCGCACCCGGGAAGTAGCCACCCCAGAGGCGCTGGAGGATAGCCCGCAGGGCAAGGGGACTCAAGGCCACCGGTCAGCCTCGCAGGCGCCAGCTCAGTCCACCCAAGCTTTGAGGGCCCAGCGCCCCGGCCCTGGAGGTCCTGTCTCTTCAGGGGGTTTTCTGAGTTGCTTACCCACTCGGTTCTGACACATGTCCTGAGTTTCTTACGTGCTTTCTGTGGGATATTTCCTAACATATGCCTAAATAGGCAGAACAGTGCGGTGGGCTTTGTGAACTCAGGACGCACCCGGAGCATCCCGGATTGGTCCCAGGACGTGGCCAGGAGAACCGGACCTGAGGCCCTGGAATGTGGCCAGAGTCAGTCTAGAACCTGAGGAGCCTGGAGGGGCCGGCCCAGCTGGGAGAAGGGGGAGGCGGGGGGATCAGGCTAGGCTTTCCCAGGGCCGTGGCAGACAGGTCCAGCACTGCAGGGGCCAGGCCCTCGCTCCACAGCTGCTGGTGGGTGGCTGTGCGGGGCAGGAAGTCAGGCAGCAGACCTGGAGGCGCAGGTGAGACGCAGTAGACTGAAGCTGACTTGGCTGCAGGGGGCGGGGAGCAGGGCAGGTCCTGGGGCTTGAACTCAGACCCTGCCCTTGGCCCTGTGCAAAAAGACTTAAGGTTAGCCTTCTACCACCGGAGCCACAGTTCTGCTTCCAGCTCTTTTTGGTGTTTACTTGGAGATGAGAATCTCACGGGATTTTCACCAGAATTCTCAGATCTCAGCCTCCTGAGTAGCTAGGATGGCAGAGGTGAGCCGCCGGCGCCTACTGACCTGTAAGAGCAGCTTGGGAAGGACTTTCGGGAGTGGCGGGACTTGGCAGGACTTTGAGAACCCGGGAAAAACTGGGAATGCTCAGTGGTGGGATCTCTTGAGTTGGGGGAAGAAGGGATCTGCAGGGCAGAGGGCAGGGGGACAGGAGTTCCAGGTGGCTGCCCCCAGCCTGCGTGCCGGGCTCTCATTGGGCCGTGATGAGGCCTCATGGGATTGGTCAGTCAGTCCCCGAGTACAGTCCACTCACAGTCAGTAAGGAGGCAGAAGAAGGGTGGTATGGCCAGGGTATGGGCTTCCTGGGTGCCAGTGGGGCGTGAGCCAGGCCTGGCAAGCCGCAGGCAACACCCGAGAGCAGAGGATTCCACTGTGGGACAGAGGCACAGGGGCGGATCTACAGGATGCATGGGTGTGCAGGGCCTTGCTCCTCGCTCTCAGCCTGACCGCATCCAGGCTGGGAGGGCCTCAGCAGGAGGGAGGCCTCCAGCCAGGGGCTGCCTACCGCCTCCCTTTGCTGTGTGACACAATCCTGGCGGGGGGGGGGGGGGGGGAGTCACCATGGGCCTGTGGACACTCACTGTGAAGGCGAAGGCGTGGCTCACTCCATGGATCGTGTCAGCAGCCTGTCCACAGCAGGCTGCGCCCCGGGACTTCCCCAGACACTGACTGGGGACAAAGGTCCCCGCCCCCGCGTGTGAGCGCATTGATTCGTGGCACAGATTCTGGGCCCAGGGGGGCTGACCCAGCACTTGACCTCTCTGCACCTGGTGACTGTTCTATTGCTCGGATGTGGAAGTTGCTTCTGTAGGTGTCATGGTGTTTGTCAGGGACTGCAGGTCTCGGTAAATGCCCCCCCCCACACACACACACACCAAGCTTCACTCCCCGCAGGCCCAGGGCTATGACAGGCTGAGCCCCTTCTCCTCTCCTGAAAACACTGCGCAAAACACCAGGTTGCTCAGGCCCGTCTGCCTACCCCGAAGGCCTGGCCCTCACTCCGGGCCCTGTCATGGTACTGAGAGAATCTGATCACACTGCCGTGCTGACCGCCAGTGCTTTCTGCTGACCATCACTTCCTCCCCCGTGATGATAGGAAAGCTGAGCAGCACCTTGGCCTAGCTTGCTGCCACCACTACCTATCCAGGGGATAAAGTTGCCATCCCGACACGTGCCAGCTTCTCCGGGCCGTCCCTCACCAAACCATCAAGGCCCTCTCAGGCTCTCCTAACCTGTGACAAAGAGAACTGCCACCTGTAGCTTCTGAGAGTCTGTAGGAAAAGAGCTGCCCCACCCAGCCTTCCATCTTGCCCAGCTGGCCAGGCTCCCCAGGGCCTGCCCTGTGTTAGCTCTAGTGTGCACAGTGCCACCCGAAGCTGCAGTCCTCTGTGGTCCAGCAGGTGCCTAGCACCCAGTGCCATATACATGAGAACTAGGGAGGGCAGGGCCCGCTGGTGGCTTTCCAGGGCCACAAAGGGCCTTGGAGCTTGGCATTAGCACCTCTTTAGTGTTTCCATTTGGACTTTTGTTGGTGGTGGTGGTGGTTGTGGGGCTTGAACTCTGGGCCTGGGCACTGTCCCTCAGCTCTTCCGCTCAAGGTGAGCACTCTACCACTTGAGCCACAGCGCCACTTGCAGTTTTCTGAGTGGCGTATTGGAGATGAGAGTCTCATGGACTTTCCTGCCCCGGGCTGGCTTTGAACCACCATCCTCAGATCTCAGCCTCCTTAGTAGCTAGGATTATAGGCATGAACCACCAGCACCCAGCTAGACTTTTTTTTTTAACTTTGCACAAAATGGTTTCTCTTGGCCAGACATGGGACATTCATGCAGCACATTCCTTGGGAGGTAGGACAGCAGACGTGGTCAGCTCTGTTTCACCAGCCCCAGCAGGACGAGCTAGCATCTGCCTGTTTCTGCTGAGAGTGTGCAGAAATCTCATGTTTAAATTAGTTCTCATCCATTCCTGTGCCCTGATTATGGGCCCTGGCACAGGGTCTGCTCCAAACCAATCATTTTATTGGTGTCCAGAATTCCTGACTCCCAAAATAATGCTTATGTCCTGAGCACCTGACACTTCCCACTGGCTTTTGTGTTCAAGCACACATCAGAAGCCTTGTGGCCCTTGTAGATCATGTCTGTGCTGGTTGCTTGCTTGGAGTCCATGAGCGAGTACAGTGGAGAGTGAGAGGGAGCTCCTGCTGGCCTTTGCGGCCAGACCTCCAGAGCAAATTGTGTGGTGGGGTATTGATGGATGCTGTGGGGTGCTGAGTCACCCACAGCTGCTCCACACATGAGACTGGCCACTTCCTAACAGTCCTGGGCGTGGGGGAGAGGGGGGCGGGCAGTGCAGGCCGCACAGTCGCTGGTATCCTCCTGAATGTGCCAAGTGCCTGGCCAGGTGCTGGGACACCTTTCACGAACTCCATCGTGCCCCTGGAAACGTAGCTGTGTGTCCGAACCTGCTGAACCAAGGGGACCACAGAGGCTGGGGACCGTGCCCCTCCACTCCCAGGCCCGGAGACATGAAACAGCTCTCTCTTCATTGTGATGGCTCAAAAGAAAGAAATTCCCGCCTCCTTTCACCTTTCTCCTGTCCTTTCAGATATAAGCGCACTGCCACGTGGACGCCACTGCGCCACATGGCTGCTTGAGACCGAAGCCTCGGCTGCTGGGATTGTGGAGGAAAAGACATGAAACCCTAGCACCTCACGGCGCGGAGTGTCAGGATGGCAGCCCAGCGGATCCGAGCGGCCAACTCCAACATCCTCCCCCGGTGCAAGTCAGAGGGGACCCTGATTGACCTGAGCGAGGGCTTCTCAGAAACGAGCTTTAGTGAAGTCAAAGGTGAGCTCCTGACCACACCACTGGCTCAGGGCATGGGACAGCGTGGGCTCTCTGCGTCCCAGGCCGAAGCATCAAGGTTGACTAAATTTCAGTCCTCGACACCTTGTCCTCCCTGGAACAAGAGCCACATAGCTTGATGGTTGGTGTGCTGGAGGAGCATGTGAGTGGCCCCCTTGGTAGGAATCACCTTCTTTCTGTAGCTTAAATAAGGAGCCTGGTGGTGGAGACATCTAGGCTAGGGAAAGACAGTGAAGAAGAGAGGAAGGAGGCTGGGAGCCACCAGAGCAGAAAATATTCCAAGCCTTTTCCTGGTTTCAGATCTGTCGCCGCTGCTCAGTGCTGCCCTTAAAGCTCGAAAGCAGCCACAGACGTGGGTGAATGAGGAGAGTGGGTGAATGAGTAGACATGGCTGGACTCCAGTGCCGTTTCACCAACACAGCCGTGGCTCTAACACCCCGGCTCCATGGCTTTCTCCAGCACCCTCGCCATGCTGCGTTGGTGAGAAAGCCATCTTTCAGACTCTTGGGTGGGCCCAGGCCTCGCGAGGCCTTGTCATCTCGCGTGCTCTCCCGGTGGCGTGGGCAGCCAGGACAGCAGCAGCCACGTTACCAACACACTGAACTTCCTAACACCCCCCGGCGGTTCTTGTATTAAAATCAAAGCCACTGCTGGGTACCGGTGGCTCACATCCGAAAACCTAACTACTTAAGAGGTATCCGAGGATTGTGGTTCGAAGCCAGCCTAGGCAGTAAACGACTCAGAAAAAGCCGGAAGTGGCACTGTGGCTCAAGTGGTAGAGTGCCAGTCTTGAATAAAAAGGTCAGAGACAGAAGCTCAGGGACAGCACCCCAACCTTGAGTTCAAGCCCCAGGATTCTATGCCTCTGGGTGTGGTAGTGGTTGGTGATACGCATGGTCCAGGACAGAATTCACACCTCCATCCCCTTCTTGGGGGGGGGGGGGGGGGCTGCAGGAGGGAGGGACAAGGAGGGGGAGGGACGGAGGGAAGAAGGGAGGGCCTTCTCCCCTGGGTGAATCTGAACCCTGTTTGAGCTGTGTCACCACTTCCATTCGGAGACAAGTGCTTGGAATTTTAAGTAAAACCTCCTCATTCTTCTGTCGTGTAAAACTAAAATGATAATGGGCACTGATACATTTTAGGCGATACACAAAGCATGCTTAATTGCTTTGTTTTTCTTTTAATTTTAAAATATTACTGAAAGAAAAGTAATTATTCTGGGGAGCAGAACAAGATGTCACTGTGGAGGAATTCTAACAGGCCTTTTCACTAATTCTCAGTTGGTTTTAATTTGCTCTCCAGTAAATGTGTCAGGAAGCAAAGTGGTTTCCATTACTGGACCTCAGCCTGACCCAGATCCTCTTTCCATAATTTTTCCTGAAGCCCATTCTTAGGGCTCAGCAAGCGACACCCCATAAAGGCCTCCAAAGCACAGTCTCTCTCCTTTCTTTGCCTTCCTGCCTCTCTCCCCTCTTTTTGAGGCAAGTGATGTAAACCAGAATTCCGCTTACCCAGGCAGCTGAGAGTCTAGGGTCCCTTCCCCGCAAGGTGGTCCTTAAGACCTCAAAATGCCACTCCTGACTTCGTCTGCCTGGGTAACAGCTGGCCATAAATAAATCGAGGCCTTGTTCCCGTGCAGCCGTGCCTCACACCGGGTTTTGTGCCGTGACCAGGAAGTCTGGAGAGAGTCTGCGCTGGGTCCCCGACCAGATGGTTCCATCTTTGTTGGAATTCAGGGGTAGAGAGGACAGCTCCCTTTGCCCCCCGAACTGGGTGCTGAGCAAAAAATGGAATTAGCAGGGGACGGACGTGTTTGTCTTCAGGTGACGTTTTGGCATCATTACACCAAGCACTTGATCCCTCGTTAAACCTCACCCCTACTGTAGTCTGCTGAAGAAAGATGCTTTTCTCCATCAGGAAGAAAACTGGACTGTCATGTTCACGTGGTGTGGAGGGCCTGGACCCAAGCTCAGGTCTAGTGATCTCAGATGCAGGGGCCAACAATGCAGCCAGGGCTCAGCCTGATTCTTCAGGAGTCAGGACCCAGAATCTCCCCTTCCTCCCCGCCCCTCCCCCCGCCACGATGTTCTCTGCATCACCTAGTGAGTTGCACTGAATAGAAACTCTTCCTAAGATGCTACCAAAGAAATAGATTTTATTATTTTTTCCCCGGGGTTCACCTGCTTACTTTGCTGGCACTCTACCACCTGAGCCATACCACCAGCCTGGTTTTGTTGGTTCTTTTTTGGAGACGAAATCTTGTGGACTTTTCTGCTTAGTCTAACTTCAAACTTCAGTCCTCCAGGGCTCAGCCTCCTGAGTAACTAAAATTATAGGGGCCACCCATGCCCACTTCGATTCTAATATTCCACAATCAAATAAAAAGCTCATCAGCGAATCAGGTTTTTTTGGATGGCCAGCTGGATAGCATCAGCTGATTGTGAACTTAATCGCCTATTAGACTGGACGTAGATGTGGTGGTTCAGCCAAAAATTCCATCCACTTGTTTGCAAGAACAACGTGAAAAATAAAAAGAGCTTGCTTGCTTGCTTCCAGATGTGAGCAAGGCTGTGGAGGCAGGGGTCTTCCCCCGGCCAGGCCGAGGCTGCTCCCCAGGAGCTTTCCATCCTCAGAGCCTCCACACGTGGGCGGGAACCAGAATATTCCACAAATTCTCAAATTCCACATATTCTCAAAACTTACTCTTCTTGGGTTATATTGGTAACATCCATGGTTTAATAGTAAGCAGTATAAATGAACCTGACCCATTTTTTGAAAGTGGTAGAATTTTCAGACTGCTTCCATAGTGGTTCAGATGTGACCCATCACCAGACATAAACCTCTGGCTACCAAACTGCGTGGACAGTCCCGCCATCACTGTGAGTGATCTTGTCAGAAAAGTAGAGACTACCCTCAAAAATTACCACTCACCTAAAGAGACGCTTTGCTGAGAACAGGTTGAATGGGGAAATTTAATGTAGGGACCTGCCCCTACATCCCTCCATTCCCCGCTGAAAGAGCCTGGAACTGGCCTGGGCTCAGGACTCACTGCCAGTCCCTAGCTACATGCAGAGTGTAGCCTAAGAATCCGGCTTCCAGCCTCTCTCTCCACAGACTAATAAATCTGAACTTGATAACACTAGTACTAGCAATACTAGAAATCGATCATGAAAAGCTCGGTTGAAACAAGATGTTCAGAACCAAGGGAGATGTGAACTGTCCTATAATGCCAATTTGCCTTTCTTCAGTGGTCTGAGGACTCTGGTCCTTCTGCCCCGTGGTTAAATTGGAAAGTGACAAGGTAACCACAGAGC
Organism: Dipodomys merriami; assembly: GCF_024711535.1. Lineage (NCBI taxonomy): Eukaryota > Metazoa > Chordata > Mammalia > Rodentia > Heteromyidae > Dipodomys > Dipodomys merriami. The sequence goes on along the minus strand of NW_027202270.1, from coordinate 4,390,576 downwards.
CAGGTGAAGTTCATAAAGAAGTTCGTCTTGGTTTTTGTTTAGCGGCCCCTTCCCTGGCCCGTGGCCCCATCTCAGTGCTATCTGCTTCTTGTTTCCCCGTCTTCCCCTCTTCCTCCTTGGAAGTCCTCCATGGTCCTCATGAGCTAGGCCTCACACGTCTCTTTCTGTTTTCCACAGTGCCTTCTCCCAGTGCCTTGCTAGTCGATAACCCCACGCCTTTTGGAAATGCAAAGGAAGTGATTGCGATCAAGGACTATTGCCCAACCAACTTCACCACCCTGAAGTTCTCCAAGGGTGACCATCTCTACGTCTTGGATACATCAGGCGGGGAATGGTGGTACGCGCACAACACCACCGAAATGGGCTATATCCCTTCCTCCTACGTGCAGCCCTTAAACTATCGGAACTCAACACTGAGTGACAGCGGTATGATCGACAATCTTCCAGACAGCCCAGACGAAGTTGCCAAGGAGCTAGATCTTCTTGGGGCATGGACAGACGACCAGAAAGGATCAGGTAAAGCCTACAGTAATAACCCTTTCTGGAACGGGGTCCAAACAAACCCATTTCTCAATGGGAACGTGCCGCCCAGCTTTGAGGAATCCAATGCTAAAACCACTGTGGATTTGCTGCTATTCGATACTGGCACACCGTCGTTTACTGCGTCCAGCTCAGTCACCACCAACAGCACCGGCAATATCTTCGACGAGCTCCCAGCCACAAATGGGTTCCAGGCGGAGCAGCCGGTGAACCGGGACAACCCGTTCTTCAGAAGCAAACGTTCCTACAGTCTGTCGGAGCTGTCTGTCCTGCAAGCCAAGTCGGACGTTCCCACCGCATCCAGTTTCTTTACAGGCTTGAAGTCTCCTGCTCCCGAGCAATTCCAGAGCCGGGAGGACTTTCGAACTGCCTGGTTGAACCACCGCAAGCTAGCCCGGTCATGCCACGACTTGGACCTGCTGGGCCAAAGCCCTGGATGGGGCCAGACCCAAGCAGTGGAGACCAACATCGTGTGCAAGCTGGACAGCTCGGGAGGCGCCGTGCAGCTCCCCGACACCAACATCACCATCCGCGTGCCCGAGGGCCACGTGGCCCCTGGGGAGACCCAGCAGATCTCCATGAGGGCGCTGCTGGACCCCCCGCTGGAGCTGAACAGTGACCGCTCCAGCAGCATCAGCCCCGTCGTGGAGGTGAAGCTGAGCAACCTGGAAGTGCACACCTTCATCATCCTGGAGATGAAGGTCTCGGCCGAGGTGAAAGGCGACATTTTCAGCAAAAGCACGGTGGGCCTGCAGTGCCTGAGGAGCGACACGAAGGAAGGGCCGTACGCGTCCATACCCCTGGCCTACAGCTACGGGGACACCATCCAGGTGCACCTGCACAACCTCGAGCCCTGCATGTACCTGGCTATCGTCGCCCACGGCCCGAACATCCTCTACCCGTCCTCTGTGTGGGACTTCATCAACAAGAGGGTCACTGTGGGGCTTTACGGGCCCAAACACATCCACCCGTCGTTCAAGACGGTGGTGACCATTTTCGGGCATGACTGTGCCCCCAAGACCCTCTTGGTCAGCGAGGTCACCCGGCAGGCTCCCGGCCCGGCGCCCGTAGCACTGCAGCTGTGGGGCAAGCACCAGTTCATCTTGTCCAGGCCCCAGGACCTCAAAGTCTGCATGTTCTCCAACATGACCAACTACGAGGTCAAGGCCGGCGAGCAGGCCAAGATGGTGAGAGGCTTCCAGATGAAGCTGGGCAAGGTGAGCCGCCTCATCTTCCCCATCACGTCCCAGAACCCCAACGAGCTGTCCGACTTCACCCTGAGGGTGCAGGTGAAGGACGACCAGGAGGCCATCCTCACTCAGTTCTGCGTCCAGACGCCTCAGCCCCCGCCCAAGAGTGCCATCAAGCCGTCTGGGCAGAGGAGGTTTCTCAAGAAGAATGAGGTGGGGAAGATCATCCTGTCCCCGTTTGCCGCCACCACCAAGTACCCGACGTTCCAGGACCGCCCCGTGTCCAGCCTCAAGTTCGGCAAGCTGCTCAAGACGGTGGTCCGGCAGAACAAGAACCACTACCTGCTGGAGTACAAGAAGGGCGACGTGGTCGCGCTGCTCAGCGAGGAGCGCATCAGGCTGAAGGGGCAGCTGTGGACCAAGGAGTGGTACATCGGCTACTACCAGGGCAAGGTGGGCCTGGTGCACACCAAGAACGTGCTGGTGGTGGGCAAGGCCAGGCCCTGCCTGCTGTCGGGGCCCGAGCTGAGCACGTCGGTGCTGCTGGAGCAGATCCTCCGGCCGTGCAAGTTTCTCACCTACATCTACGCCTCCGTGCGCACCTTGCTCATGGAGAACATCAGCAGCTGGCGCGCCTTTGCGGATGCCCTGGGCTACGTCAGCCAGCCGCTCACCTTCTTCTGCCGGGCAGATCTGGACAGCGAGCCGGAGCGGGTGGCCTCTGTCCTGGAAAAGCTGAAGGAGGATTGTAACAACCCCGACAACAGAGACCGCAAGTCCTTCCAGAAAGAGCTCGTGATGGTGAGTGCCCCAGCAGGCGTGCAACACCAGGCCCGGGCTCCTCGAAGCTTCCCGGCTTACGGGATCAGGGCTGGGCCGGCTCCTGGGGCCAGAGTCTTGGTGGAGGTCCTTGGGCTCATGCTGACCTCTTCCCTGTGCATCTCTGAGCTCCACGGTGGCCTGAGGATGGGCGCAGGGACATGGGCACAGCAGGGCCTGCACTCGGGCCACTTCTGATTTGGGTGCAGATTTTAGAACATCCAATTTTAGAACCATCTGTGAAGAAGAGGTGAGAACCTCTTGCCCAACTCTTGGTCTTACTTGATGTGAGTTCTTATCTAGTCCTGCCTGGTGCTTCCAACAGAAGCGTGGATCTGCCGCGGTGCCTCCTCCCCTTGCCAGGCGATGACAGCCATCGCTCCGGCTGTACAACACGAGCTAGAGGTCTAAGAGCTGAGCTGGACGGGGTGTCCGCCGCAGGACACGCGCTGGCCGCACACGCGCGTGCTCCCAGCAGCCTGGTGGCCTGGGTCCTGCCTCCCGCGAGCCACGGCCACTGTGGTGCTCTGCAGGTACTCGGGGTCAGACGGAGTAGATGCGGCCCATCCCATGGTGGGGACCCCTCCGGCTCCCGTGGACACCTGGGTGACCTTGTGGCATGCCTCCTGGCTCATTCTGGTGGGATGCAGCTCTCAGAGCCTCAGCCGCCTGCCGCTCCCTCCTCACCTTCCCATCTGGATGAGTGAAAGTAACTGGGGTGAAAGAGCCAGGGTGTTGGGGTGTCTGTGAGGCAACGCAGATGAACCCCTGAGGCTCACACTCTGTGCACGCGCATGCGCACACACACATCTCAGCTGTGCCTGGGCACCTGGGAGTGTGTATGTACAAAGAGCCACCTTGCAGCCAGGTAGGGAGCAGGATGTGAAAACATGGCAGAGCAGGGGGTAGACAGACTTGAAATTACCCAATGGGGAGGAGACAGAGCCAGAAGGGGCTATTAGAAGTGTAATCTTGACAACCCGGAGGTCCCCCGGGGAGGCCTTGGTGGCTTGGTTTCCGCGGGGTGAGGCTGCAAATGAAAAAGGGCCACAGGGGATTTTCACGGGCCCTGCAGGATGGCCCTTCCCTGAGCCAGCACCTGCATCCAGCTCAGGGTTCACTTCCTGGCTCTCCTGTAAAGAAAATTCCAGAACTGTGGCTGGAGCCAGCTCCATAGGCAGGGGTAGTGTTCCTGGGAGATCCTTGGTCTGTCATTCTTCATTGATTGTGAATTAAGTGCTTTCATAGAACATAAACGATATCGACTGTATCAACTCTTTCCTCCCGCAGCTGAAAAAGAACGCTCACCTGAGTGGGAGAGCTGCGCGATGAAGCAGCCCCTCCCAGCCGTGACGTTCATGCTCACGCCCTTGAAACGCTTCTAGGAACAGATTCTTCTTACCCAAATTGAAGATGGGGGATTTTTTGGTTAGCAGTGGGGGGTCCTGTGTCCCTCTGAGCCCCTCCATCTCCCTCTGCGAGAGGAAGAAATGAAACCTGTCTTGGCTGGAACTCACCTGGGACAGTGTGACTTTCGGGGTCCTAGGAGTAGCTGACCATGGCAGGTGTATTTTAATGGTCAGCAAATGCCCAAAACCGCAGCTGATTTACCCTATCACTAGAAATGCCAGCATGGCGTCTTCTCAGGTGTTGGGTCCAGTGTCAGGCCCTGGTGAAACAAGCTAGTGCCCCTGGCTGGCTCTGCACCTCATTCTTGGCCCGGGCTGGGGGCGGGGGGCGGGGGCGGCAGGAAGTCCTCACCAGGCTTGCTTGGATCAGGACTGGTCTTGTGTGCTTGATTCTTGTTCTTGCCCCACTGAAGACATTCTCCATGGAGAAGAACTGTGGGAAGTGGTGAATGAAAGAGCCCATCTCAGCTCAGAAGCTGGGCGTACGTTACGGCTCGTGGGGGGTGTGTACAGGAGGATCAAGGTTCACAACCCAAGCAAAAGTGCAAGATACTATCCTAAATATAACCAAAGCCTAAAGGCCTGGGAGCAGGGTTCAAGTGGTAGAGTGCCTACCTAGGAAGAAAGCAGGGCCCCGAGTTCAAGCCCCAGTACTGCCAGAAACAACCAAGAATCTGTTCCTGATTTTCAAGTCACATGGTTTCTGTTCTCATAGTAGAAACGGAGAGAGAGGTAACTGGAGACGGGTGGAGCAGGGAGAGTTGGAGGCAGAACAGAAGCAGCCCCCGTGGCCCTCAAAGGGAGAAATTGTCCGAGCCAGGAGTCACATGACAGTTCTTCAAAGTAAGGGAAGAGTAGAAACTCAGAGACGTTTCTTGAGCAAGGAGAGAACAGGTTGCTGTGGGGGAGGATGTTGCCTTCAGAGGGGAACAGGCAGGGCTGCCCCAGAAGCCTGACAGCTGATGGGCTTGAGCAGCCAGCGAGGGAGAGCTGGGGCTGGGGGGGCTGGGGAACCGTGGGGGTTCCCAGTGGATTGGGAGAAACACACCTATCCTTCACACCAGCGGGGGCTGAGGTTGCTGGGGTCCCTGCTAGGCAGGTGCAGAGCTGATGACATAGCTGGCTCTGTTAATGAGCAGTGCGGCCAGGCCACTGCCGTGGCGTGACCTGGAGTACAGGCGTGCTCGTCTCCTGGTCCCTGAGCTTCCTGAGAATGGAAGCAGAGAGGACAAACCACAACAAAACCAGAAGTACAGCTGGCTGTGAGCTCCTGAGACCGAACCACAACAGAGCATCGGTGAGCCTGAGGGCCGCCCCTTCTTACATGGCATCTTTCAGGGACCCAGCCCTGGCCTGGTCTACCTGTCTCATCTGTGGCTGCTCAGAGGCCATGTCTGCACAACTGAGAATGGGCCACACACCGTGGGTCACATAAAGCCCCAGCACTTACAGCCCGCCCCTTCCGATAGGACGTCTGATCATAGCTCAGTCTGGTTAACAAAATCCCTGCTGAAATCAGCCTGAGGTATTTGCTGATAACCTGTGGGTACAAAATAAAAGGAAACCCACAGGACCCGTGCCCAGAGCTGAAGTTTCCTGCTGTGTAGTTTTCTATTGTTCAGACTTGGTGCCTGGAAAACTGCATAAATGACTGCTTGGTGGTAGTGGGGTGGGCAGCTTTGTGAAGAACGAAGCTGGTGTTGGGTCCTAGAGAGGTTGTGTAAATGGAGCCGTAGTGAGTAAAAGGAAGACACCTTCGTTCCCAGTGTTGGCAGTCCCTCTTCATTCACAGGGGATCCGCGGAAACGGAATCCTGCTCCTCCTTCCAGCTGTGGCCATTCAGGGACCAGAAAACAGCCGCAGGACCTTTGTGTCCTGTGCCCAGAGCCCCTGGGGGAGAGTGCTTTTAATCACTCCTGCCAGGAATGACTCAGGTCACAAGCAGGTGACGTGTGACATAGTCCGTTACCTAGGGAATGAGGCAGGTGCCAGAGCTGCAGGAGCCAGGCAGCCAAGTGTGCACGCTCCACCCCGTGTCCGTGTGGCGTGCTGAAGTGGCGTGGTGTCACGCCCTGTGGCCATTCGCATGGCTGGATAAAGTGATGTTCCCTAGAGAGGAGACTTCGTAGAGCACCACCCCATGCTCAACACACACAGGGCCCTTTTTACCTCTGAAATTCAAATCTAGTAAACATTGCACTTTTTAAAGCCATTTCTTTTGAATATACCAAAATCCAAATGACAGTCAACCACTTTTGAAATATGTAAGTAGCTACCACAAAGCACAACCCATCCAGACCCGCGCTGTCTGCGGCTCAGGTCCTGAAGTCACATGGTACCCACCCCATGGGAAAGCCAGCGGCTTCCACCTCTGTCCCTTCTGGCCGGGGGAGCCCGGACACGCTGCCTGGCCTCTGCAGGCGTCATCTTCGGTTATGTGAAACGAGCAAGCCTGGCACACTGAGGGGAGGCGGGGCTGGCCGCACGGAAGCCAGTCTGGCTCCGACCCTGCCAGCTCTGCAGCCCACTCACTTCCCCTGCACCTGATCTGTAGAAACTGTGGTCAACACAGTACCTGCTTCATAGAGTGGCTCCAGTCATTGGTCCATTCCCCGCCACCACCAACTCAGGATGACCTTACCAATGTCTGTGTAGGTCCTGTTTCCAGGTAAGGTCATGTGCTGGAATGCGAAGGGGGGAATCTCCAGCCTATTTGTTGGGACATTCAAAGGTCCCAGAACTCTCAGGACAAAAGCCAGAGCCTGGCTCCATCCCTGACTCAGCTGGTGCTCTTTCCTCCCCAGGCCCTACTGAAAATGGACTGCCAAGGTCTCGTGGTCAGACTCATCCAGGACTTTGTGCTCCTGACCACAGCTGTCGAGGTGGCCCAGCGCTGGAGGGAGCTGGCTGAGAAACTGGCCAAGGTCTCCAAGCAACAGATGGATGCATATGAGTCTCCCCACCGGGACAGGAATGGGGTGGTGGACAGTGAGGTGAGCGGGGGCACGGGTTGGGGGCAGTGAGGTCAGCAGTGCCCAGCTACTTGGTTACTTCATTCTCTGGTCTTGCGGTTCTCTGGGGTGCAAGGAGACATAGTGGATCTGCTTCATAGCGTTCTGGGAGGGCTAAGTGAGGAAATGGACATGCGCCCGCCCACGGGGAACCCTGGCTAGGTGGGATCCATCAAGTTGTTCTTGGCAGCTTTTGTTGGGACTGCTGGTAAGGAAGAGGGCAAGGCCACGCCACTACAAGCTGGGAAGGTAGACCGGCTATCTCTTGCCCATTCTGCTCCTAAATGACCTTCAGTGAGGTTGCACCTGCATACACAGAGCCGTGAGTGATAGCTCAGGACTGCCTCCCAGGCACTGCTGAGTCACTACCTGGTGGGTACCAAACTCTGGCAAAAAGTGGCTGCGGTAAAATCTCACTCAGAGACTCTGCTGTGCCCTTTTGTGCTGGTCATTACTGTCCAATACCTGGAAAGTGGCTCAGGGTGAATTTCTCATGAATGGATGGTTGCAGATGAGGATATAGTGAGGAAAGAGAAAGCCTATGTGCTCACCCAAACATACCTGCTCTGTACCTGTTCTCCCCAGCACTGCCCTCCTCTGCTGTGGGCCCAGCCCGCTGCTACCCTAAAGAGTGTTGTAGACTGTGCGAGCAGAGCTAGCGAATCTCACCACCCCTCACCTTCATGCTTTCCCTCTTCTCTGTTTTGTTTGCCGTGGCTCCATCAGGCCATGTGGAAACCTGCGTATGACTTCTTACTCACCTGGAGCCATCAGATTGGGGACAGCTACCGGGATGTCATCCAAGAGCTGCACATCGGCCTGGACAAGATGAAGAACCCCATCACCAAGCGCTGGAGACATCTCACCGGGACTCTCATTCTGGTGAACTCTCTGGACATCCTGCGGGCAGCCGCCTTCAGCCCTGCAGACCGTGACGACTTTGTGATCTGAGTGGGTCCTCTGTCCTCCTGCATTCTGGAACCCTCTGGAGGCCATTCCTTCCCTTCACCCATCCTGGGCACCCCCACCCCCACCCCCATCAGCAGTGGGGGAAGGACAGGGGCAAGGCTGGCAGCCTGGTCCACAGGAAACCAAAGGGACGGAGGACGGAGGACCGGCAGTGACCGAGGACTGCCCAGTGGGGGGGGGGGGGGACTCGTTGCCAATCAAATAGCTTTCTATTTGTTGACATGTAAATTTCAATTTAAAAATCTTTTTTTTTTTTTAAAGAAAAAAGACTGAGAAGGGGAACATGAGAAAAATGGTATCTAATTTTGTAACGGCCTATAAACTTGATAGGAGCAGAGGCTTTTGAGGTTTTTCTGTTGTTCAGAGACTTTTTTTAAATTATGTCACAGATGTATATAGATATTTAAAGGCCATGGGGCATTTCTGATTCCAAGTCATCCTTCTCAGTTCAGCACTCGGCACAGAGCGCTGTTGGGTGTTGGCCCCTTTGTGCTATCTGTCTTCAGGAGGGGAAGCCGGTGGGCAGGGTGCAGCAGGTGGACGCAGTCAGGCGTCCTGAGAGCCTCCTGGGCCGCCCCTTCCTCGTACGGTTCTTCCCTTCCTCCCTTTGGCTCCTGTTGTGGTGGTGACTGTCCATAGAGCACATGAGACACTGAGTGCACAGTTAGGTCCCACAGTAGCTGGTGGGCACCAGGTGTTTCATAGGTCAGAAAGCAGCTGCACTTGGCATTCTTTCTGGCCTGGCCGCCTCTGTGTGCCATTTGTCATTCAGAAGAGTGGTATGACTACATAGGACCCTGCCCCTCCCCCTTCCAGCTCCAGGCCAGTGCGGTGTTTCCCCTGGGGACAGGGGCACTTCCTGCCAAGCTAGCCTCCCCTATGGGCAGGAAGAAAGCCTCTGTTCCCAGCCATGGCCCGCCTGCCCTCATTCTCATGCCTGCCCCAGAGGCTCCCAAGCACCACCAGGGGCTGGTGTGCAGAAGAACCAGCTGCTATTTGCCAAACTCCACATTCCATTTCATCTCAGATTGAACCCTTCCTCCTTCCTGGTGCTCCCAGGTCGCCTTGGGAATAAATGGTAGAGGGAAGACTAGCTAGGTTTTGGTACAATAGAAAGATCAGGTTGAACGTTTTCCGAAAATGAAATCATTGTCTGTGAAGTCAGGGCAGGGGGTGGTGTCGGCCGCCACTCGGGCTGCAGCTCAGAGCACGCCAGTCGACATCCATGATTGCCAGGGAAGCTGCAGCAACTCAGGAGGGACAAGAGGCGGGACTGGCACCGGCAGATCCCAGCAAGGCGACCACAGTCTCGGCCCGAGACGTAGGCTGTTCCTCTGAAGGGGCCCTTCAGGACCCCTGCATCCCATGCTCTTAAACCACTTTCACTTGACAGTAATTGCTTAGTTGAATCAATGTGTAATCCCTTACTGGGCTGTTATATACCTACTGATTCCAACACTGAGGCCAACAGACTAAAAAGCAAACACTAGATCACTTATGCTGCAGGAACTGAATCACACAATTTCCCCATGACCCCGTGAAATCACCGTTAGTTCTGGTTCTCCACCCTTTGTCTTCATTTTGCCCAGAGATCACCTCTCACCCTTTCCCCAAAGAAGAAACAGAACCAGTTGCACCTTAAACCATGGATGTTTTTCCTCAGGGCTTAACATCATTTCCTATGCAACATGTCTTGTAGCACAAATTAAATTCTACAAAAGTTGCAGTAAATTTTGTTTGGATATTTTAACCTCTTCAGTGCCTGTGTGTGCGTGCATGTCTTTGTGTGTGTGTAAAAGCGCACGTGTGTGTGTGTATGTATGTGTGTTTCCTATGCCCAGCCAGACTCGTAAATAAAACCTGTGGAAGGATCCATATGTAGTCCAATGTCTCCTGTCCTCGGTCATCGCTGGGTGGCAGTGCAGCTGTGTACTGAGCGTGTTTTCTTGCTCTGGATTTCATTGCTCTTGAAACATGAATAACTCAGTCTTCACTAACAGAATGGAAGTCGTGTTGTGCAGAGCACCCAGAGGGAAGCAAACCGGGGTCTCCTCCTCAGGCCCTAACAGGGAATTCGAGCCATTCCTGTGTGCTGACATGGCCTGAGCTGCCGGGGAGCACTGTGGGAGGGTGGAAGAATGGGGCACCAAGCTGCTCGTGGAGCTCAACCGCACGCGCTTGTAGATGGTGGTGAGGAATGGGGCTTCTAGAAAGTCTGCTTGAGGGAAAATATCTTCAATCCAGATGCCAAGGCTGGATGGGAGCTGGCTGGACCAAAGACGGGCCAGACCCGGGAGTGGTGTGTCAGTCAGCCTGGGCCCCGGGAACGAAAGGAGCGTGCCCAGTCGGAACCCTTCCCAGGGCTGGGCTAGGGATCGAGCAAGGGCCTTTTTGCCTTCTTGGGAGCTCCACGCTGCCTTGTACATACATGAACTCCAGCTTCTGTAATTTGTGGTTGGGTTTTTTGTTGTTGTTGTTTTGGTTTTTGGTTTTTTGTTTGAACTCTGGGCTTGGGCTCTGCCCCTGAGCTTTTGCTCAAGGCTAGCGCTCTACCACTTGAGCCACAGCACCATTTCTGGCTTTTTCTGTGTATGTGATACTGAGGAATCGAATCCAGGGCTTCATGCGTGCTAGGTAAGCACTCGACCCCTGAGCCACCTTCCCAGCCCCAGCTTCTGTAATTTGGAGTGTCCCTCAGAGCCCATGCGTGAAAGGCCTAAAGGGGTGTGGCCTGTGGGAGACAGCCCGGTCACTAGGGGCGTGGCTTCAGAGGAGCCTGGGGTACCTGCACCAGGCCACCAGGGGGCCGGCCTCCTTCGCCATGCACGCCACACCACGGGGCAGCAGAGCCAGTCAGCCATGGGCAGAACCTAAACTGAGGAGAAGCCTTTCTTCTAAGTAGGTTATTTCAGGTACTTATTACAGTTAACAACAAGCTGACGAACGCACCTTGGTAAGTCTTGGCCCATTTTGTAGTTGAGGACTGAGTCCAGTTGGTTCTATAACTTATGGGGGGGTTTCTAGGGATCATGAAGTGTCCAACAAATGGGGAAGCTTAAAAGAAAAATCAGAAAAGTATTTTCTCCAAGTTCTGCAGTCCAAAACATGACCTGTGGTGCCTAGATCTTTCTGCAGACAGTGATTGAATTTAGTATGGTGTCATCTTGATCCCAAGTCCCAAGATGGCCAAAAAAACAAAGGAGGAAGAGGAGCAGAGAGAGAGGAATGAAGTAAAGAAGAAGGAGAGGAGGGAGGAGGAGGAAGAAGGAAGAAGAATGAGGAAGAAGAAGAGGAGGAAGGGGAGGAGGAGGAAGTGGTAAAAGCCTGTCCACAAGTAAGTGCTGCCAAAGCAGCCCAGGCCCAAGAGGTCAAGGATGGGCAGCACAGGGATAGTGCTGGGTAGAGGGTGTCATCGCTGTATTACTAACGATTCATTGGCTGCCAGGACAGGGTTAAAGGGCATCATCGCTGTATTACTAACGATTCATTCCTGGCTGCCAGGACAGGGTTCACTTTAACCTAGGACTTCTGTGGCAATAAAATTTGTTTAAAGTAAATGGAAATAAACTCACTTAACTCTTCTTGATTCCATGGACCCATTTGGTAATTTGATGGAGGCTCTAGACTTCTCAGAATTAGGTAAATGTATAACGTAAAGCCTGGGAGGATAAAGGCAGACAGTCAAGGGTCTAGATGATAGTGATGTTGTGAGAGGTGGGCCTCTGAGTTAACACCCCCCTCTATCTGTAGGTGCCACCCTAAGGGAGCCAGACCCCAGATTCGCTACCCTTACTGTTGTTGCATTAGGTTTTGGTTTGGTTTGGTTTTTGCTCCAAGGTAGAGAATGGTATTGGTAAAGCTTGGTGTCTAATTTAATATTCTTTCTAATGAAGGAGAGGAGAAACCTGAAGAGATTGGTCTCATGGATGGCTTTTTAAGTTAAAAAAAAAATCTTCCTTAATTTCCTGCTTCAATTCATTTCCTGTCTTTAAAAAAAAAATGAGGAGCTGGGAAGGTGGCTCAGTGGTAGAGCGCTTGCCTTGCATACATGAGGCCCTGGGTTCAATACCCTAGCACCACATAAGCAGAAAAAGCCGGAAGTGGTGCTGTAGCTCAAGTGGTAGAGTGCTAGCCTGGAGCTGAAGAGCTGAGGGACAGCGCTCAGGCCCAGAGTTCAGGCCCCATGACCGGACCCAAAAAAAAAATGAGCTGGGCCCCGGTGGCTCATGCCTGTAATCCTAGCTACTCAGAAGGCTGAGATCTGAGGATCACGGTTCAAAGCCAGCCTAGGCAGGAAAGTCCATGAGACCCTTACCTCCAATGAACCACCAGAAAACCGGAAGTGGCGCTGTGGCTCAAGAGTTAGAGCACTCGCCTTGAGCTGGAGAGCCCAGGGACAGCGCCCAGGCCCAGAGTTCAAACCCCACAACTGACCAAAAACAAAAACTAGTTAATTGAGGGGCACTAAGGTAGAGCGGCAGCCTTGCATGAAGATGACACACAAGGCTACATGCCCTGTCTATCACGGACCCCTGCTCTGCCTTCCTGGCCTGGGAGCCATTCTGGGTCAACTTCTGTGAGGCCAGTGTTGCCACATTCCACATTGGAGACCAGTGGCACTTCCATATCATTATTCTCTCAAAAGTAGAATGTAGCCAGGCACCAATGGCTCACACCTGTAATCTTCTCAGAAGGCTGAGATCTGAGAATCCTGATTCGAAGCCAGCCCAGGCAGGAAAGTCTAGCCACCAATTAACCAGCAAAGAGCCAAAAGTGGAGGTGTGGCTCAAGTGGTAGAGCACTAGCCTTGAGTGAAAAAGCTAAGGGAGAGCACAAGGCTCTGCGTACAAGCCCCAGAACTAGCACAAAAAGTAGAATATAGCATTTGCATTGTCTTAAAAGAGGAAGTATCAGAAAGTATAAACATAAATTATATGCAAAAATTATGACGTTCTCTGTTTTTTCTTCCATCGCTGGGGATAGAACCTAGGGCTCCCTGCATGCTAGGCAAGCACTTTACCAAACACTGTGAGTAATTTTGGAGTCCTTACTGTCCTAGAATTATTTCTTCAGGGATAGCAGGGGATAACTATATAAACATATCTGGAAAATCTCCTGAATACTGAGAAATTACACAGCCTACTTTCTATCTTTGGATCAGAAAGCAAGTTTCAAGATAAATTAGAATGATTTTAGTAGGCATGATTGTACAGGTCTATAATCCCAGCGCTCAGAAAGCTGAGGCAAGAGAAACACTAGTTCAAGACCAGCCTGGATTCCATGGTAAGACCCTGTGTCAAAAACAGTAACAACAGAACGGAAAATAAAAATCAACACACAAAAACGTACGAGATGCAGTGAATGTGGCCTCCAGTGAAGTTTACAGCACTGAGTTCTGTAAGTGCATAGGTGTGAGAGGCTGTGGGCCAACCAACACTGCAGTTCCCCTGCAGCTCAGAGGAGCTAGGAGGGGGCAGGGTGGGGGAGGATAGCCAGGCACGGTGTGTCACACCTGTAATTCCAGCACTTGGAAGGGTGAAGCAGGATCTTACATTTCAGGTTAACCTGAGCTACAAAGCAAGTTCGAGGCCAGCCTGGGCTATCAAGATTATCTTAGAAAAGCTAGACACAAAAATCAAGCTGTGAGCCAGGCACCAGTGATTCACTTCTGTAAAGCTAACTACTCAGGAGGCTGAGATCTGAGGGTTGAGGTTTGAAACCAGCTTGGGTAGGAAAGTCTGTGCCAAAAAGCCAGAAATGGGGCTGTGACTCAGCTGGCAGAGTGCTAGCCTTGGTCAAAATAAAAGATCAGGGACAGTGCCCAGGCCTTGATTTTAAGTCCCAGGACCAGTGCGCGCGTGTGCGCGCGCGCACACACACACACACACACACACACACAGCCAATGTGATGGTGTTTGCTGCCTTTAAGAAGTGATTAGGATGGGGCTGGGAAGGTGGTTCAGTGGTAGAGCGCTTGCCTTGCACGGATGAGGCCCTGGGTTCGATTCCTCAGCACCACATAAGCAAAAAGAAAAAAGCCGGAAGTGGCGCTGTGGCTCAAGTGGTAGAGCGCTAGCCTTGAGCTAAAGAGCTGAGGGACAGTGCCCAGGCCCAGAGTTCAGGCCCCACGACCGGACCCCAAAAAAAAAAAAAAAGTGATTAGATGATGAGTGTGCTCATCGATGGGATCAACGTCCTCAGAAAAGAGACTTCCCTGGCCTTCTGCCACAACAGGACCCTCTCAGCCCCTCTAGGACACAGTGTTCAAAGCGCCATCTTGGAAGCAGAGACCAGGTTCTCACCACACTGAACCTACTGATGGATTGACCTTGGACTTCCAACCTTCAGAACTGTGGGCAACACATGTCTGTTCTTATAAATGGTCTTGAGAGTTGTGTCATAGCAACAGGCAAAGACTGCTGAGACAGATTGCTGGTCAGCTCAGAGGAAGAAGAGGCACTGGTGGAGAGCAGCGTCCACTGCTCAGGGAGGCCCAGGCATGCATGGGAAGAGCCGGCAGGATGTGGGAGACGGGCAGACTCAGCTCCAACTGCATTGGATCGGTCAGGTGGCCGATGGCCTTGGAAGATGGCAGCACCTGGAAACTAGGGGTCCAAAGGGATCAGCAAATGGCATCCTGGAAAGTGGGGAGGAGTAAGAGGCCAAGAGAGATGGAGAGTGAGGGAAGAGGAACCAGATTTAGGACGCTAGCTCTAAGCAGAGGGATTTGAGGCGGAGCTGAGAGAGTGTAGACCTAAGTGTAACGACTGCAGGAAGATTCCTGGGAAGAAGAGGGGAAGGCCGTAGGATGCTGAGTGGCGAGGCCAAGGCCTCTCTCGTTAGCCCCTCAGCTTCTGACTTGCCCACCTTCCTTTCCTTTCTTTCTGCTGCTTCTGAAGCCCCGTCTCTCCCCTCACCCTGAGAGGCCACAACAGCCTCGTCCCTTGGGCTCGTCTTCCACAGCCACGGAACCACTTCCTCGTGGAGCGCATCCCCCCTCCTCTGCTCACCTCACAGCCCCTATCTGGAGCAGATGAGGGAACAGCTGCATGGCAGCTGACGGAACATGGGTGACCCACAAAGCTTCCACTGGGGCGGGAAAAATGGGTCGGTCATGGGGCTTGAACTCTGGATCCTCAGATCTCAGCCTCCTAAGTAGCTAGGATGACAGGCGTGAGCCACAGCACCTTGCAATTTCATTAAGCCACATTTATGCAAAAGAAAGAACTGTTCCTGAGAGGAGGCGCTTTGTTCTATTTTCGTGAGGAAGCCTTTCTTTGGGGACTGATATGAACAGCACGTGGCACTTGGTGGCAGGGCACCTGGTTTGGCAACATGGATGCATGCATTGTTCAAGATAAGCCAGGGTGGACGGTGCGGGAGATCCTCCCTGCAGCTTCTGCTTCCATTGATTCTCTGCTTTGTCTACACGGTGCCATTTCTGCCTACACCACCCGCCTCCCCGTGAAGGTGATCCAGATCTCGCCTTCTGCTAGCCTGTTCGTGGGAACACTTGCTATGTTCAGAAGCCTAAAACAAACTCACGGCTTCCTTGGCAGCTAAATATAAACGTGCAACCGGCCTCCACAGGTGGATCTCTGACTCAGAGACCAGAAACTTACAGAAAGAGGCAAGGAAGTTAGTTGGTACAAGGGTCTGGCTTTCCAACAGGGACCAGCTCTGCCAGCTGTGGTGTGACTATAGCAGTTCACCAGGAGCTTGGTGGGCCGGGAAAATGTGTCCTTTACCAGGATCATTTTGGACCCTGACCAGTGACTTTGCCCCCAGCTCTCTAGTGGTTTAGTCAGTTACTCCAATGAAGAGCCAACCCTCAGAAGTGGAGCTGTGGCTCCAGTGGTAGAGCAGCAAGAGGCCCTGAGTTCAAGCCCCAGTCCCCAGTGTCGGCCTTTGCCACTTGGCGCTGCACCTTGGCTTTGGACTTGTTCCCTTCTTCAGACTTCTGCTGTCAAACTCAGGCTCCCCTGGGTATCTCAGAGATCATCCCTCTGGGCTAGCGTCCCTTCCCTTGACTTCCCACAGCCCTCTGCTATTGCCACAGTGCAGCCCCACTCTATGAATCACACCAGGCTGCCAACTTGGGTGAGTAGATATCCCTGTGAGTTAATCCCACCTGCCCTTCAGTCTTAGATGACTGTCAGAATGACTGTGGAGTCCAGGTGCCAAAATGGCTTTTTGTGTATCCCTAGTGGTGCTCTCTCTCTCTCTCTTTTATTTAAATACAAGCTTTGTGGGGGGAAAAATTAGACAGTTTTCTAGAAAGTTCTGTGTCTATTCATTTCAGTTCACTGGTCTTCCCACTATAATATTACATATGTTTAGCTCAGCTGAAATTCACACTTTGGGATAGCAAGCGCTTGCTCTGTTTTTCACACACCCACGTATTTTTCTGCACTCCAAGTGCAGAAGCAGCTCATACCCGAGGTGCCGATCAGCCCACTGAGGTGTGAAGAGCAGATGTGGGCAAAGCGGTGAGCACCCGCAGCCTCCGCTGAGTGGTCAGGTGTCCACGGCCTCCTGGACAGTTGCCCTGACACCCAACCAGGGGGCTGGGGGGCAGGCGGGACAGGGAGAGCAGATGGTTGCTTGGCAACCCCAGAATGGCTGCCAGCCTTCCTGTCTGGGAGAAGAGAGATTTGGAGGATGCATGCCGCTTTCACGTTTGCCTCGGAGCCTACTTGGCACCAAGGAACACAGAATGAGGAATGTAGAGTCCAATCTACAGCAACACGTCAGCACAACAGCATGTAAAATGAAACCGACAAGGAAGCGGGGCATGGAGGTGGGCTCCTCCAGCCAGTGAGTGCTGAAGAATAGAATTACCCGCTGGGAAAAGAAAAAACCTCTTAGGAAAATCAGATTGCAGGCCTCCAAGGCACTTGCACAACACCTTCCTGTATTCCTAATTATCGCATCCTCCATGTGACAGATGAGTTGAGAAGTTAAAGGCAGAAAGGGTGAAGAATGTGTACGCAGAGGCCCAGGCACCTGACCTAGTTAAAAATAATTCACACCGGCCTTGGGGGCCTTGGGGGTTTGCGTTAGGTTCCCCGGGTCCAGGGAGATAGTAGCCAGTTTTCCAATACTGGAGTTATCCAAAATACATCCTTGATGGCCGATGTTTCTGTGCCACACACAGGCTCTTTGGAGTTATCTAAATGAGCGAATGTGCCATACAGAGATGCAGCTCCACGTCTTGACATCCGTGTAATGTACCCCGCCCCTACTCTGCTTAGCGTATTCCTAGAAAAGGGTCCTAGTGTGCTCATATCTCACTTCAAACAAGAAATGTCATTTAGTAATGTCATTATGTTCAAAGTGTCTTTGGAATGTAATAGTTTCCTTTGCATTATTCAAAGGTTTTTAAATATTTAAATATTATTTTTTAAATAATAGTGTCTTACTTGGGTAGGGTGTAACTCAAGCAGATTGCAACAGAGCTCTGGCTAAGATAGAATTATTTTGGATTCCCATATATATATATATTTTGACCCACATCTCTATGGCGGGCAGGCGGGGGGGTGGGGGGGGAGGGAGGAGCGGATTTAGGTGCTAGTGATCTGAGAAAATGAAAAAGAAAAGAAAAAATGCAATTGCTGTGACAGCTCATCTACGTAATCTGTGGGTCCCTTGAGTAAGTTCCACCAGCAGACACATTAAAGATGCAAATTTCAAAGCCGTAGTTGGATATCGTATGGGTCCAGAACCCTGCATTTTAGCAAGATTCCTATGACTTTCATAGAAGCCCTAACATGTAAGCACAGCTCAGTTTTACTGTTACGCTAAGACTCCAGACAGAAGAGGAGCCACGTGCATGCGTGGGTGGGAGGCCTGGGCCAGGGCTGGGGCAGGGCCCTGCAGACCTCCATCTTTCCCTGTATCACCCGCTGCTGGCAGACATCTCCTGCTGAGCTTTTTTTGTTTTCAGAAGTCTTCTTCATACACCGAGTATGGCTGGGCCTGTGAGTGGCCCCCCATCCCCCACAGGGCGGGGCACATAAATGGGCTCTCAGTGCTTAGCAACGGGCCCCTCCCTCTGGCCTTGCCCTTGGTGGAGAGATTTATCTCCTTGGCTGGAAACTCCCTAGAGGACAGTGTGCCTGGCCCGGCAGAGTTGCAGGGCCTCCCCTGGGTGAACTCAGGACTAAGGGCCGTACAGAGCTGGGGGACGGTGGCCTCCTGTCTCCAGGGCAGCATTCTTACCACATATAGCACTTACACCTCCTCCCCTTCCCCGTTCAACTAGGCAGTAGGTTTGGATTTGGTCCAGCGAGGAACTGGTGGTCTGTGTATGCATATGGGTACGCATGTGTGTGTGCACGGGTGTGCATGTGTCTGCGTGTGTGCGCATGCACATCTGCACCAGGGCCAAGATGGGTCTGAGAAAGGTCTGAGTTCTTATCTTGGACGAAGCCTTACCTGCAGAAGCAACCAGGCTTTATGCCTAGGCACCTTGGCTAGTGATAACCTGGGCCACTTAGCACATACTCTATGCTCAACACAGACCTGAAACTTCAGTCATGTTAGCTCAGCTGCTCCTAGTGACCTCCTGCAATAGGAGCAATTGTTATCCACAGGTGAGAAAGGAGACAGAGGGCTTCTGGGACCCCAAGGTCCTCCCAGGCCCCTCTCCCATCATGCCCTGGTGGTGGTTTGCGGGAAATCAAAACCTCTGACATGCAAAAGAAAACGTGACTTGTCTCATTCCCAGTGGTACATAGCAAAAACTAGGGTCAGAATCAGAGATGGTTTGAGTGTAGGTGGAGAAGAGTTTGCTGGGGTGAGGTGGGGTTGGCGTTTTCGTTTCCTTTGCTGGAATATTAATTTGTATCTTTTTCTCCACCCTGAAGCTGGCATGGGGTGGTACAGAGCTCCTCTGAACCAGGAGCAATTTTAAGATTTGTCAACGACATGGAACTGGAGGCATAGGTTCAATATTAGAGCACCAATCATGAGTGAAAAAGCTCATCAGGAGCGTCAAGCCCCAGGTTCAAGCCCCAGTATCAGCACAAAAAAAGAGAACACAAAGATTTTCCACAAACATAATGTCTGTGGATAACAAAGCAGTGAGTGAAGTACAATGTAGTGAGTGAATGTACAATGGAATACTGTTAAAACACAAAAAGGCAGATCTGCAATCCCTGGGGTAAAAGGTTCTCCAAGATACAGTATGGGAAGAAAAACAGAATGGTGAATATAAAATCTCTCATTAATAGCAAAAGAACAAAGAAAATGAGCCATCCACAGGCATTTCTAGAATGGCAACCAGGAAAGTTGGTTTCTCAGGGACCAGAGACCAGCATTTTGAGGAGACTGCTTTCCCATTGTACCTTTTTTGGTCTTGTTGAGTTTCTTACTATGAGTGCATGCTATTTTCATAATTCTATATATTTTTGCTACCTATCATAATTGTGGAATGAAAGCAATGGGGAATTGGCTCTAAGTACCCAAGAAATGGAACAGATTCGCTGATTTGCAAAATTAAAACCCAAGCAAGTACCCAATTTACATAGTATTAATCAAGAAAGTGGGCATATATCAGCAGATAATCAAAAATGATTGAATATAAGTAGATCAAGATTTGTTGTTGTTGATTTCCAGCCAGGGCCAGGAAGAGGTTGGGCTTGGGAGGTGTATGAGATCCCAAATGACATTCCAATGTGTTATTCACCTTGATCCACTGCCTCTTCCTCGGAGGACAGGGGCTGGACTCCACCAAAGCTTCATCATCCACCTAAAGGCTGTGTAGAAAGACAGGTTAGAGGAACTGGCAGCTGAGCGCTAAACCAAAGCCAGGGGCAGGGCCATTAGTCTCCACGGTCATCACAGGCCATCACCCTTCCAGCTGACTCCAGGATGGCTCTGACTGGACGTAGTGGAAACTTCACCCGAGCAGCTTTGTTGAAGAAGGGGTTCAGAGCCGTCCTCGGGGGTCTACGGTCAGGGCTGGGCGACTGGCCTCCTGTCTTTTCACGTGGCCACTCTTAGGTCTCAGATCCATCTTCTGGACAGGTAGAAGGGTGGGGGTAAAGGGCAGGACCTGGCAGCTGTGTCTGTCTGTCTGTCTTTATGAGGGAAACAAGAACTTTGCCACAAAGGCCCTCAGTGGTGTCCTGGTATTGCCTTTTACCAGGCAAGACCGTGCTGTTATCCTGCCCGCGTCCACCCCCATGGCAGGAGCGCAGGGGTGGCGTGGGCAGAAGTGTGGCCAGTGGGAGGATGTGTGTGTGTGTGTCCCACCTGTGCAGGTGTGTGGGGGGGGGTGGCTGTCCTCCTCAAAAGACATGACCTTTGGTTAGGAACTACCAGAGAACTGTGGACCATCGAGTCTCTTCCATTGTACACGCGATGGTATTTCCCCAGTTTCCTTAGCGTGTGTCAGTTGTCCAGAGGGGCTGCGCTGCTGATTAAACCAACAATATATCCCAGTTCAACTCATTCCCTCTGCCACTTTCCCTCACTCCCGCCTTCCCACCGCCTTGGAATCCTTTCAATAGGCTCCTTGTTCCGTTCTTGTGCCCTTTTTTTTTTTTTTGTCAGTCATGGGGCTTGAACTCTGGGCCTGGGTGCTGTCCCTCAGCTCTTCAGCTCAAGGCAAGCACTCTACCACTTAAGCCACAGAGCCACTTCCAGTTTTCTAGTGGTTCATCGAAGATAAGAGTCTCACAGACTTTCTTGCCTGGGTTGGCTTTGAACCTCGATCCTCAGATCTCAGCCTCCTGAGTACCTAGGATTACAGGCATGAGCCACTGGTGCCTGGCTTGTGCATGTCTTTAAAACACTGTCATCGTGTCTGTCCCCACCCAGGCCCACTCATTCTAGCCTCTGGGCTGCTACCCACCTCCCAATGAAGCCTGGTACTTTTATAAAACACCTTTGATTTGTGCATCTGAGGGACTTCTGTGAGCTGTTCTAAAAGCTAAACTTCCGGGACTTCCCGTTCCTTCCATTAAGTTTCTTGAGGATAAAGTGAAAGTGACTTTCCTTAGCATAAATATTCTTTGTTTATCACAGCTCTAAAATATCGTAAGTATATTTCATAGAGTCCAATTCTTTCTTAAGCGTATGCCGGAGCTTTCTACGAGCAGCTCATGAATCTTTTAAAAGTCCTGTGGGAGCTACATCAAAAATTAAAGAGACACACAATAAAAAATAATGGGAGGAGCGTTAAGTACAGCTGTTGAAGTCGGCCTGCAAATAGTACCCGGGTGTCTGGCTGTGACCCAGCCACGCTGATACCGGGAGGCCAGAACCTGTTGTTAGAGTAGACTCAGAAGCACACCTGTGACCCCCAGGCCTCCCAGGGGCCCTGGCAGAGCAAGATGGAAACGGGTCACCTGGAGAGCCTTTCCTGTCTTCAGGTACAGCCCCTTCTTATGACATGGCTGGCTCGCTCTTGCTCTCTCTCTCCCTCTCTCTCTCTCTCTCCATCCCTCCTTCCCTCTCTCTCTCTCCCTCCCTCCCCCCCCTCTCTGGAGCCCTTCCCCTGGAAACTCTCTGACACCTCCTTGAAATGCCTCCTGACTTCTAGCTTTGATCAGCTTCATTTCTGAAACCCAGTGACCCTTTCTCCAAAGAATCCGCCTCCCCTTCTCCCTCGTCTCCCCAACTCCCCCTCCCCCCCCCAAGTTCTGGAGCTTGATCTCAGGGTAAGGGCTCTGTCTCTGAGCTTTTGTGCTCATGCCTGATGCTCTACCACTTGAGCCACAGCTTCACTTTTGGCTTTTTGATGGTTAATTAGAGACAACCGTCTCTGGAGGTTCCTGCCCTAGGTTGGCTTTGAACTCCAATCCTCTGATTGGTAGGATTACAGGTGTGAGCTACCAGTGCCCAGCTCCCCTCCCCTCTGTTTCTCCACCCTACCATACCCTTCTTCCCCGTGAGCTGGCTCTGTCAGCCTCTGATGCCAGTTACATCTCTGGGAGCTGGAGGGGGGACCGGAGGTGGCGCGTGGAAGGCAGTCTGAAGGAAGAGGGAGGGAACTGAAGGCCAGTAGAGATGGGCTGGCAAGTGGGGACGGGAGGACCGCAGGCAGCTCCGGGTGGGGGTTGAACATGGTGCTTACTTTGCTGACCATGTCCAAGTTCAGACAGCTAGCTAGCAGTGGCCTGCATCAAGGGAGAAGCCCTTCTTTGGAGACCCCGGCTGGCTCCTCAGTGCTCCCTTCACCAGCTCTGGTGTCTCCATGAAGCAGGTTCTCCACTGGGATCACAGTCCAACGGCTCAAAACTGCCACCATATCCTATAAGAGCAGCTCAGACCAGGGATTCCAGAAACGGCCCGGGGATGCCGAGTTCTGCTATTGTTTTATACCTCAGCCCGGTCACAAAGAAAGGCTGCCATGGACCAGAGGCACGCAGGGAAGTTCTGTGACATCTGGAAAAACGTACAGCCTGTAGCTGCATTTACTATAATTTTGCTCAGCACCAAATGTTACTCTTGTTGCTTTCCTCCCTGAGTTCTATGTTCATACCTAGAGTTAAACAAAGAAAGACAGGCCAGCAGATGACCTGAGAAGTCTGCCTGAACCTCACTTGGAGAAAAATAACTTAATTCTTCCCACAGGACAGGAAGGCCGAGATTTGGTGTCTAAGATGCTACAGGCAAAATTGCTCCAATGATGGGATTGGCTGAGCTGTCTGTCTGTCATCCTGGCCTGAGTCTCCCCCAGGGCACAGCCTCTTCCTCCTAGAAGGAGAGTGTGACCATGCCTAGCCCCAGGGAGCTGCCTGTGCCTGCCCTGAGGGCCAGAGGGACAGCAGGGCCAGTGGGGCCCTGCAGGGCACGTGTCTGCAGACTTCTTCCCTCCCTTGTGTCTGTCCTCAGGGTTATCCAACACGTTCATTTGTTTGGCATTCGTGCTCTCAGTAAGTGGTTTTATACCAATACCCAACCACACAAGCACTGTTATTCAAAATTCAAACCCTAAGGTCAGTGCTAATGGCTCACACCTGTGATCCTAGCCACTCAGGAGGCTGAGATCAAGGTTCAAAGCCAGCCTAGGCAGACATGTCCATGAGACTCTCGCCGGAAGTAGAGCA
Organism: Dipodomys merriami; assembly: GCF_024711535.1. Lineage (NCBI taxonomy): Eukaryota > Metazoa > Chordata > Mammalia > Rodentia > Heteromyidae > Dipodomys > Dipodomys merriami. The sequence continues at coordinate 4,367,579 of NW_027202270.1, read as the reverse complement.
CATGCGCGTGCCTTGCACACGCACTCATGCAAAGCTCTAGGCCTGTCATGGAGCCAACGCATGCATAGGTCAGGTGAGCCAGTCCCAGGTCTGCATGGGTTAAAGAGCAAGTCCCGTGGAACTAATGTAACTCCAAGGATATGGCAGTTCTAAGGACTGGCTAACTTGCTCTAAGGATTAAATTTCCCTTAGAAGTCTTCCAGGCCTGTATGAACTCCTCTTTTCTATTCTGCCTCATTGTTGCTTTGTTTTTAATTTTGGGTTTTCCTTCCTGTAAACAAAACCCCTGAAGAAACTGCATACCGTCACAATTTCATCCTTTACACCTCTCATGCTAGATGAAAAACACTGATCAGATTTTTGTCATGACTGCATTTTTTTTCTTGGTTCCTGTCAGTAGAACCTTCTAGATAGGTAAAGTTTTTTTTTTTTTTTCCCAAGTGATGATAAAGTTGGAGTCTTGCTTCCAATCTTCAGGTACTGAATTTGTCTGTTTACACAAACAAGCAGACCTAGGCCAGCCTTATGAATAGCAGAAGTCTTCAGATGTGGGGAAAATCAAGGGAAGACAGCTGGGATAGGTGCCAGGACTGGCCCCATTCTGTGTGGGGCACTTTCTGGACCATAGCATGGGGGCGGGTGGGGGGTAAGGGCGGCTCTAGAAGACAATACTGAGGTGAGGATCAGAGACTGGGCTCAGAGAGCCAAGAGAGCTCAAGTACCCTGAACTACACAGAAAATGCTCCTCCCCCAGAAGTGTTTTTATATGGAGATTTGGAGATGAGGGTCCTCCTCCTGTGCTGTGCAGACAGGAACGCCAAGAATTGGAAACAAGAGATTCTTATTAGTCCTGTATGCAGTTATTTCTATTTTTTCTTTCTGTGTTTGTTTTCTGTACACTTTGTCTTGTATATAAGCTTATCTGATCCGTGGAAGGGAAAGGGAATCACAGAAACATCAGGACAAAGGATGAACTAATGCAACAACGATACACACTAGACACTATGTTGGAAATGAACTACACAACTTGAGGGCAGGAGAGTGGGACTGCTAAGAGGGAGAAAATGAGGGAGGGGGTAATAGGGTTCAAAAAGAAATGTACTCATTGCTTTACTTATGTAACTGCAATCCCCTATTCATCACCTTTACAATAAAAAAAGAAAAAAGAAGAAGTTGCTGAAGCTGGTGATAAGGGGAAGCCCTAAAAAGCAGCTAAGAAATTTGTTGCTGAGGAACAAAAAAAGAATATCACAAGTAGTAGTAATTTCAAGAATGGGAAATTGTTTTAACATTTGGGATCTATCAATATAACTCACCAGATTTCCAGTGGAAAGGATAATTTCAGAAAGCATTTGACATAATTCAATGGTAACTAAATAAAAATTCTCAGAAAAGTAGGAGGTTCCTCAAATCAGTCAAATGCATCTGTGAAAACTAATAGCTAACACTATCCTTCGTGCTGAAAGACTAAACGAGCAGGTACAGGAACTGGAGCCAGTAACCCTACCACTCAGAAGACTGAGATGGAGAGGCCATCCCAAGCAAACACTTAATAAAATCTCAGCTAATAAGAAACTGGGTACATTAGAGCACACCCCACTTCCCAGATATGCAGGATATGAAAACAGGAAGATTCTGGTCCAAAAAGCAAGACCCTTTTTGAAAAATAATGGAAGTAAAAGCTCTGGGGACATGGTTCATATGGTAGAGCTCCTGCCTAGCAAGTATAAAGCTCTGAATATAACTCTAGTACTCCAAATAATAGCTATAGATAGATAGATAGATAATAGATGATAGAGAAAGAGAGAGAAACATAGATGACAGAAAAATATGTATCCATATATATGTATATATATATACATATATATAGAGAGAGAGAGAGAAAGAGAGAGAGAGCTGTCTTGATTTGGGGAGGAAAGTAAGTATACATACTTCCACCCTTACATTTGACAGAAAACTAGAGGTTACAGAACTACAATAAGGCAAGAAAAGGAAGCAAATCATAGAAATCAGAAAGTAATACAGAAAGCTGCTCCTATTTTCAGATTATATGGTTATTTACCTAGAAAAATCCCAAGGAATTTGTAAGTCAATTATTCAAACTAAAATATTAGGTCAGTGAGATTGTAGTATATAGGACTAATTTGCAAAGGATAATTGGAAAAATTAAAAACCAATCTCATTTAGAGTAATATAGGGAAAAACACAAAATGTGCTGAAATAAATTTAAGAAAGCAAGATCGCATTGAAAACTAAAGCATCTCTGCTTTCCAAAAGCAAATACACACCTTTACACTAACCACAAGAGCACAGTAACACATTCTTCTTGCTTTTATAGCACACCTAGTAACTGTATCATTTCCCTTTTCTTATTGTGTTAATTTTGCTGACATTTAATTTACATATAACACAATGGGTTCACATAAGTGTACAGTGAAATGTATTTCTGGCAAACATATACACCATGTAATCTACCACATCATCAAAATACCAAATAATTTCATCACCACACAAAAGGTCCTGTGGCCGCTTGTCATCAGCCTCATTCCCGAACTCCAGCCCCAGGCAACCATGAATCAGTTTCTTCTTAATGTAGCTTAGTATTATCCTGCTACAACTCCCTTTCAAAGCAATCACTTTTGTTTAGCATAAAGCCTGCTGCATGAGCCTTTTTATTTTTGGATGAGGAATACGGATGTTTATTTAAGATGGTATAGCTATCTTACAATTTGTTTATCTGTTTATCTGATTGGCCTGTGGAATGTTTCCATGTAGGGGCTATTTTTTTAAGGTCTGTGACTATTTATGACTGAATTTTTGCTGGACACATCCTTTCTTCTCGCTAGAGTAGACATCGAGGGGTGCGATTGCCAGGTGCTGTGGCTCTCCTCTGCTTTTTGCTTTCCTTATCCTCATGAGTATCCAAATGACGACTCTCTTGCCTGTCCAGCCACAGGTCGGCATGTCTGAGTTTCTCCAACACCATCAACACACACTATGGGACATCCTGTCGGAAAATGTGGGAGGATTCCTCTCCCAGCAGCTCCCAGTCCAGGGTCCCCACATGCAATCCCAGCACTCTCTGCCTGGAGACATTATCTGGTCACACAGATTGAGGGGTCAGTCCCACAGGAGTGTCCCCCGTGAACATGCTGATCACAAGTACAACTTGTGAGCTTATTTTTGACTTTTCTGTTATAAAATGGGGCTCTGCCAACCCCCTAATTCATTAGAGCTGCCCACAGAACTCAGGGAATCACAATCGCATTGCATCGATGTGGCTCTGAGGAAAGGGTGTTGGAAGGGATTCCCTCCTGGGGAGCACCACCCTTTGGTTCAGCAATCTGAACACTTTGCAAACCTAGTCCTTCGGGAGTCTAACAGAAGCTTCATTCCATGAGTGGCTCTCTTAGCCATTGGTGACCCCTCCCTCCTCCCAGGAGATTCGGAGTGGGAATGAAAAGTCCCACCACTAATCCTGCCTTGGTCTTTCCTGTCACCAGCAACCATCCTAGGCTACCTGAGGCCTGCCAGCCAATGTTGATCCCATTAGATGCAAAAATAAATAAAAAATGCCTGTCACCAAGCTGTCCTGAGCTTAGGAGCTTTGTAAGGATCCAAGGACCCAGACTAAACAACACTGGGTTTCCAGAGAGAGAGAGAGAGAGAGAGAGAGAGAGAGAGAGAGAGAGAGCGCCCCACCCCTAGTGAAGAGTATATCATACTTCATGGGACTCCAGACAAGCCACCCAGCCTAGTCTCCTGGCAGGCGACACTGCCAGGACTCAGCAAGGACCCGGGCACCGACTGGCAGGCCCTCGGGAGCCCAGGAGGCGGTGACATCACTGTGTGTCTGTGGCCAACCCTCTTTGCTGTCCTCCCTTCCTTTCCTGACACAGACCTCTCACTGCCCGCCAGCCATTTTGCACAACATCCATGAGCATCCTTTAGTGGAAGCCCAAGTTCTACATCCACGGGAGACTCCTCCTTTGCTGATGGGCAATCTAAACTTGGTAGCCTCAGATTTAGGGGAAAGGAGAATCTGGTGAGCTCGCTTATATCAATTGCCATTCCCAATTCAATTAGCGCTCTCCTCCCTCCTTCCCTCCCTCTGTCTCTATCTCTCTTGTGTTTGTGGGGGGGGGGGGAGGACAGTCTTATGTGACACAGGGGTTTGTCCAGCTGGGCTGTGATCCGGGCAGTGCCACTAAGAAGGTATGTGCTGGTGTGTGTGTAAGAATGCTGATAAGCCGGGCATCAGTGGCTCATGCCTGTAATCCTAGCTACCTAGGAGGCTGAGATCTAGGATTGTGGTTCAAAGCCAGCCATCCATGAGACTCTTATCTCCAATAAACCACCAGAAAAGCAGAAGAGGTGCTATGGCTCAAGTGGTAGAGCACTAGCCTTAAGCTGAAGAGCTGAGGGACAGCGCCCAGGCCCAGAGTTCAAGCCCCATAACCACCACCAACAACAGCAACAACAAAATACTGGTGATGAATACATTTTGGTTAATCCTGATGACTCAGAAATGTTACCGGTGGCTGTGCTGCTGTGTGATAGCCAGCTGCCACCACGTGCCGTGCCAGACATTTGAATCATTAATAATGCCACTGAGCCTGCACATAATGAATTATGGGAAAAGTGAGCGATTCAAACTCAGTTTTGCAGCACAATGCAAAGGCAGCACAATGCCCAGCGTCAGGGTGCACTCCGTCTCTTAGGACACCGCTGAGTCTGCTTTCCTCACCCTCCACCAACAGCTGGACTGCAGGTGGCCCAATCCCCAACTCCCACGGCCTCCCAAAAGACCTGAAGATAGTTTTCGGTGGGTTTATAGAAACGGTCCTCAAAGCATTAGCTGACAGACTGCAAGTACTCTTGCAGCTCCTGTCCCTGGCCCTCAGCACCCACGGGTCCACCTCCTGTCTCCGCAGACGGGTCCTGCACATTTCTTGTAGGTGGAATACTGTCATGCGTGCTCTCTGGGGACAGACAGTATCATGTTTTCAGCGTTGTTGGAGATGTGGTCGCCGTCAGCACTTCCCTCTGTCAGAGGGTGATGGCGCTCTTGGTGCAATTTCCACATCTGCTTTCTCCCCCTCCACCCGTGGCTATGTGGATATGCCCACCTGATGAACGTGGGTGTGCCGGTTCTCCGAGGCCCCGGCTGCTCCTCCCCTGGGCAGCTGGGCACAGGCGTGAGGAGCACTGGCTCTCATGGCAAGCAGAGTCTTTGGAGGAACTTGGAGCCGTTTTCAGGAGCAGCTGCAGCCACAGCCACGCCACCACCACGCGAAGTCACAGGTCGCCTCTCGCCAGCACTTACTGCAGTCACTTCGACTTTAGCTTCCTACTGAGTGTGGCGATTCCGTGGAGTGCTGAAGACTCACCAGCATTTTAAACCAGATCCAAACAGAACCATCTTTCCCTTCTCAAAATTCCCTCAGAGGATGGCCATTCTCCATAAGGGCTTCAGAACACCCCACATCAGCAGTTAGGGGGCGCTATCATCTACCTTCGGTCACCTCTGCACCTGCCAAGCTTGCCAGTCACTCAGCTTAGTTTAAAACTTCAGTGCCACGAGTCGTCCATTCTTATTGTCCTCAGTTACACTGCATGTTCATTGTAGAGAATCTGTGAATGGAATCCTATCATACAAAACTTAAAGTTTCACGGATACTTCCCTCATTCAGGGCACAGGGTGAACTGCTGCATTTTGAGCATGGTTGCGAGTGTATATCATCCAGGCATCTAATTTACAAGAAAAGATGAACCCTCTCCAAATCTCTTCTGTTTTTATTTCTTTGGAGCATTCAGAACAAATGGCTTCTTATCATTTTTACTCACAAATATTCAAGTACTTCTTTCTAACAAGTGACTTACATTTAGATGCCCAAAGCCCAACTACCACACCAAAGCAATATTTCCTTAATATTGTCTAATAACCAATCTGCTGCCATCTTTCCTGATAGTCCCAAAAGTATCATTTTACAGGCCATTTACTCTGTTCACTGTTTTCAGCTGAATTCCCTTGTTATCTCGATAGCTCCGCTCCGCCCCTGGCTTCTCCACGTCTTAGTCTTCTTATAAACAGTCTGGTCATTTTCCAGGTCATTTGTCTCCCTTCTGGATTTGGCTGGTGAAGTGGAGTCTCTCTACCCCTCATCCATCCTGCAGCTAGACGGCTAGATCTGCAGGTTCACTGAAGTTCAAGTTCAGCCTCTGGAGCAGGCCAATTTGCAGGTGGCTCTGTGAACTTCCCCTTGCAGGCCTCGAGGAGAGGTGATGTCTGGCTGTCCCGCCTTTGGGGACTGCACTAGCCAGCCTTTTGTTACCATCATTAACTTCTTAAACGGGGCTGCGTAGGGAGAAAAGGCGTATCCTGACATATGCAGCTCCATGTTGAACAGGCAGAGAAAGCACTCGAGAGGCACAGCTGAGCAGAGGAATAGAGAACAGGAAGAGGCTCCCTCTTTGGAGCAAACTTCCTCTCCATCACCACGTTGAGAAGCCCAGCTATCCACGAACAAGTCTCATCCCCACCTGAGCTGCAAATGAGAGGACCTCGGGCACCGGGTGCGACCTGTGATGGCCACCTGGCTCCCAGCGGCTCACCCGACAAATGCATCCCTGTGCACACAGGCAGAGGCTGCCATGTGCACAGACCTGGAAGCCATAGGGCTATGCTGCCCTCTGGGCCTGCATTTCTTCCTGTTCCTGCCAGCATCTCTTGCTCCCAGAAGAAGCAAGGTGCCTCAGTTGTTCCAAGGTGGGAGGGGTACCTCCAAGCGTCCAGAGTTCCACATCAGGAGAGGAATCAGGGGCCTTCCAGAACCTTCCTGGACCCCTGTAGTTCTTATATCCTCAACCCTGAGCTCCAGACATCCAACTGTCTCTAGCGTGTAGTTGGCTCCTGGAAGGCCATCCTGCCTTCTTATTTGCAAGGAACTAAATCTTGTTTCAGGCTTTGTTTAAATGCTGCCTCCCCCATTCTCTCCCCTTCCCGGCTGGCCTTCTCAGGCCTCCTTGGGATCCTGGCCACAGAAGGAACTCACCCTTCCTGCCCCTAGTTCTGCTCTGAGCTGGGGCATCTTGCTCCTCTGTGTGCCCAATGGCTGCCAGGCTTCCCGAGATCTCTTTTGATCTCCCAGACAATGAGGGTCCTGGAGCATCCTCCACATTCCCCAGTCCCTCCCCCCTCCCCATCAGTTCACCTGCAGTTTTACGTTCTCCAAACCTCTGTGATTCTCTGGGCAGGGCAGTCACCCTGTATAGGTGTCCCACCCTGCCAAGGCAAGCTGATACCTCCAGCTATTTGTGCAGCCTTCTTCCTCACCCATCCCAAGACATCCTCCTTGGCAGCTTCCCTTGGACTCTTCCAATTGAGGCCTTGCCCCTGCCTGGTCCAGCGGCCCATCCCCCAGCGCACGATGAGATGACCTCCAGATCTCCACCTGCTCCATCCACTGGCCCCCATCCCTCACATCCAGCTCCCGGCCCCATTCTGACCCCACTCCCACTCTCCCACCCCCCCACCCCCAGTGGTTCCTTGCAACTTCCATCCTCCCATCTGATTGGATGCCGATCACAGAAACTGCTTCATTTCTGTCCCCTGAGGAGCTGGGGAGGGGCTGACCCTGCCTGGAGTTGGTGGGAAGGTCTTTCACTGAGTTCCAGCTGTGAGGGCTGACCACTGACCCTCAAAGGCCAGCTTCTCCATCTGGTGGGTATTAGCCACTCCCTGCCTCCCACCCCACACCCCTTTCCCAAGGCCTGGGAGGTAGGCTGGAGCAAAAGGAGAGAGAAGACACCCCCCCTACACACACACACACACAAACACACACACACACACACACATGCTGTGTGCATGCTTTCCATCTGGAGAACACAGAAGAGAACAGAGACAGACAGAGAGACACAAAGAGAGAGGTGGGGGGGAGAGAAACAGAGACAGGGACAGACACAGAGACAGGGACAGGGACAGAGAAGCAGGCTGGGGCAAACAGAGGCCAAGGCCTCAGCACCGCAAGGCCATGCCTTTCCCACAAGTTTCTGTCCCCAGGATGAGGAAGTTGAAAGCAAGGACCCAGCTCTCATGCCTGGCAAGAGAGTAAGGAGAGGGCGGTGGACACTGTCGGTGGTGAGGTGAAGGAGGGGGCCACCTGGGGATCCCACCCTCCGGCCCTCAGGGTCTGTTTGGCTCGAGGTGTAGGAGTCTCCCTTCTCTTTCCCCCTGGGATGAAAGAGAGCTTGGTTTCCTTGGCAACAGGGGAAACATCTCAGAGAGCGGTTATATTGTTTTGAAGTGTTTTGAAATCTTATCAATGGTTTCCAGGGAGACGGGAGTGATGAATAGGAGCTCCGCTGGGCATGTTTAGGAAGAGGCTCCGGGAAAGGAGGTGAAGTCACAGGACGCAAGCATTCAGCTATTTATGAAGGCAGGAAAGTCTCTCCCTCACATCTGACGTTTTAATTTTATCACCAATTCAGTTCCTCCCGCCTCAGCTCCTCTGGGCAGCAGCATTATTTGAATCACAAAGAAACTTCAGAATGCTTAAAAATGACGGACTTGGCAAAACGTTCATAACTAACGCGTACCTCTCAAGGAGAATAAAGATGAAAGCAGCAGCGAGCTGCCAGGCTTCAGTCAGCACAGCTCGTAAGTCACACACTGGCCTCGAGATGGACAGTGCCCCATCTGCCCGGTGACAAAAGACCCCCCCCAGATCCCTCTGTGGGGCCACTGGCACCAACGTCCTCTCTCCAGCCACTCACTGCCAGCCCCACTGAAGACACCTGGAGGGTCTGAGCACCCAGTGCATGCTGGGAGGGGCATGACTTAGATGCAAGCGTGTCCACAAAGGCTCGCGTGGTGCACAGCCAGCAAGTACGTGAGCTGAGCCAGGGCGGACAGGCCAGGGGGAGGGACAAGAGGACCTCCCACCCTCTACCCTGTCAGAAAGAGCCTCTCCACACTTCCCTCATCTGGAGAACTCTCCGCACACGGGACTTAGTCCTGGCACACAGCCCTCTAGCTCTTAACCCCGATCACCAAACCGTGCAGTGGTATTTTTCAGAATCGTGTCCTGACCCTCAGCTTCCCTAGTGTGACGGTCAGCGCCGGCCTGCTGACCTGACGTCCAATCGGGACTTCTGGACAAAGGAAGCTTCGGGTGCAGCCTGCAGCCCTGTGCACGGGCCCAGGGCAGCCTTGAATGAGGAAGTTCGGTGGGTGCACAGGGATCCCCAATTTTAGGGGCTGAGGGGAACCCCCTCAGGAAGGGGCGGTGGTACCCTCACACTGGCAGAGCTCTGGCCTTGGCCCATGCCCCACGCTGCCTCCCGGCCTTTTGCTTCTCTCCCAGCATGCACCGGGTGAGAAGCACTCTGTCACATTGTCCAAGATTGAAAGACCCCCGTGGCAGCGGTCCTGCAAGATTGTCTGTCCCCACAGAAGCAAGTGACCCGCTAACGCCCGCCAAGAACCCGCTGGAGCTTGGGGGGGGGGGTGACTTGCAGATCTTCTCCCACCGTCCACACCTGTTCCTCTTTCTTCTTAGCCACTGTCTGGGAGATGGAGCAATCACCTGTGGTCTGCCCACAGCAGCAAAGAACAGGAACTGTGGTTTAAAAAAAAAGCAGGAAGGGAAAGCTGCCTGGGGGCTGAAGCCTGTTACCTGGCAGACACAGATCAGGAGCTGGTGGCTTCAAAGAAGTTCACAAACTCCATCTCAAGCTATGGCTAGGCACGTCTGACGGGGCCTCTTACTCCAGCTATGTAGGAAGCAGGACAGCTGGGCACAACCATGAGCCTGTCAGTCATCTCCGCTACCCGGGACAGCCCAAGAAGGAGAATCGCAGCCCAGGCCCTACTTCTAAAAGAACCAATGCAGAACGGGGCTGGAGGCATAGCTCAGGTGATAGAGTACCTGTAGATACAAGGCTCTGAGGTTAATCTGCAGTACCCTCTTTAAAAGGAGGAGACGGAGGAACATGGCTAAATGGCAGATCTCCTGCCGAGTCAGCAGGAGGCCCTCAGTTCAGAACCCAGACCCACAAAAGCAAGCAAAACAAAACAAAATGTTTTCTTCTTCCAAGGTCTTAAATTTTCATTTCAGAAAGGCTATTCCAACATTGATCGACACGCAGAATATCAATTTACAACCAGATTATGGGCTTGGGGCTATATAGATTTTTTTTTTTTTAGAAAGCTGAAGCAAAGCTGGGAAAGGCTCACCCGAGGTATCAGCAGCCCCAAGGCAGCAAACTTGAGGATCCCAAAAGATGTGGATGAAGAAGTCGGAAATATATCAAATAGCAACTGGAGAACAATTACAGAAACAAGGCAGAGTGGGGTTGGAAATGGATCAACAGAAATATCATCCATTGATTTAAGCCATGTTGGGAGAAGAGAGTTGGCTGCACAGAAACTTCAATACACACACCACACACACACACACACACACACACACACACACACACACACACACACCACACACACACACACACACACACACACACACACACACACACACACACACACACACACACAGAGGCAGGGTCATGCCAGCTCTTCTGGGATGAAGGTCCTTGCCTAAGAGGACCCTGGCAGACACGTGCCTGCTCGCATTCCCCAAAGGGTAGTGAGGTGTTTGTAGTTACTGAAACTCTAAGAAACTCTAAGATCATGGGCAGCCTTCTTCCAGTTCCTTTTGGTGGTGGTGGTGGTGGTCGCAGGGCTTGAACTCAGGGCCTGGGCTCTGTCCCTCAGCTCTTCAGCTCAAGGCTAGCACTCTACCACTTGAGCCACAGTGCCACTTCTGGTTTTCTGGTGGTTCATTGGAGATAAAAGTCTCACAGACTTGCCTGCCCGGGCTGGCTTTGAACCGCGATCCTCAGCTCTCAGCCTCTTGAGTAGCTAAGATCACATGTATGAGCCACCGGCACCTGACTAGCCTTCTTCCAATTCTTGTGCATCAAAGCTGCCCTGGCAGCTAGCCTGCAGAAGGAAAATGTGTCTTCAGGGCCCTGTCACCCGATCAGTACCTTGAATAATCAATCACATGGGTCATTAGTGATCTGTGTGAGTCAGCATAAGGCTCATACATCAGTTGCTGTGAGTCTAGTCAACTTGTCTGTCCTTGAACGACGGAATAACTGTGGGAGGAATAAACACAACTCGAACCAGAACTGAGCTGCCGAGGATCCGCCCAGGTCAGCCAGCCCTCCCATCTCTCCCCCACCCTGCCCCCTGCCTCCCCCTGTGGTATGGGGGCGTGGCTTGTGGGGTGAGCTCAGCTCACAGTGGGGTAACTGAAGAGTTACTGGTCCATTTTAATCTCTGCTTTACTACTGCTGTCTGTTCTTCTTTGGACTTCCACGGTGAGCACGAAGTGTTAGATAAATGCTGACTTATTTGGAGTGTGAACTGCTGACTAATGGGCTCGATATTTTTGACAGAAAATGAATAACTAGCTATAAAGGGGAAAGGCGGACTGTATAAGCAAGCACTTTAGGAGAAAAATGCCTTCCACATGCAAGGGGCTGGAAATTACCCCGTGGGACTCCATTCTGATGCTGGCTACCAGTGGGTACGCTTAAGTCCAAATAGCCCCCCCATATGGGCTTTGTGGGCTGGCTGGCCATAAAGCATGTCTTTTCTATATCCTCACTACAAGTGGGTATGGACAAGAATTCGGGTGAGAATGTTGCTATTTGAGTGACTAGATTCAAGAGTGCCTTCGCCTCAATCTCCCCAGCATGAGGCTCTCCTAGCTGCAAAATGGAAACAAAACAAAAGGTCAGGACACAACACCGATGGTTCACGGCTATAATCCCAGCTACTCAGGAGGCAGAGATCTCGTCTACTGTGGTTTGACACCAACCTGGGAAACAAGTCGTCAAGACCGCTGCTCAGCCAATGGCCACATGATGGCACAGGCCTGCTATCTCAGCTACTCAAGAGTCTCAGTTAGGAAGGATCAAGGTGACAGGCTAGCCCAGACCAAAAACAGAAAAGGTTTGTGAAACACTCCCATCTCAACAGAGAACGCTCAGTGTGGTAGCATGCTCCTGCCACTCCAACTATAGCAGGGAAGCATCACTGTCTCTGCAAACAAGTCAGGCGAGCTGGATGGCCTTGGGTGAGGCCTCAGTCCCTAGGTTGCTTGAGGACGTAGGGTCAGCAGATAATGACGTTTAGTGGTCAGCTTGCAGCTCAAGACCAGGGTCAGCTAGGGGTGATCTGAGGCCTGAGGATTTCAAAGCAGTTCCACTTGGTTGACTGTTCTCTTGACCTTGCTTGGCTCATGGAAAGGTCCTGGATTATGATTCGGGCCCTGGTGTCGTGCGCGCTCTCGCTATGGCTCCCAGTTGCAAATGCTAGGGAGAGGTCGCCAATTCTCCAGCTCTTTGGGGCCAGGTGCCACCTCTGCTGCGGCCAGAGAGGAAGGGTCATGCTACACATCAAGGCTGGACCTCGCCAGAGGGCAAGATTCCATCAAAAGAGTTCACCTGGAGCAGCAGGAGTACCCCCCAAAGCACCTATCCCAGGGGGCCCCCAAGGCTGACAGGAAGGGCAACAAATCCTTGAGAGCAATAGAATTGACCACATTTTTTTTCAAAAGGAGAATTGTCTCACTAGCCATCACAAGTAAAAGGTATTAAAACAACAGCAGCCAAAACAAACATTTGGATTGGCTTTTATATAGCCAGAAAATTAAATTAACTGAGGCATCAAATCCCAACTCATCCGGAGAGTCAGAGTCTGACTTTTATTATGAGCCCAGATTTCTGAGAGCAAACAGCTTTACTCTCTTGTGAGTCGTTCCCTCAGAGTCCCTTAAACTCCCTAAAATCCTTATTTATTATGCTGGTAGCAACTGACCTGGAGAGAGGGTGGGGTAGGCTAATAGCCCAGTGCAAAGCCATTTTCCTTTAAGAAACCATACCCATTCTTCTCAGAGGCTGCACAGTAGCTGAGCCCCAGGTGCGCAGACTGAGGTGATTCAACACCTGGTTTTTGCCTAACCAGTGGGTCATTGGCTCAAGGTTAGATGCTGAGGTGTGAGGGCCAGAGCCAGGTATTCAGTAGCTAGTGGAGCCTGGAAACAAAGGGGCAGGAAACACATTCCTCCCCCCCATTTACCCCCCCCTCCCCTCCTCTCCTATACAGTTCCCTCACAGAAGGGTTTCTGCTTGTGGAGCTGGGGCACAGATGTCATCGGCATGTGCTGAATGAACAAACGGGTCACGTCAGCATCTGCTCTCTAGATTTGGGAATGGCTAATTTATTCCTGGTGGGTTTTCATTAAGAACTGGAGAAACCAAAGAACTTGAAATATTCTCTATCCATAGGATCTTCAAAACATCAGATTGGACAAGGCGTTTCTGGAAGCTCTTTGACTCTAACCTCCACTCCCCAGGATATCCATCATTGAAGGTCAGAGGTCAGCCAGAGGTGAGCGGGGAGGGGTCTAGGACTTCCCTGGATGGCGGTGCCCTGCAGATGCGGTGAAGAGGGCTTTTGGGAGCACCAGCCCTGCACAGCCTGGAGCCGTTCGTCTGCCCATGTTTGGACAGCTGAGGAGGTCAATGATAAAAAAAGAAAAAAAATGGGATCCACATTCCAAGCATTCCACTTCTGGAGAGAGTAAATATGAAGAGTAAAATGAAGCCAGGTTCAGAGAGAGACCTGCGACGTATCTGGCTGAGATTCCGCTAGCAGCCGTAAGCCATCTCTACACAGGCCAGCGTGGAGGTCACTGTGAATGTGTGTGCACGCGGTTCCCCAGGAAACTGCATTCCCATGCCGCGCCATGGGAAACAGACGGCGTGGCAGGCAGGGTGCTCAGGCGCCCCCAAACTCCTGCCCGGGGGTCTGCACGTGGTGGGGTCTCCTGGGTCTCGGGTGGGAAAGGCAGCCCTAACAGCCGTGCCAGAGCAAGACCCTGGGTGGGGCTCCCACATCCCCTGTGGTCCTGCGGCTCACAGAAACCCTGAGGAAAGTCTGCGCTGCCGTCAAGCGCTGCGCGGGCGCCGATGTGTGACCGCACAGTAGAAACGAGTCCGTACCACCTCCCAAAGCGAGTGTCGCTGAGCTGAGAGAATTCCCTGCCTCTTTCAGACAGCAGAGGATGGCTGCTGTTGTAGAATGCATCCTTGAAAAGCCAGAGTGGGAGGCCAGCACCGGCTCAAGTCTGTCATCTGTGATGAAGACAGTGGTTGTCACCCCAGGAGAAGCACAGGCCTCTGCAGCTGGGAGGGCCCAGGGAGACAGGCGGCTGCCCCGGGGACCTCTTTAGCTGATCCGCCCCTGGCCGGGCTTGAAGGAACAGGTGAGGCCACTTCTGGCAAATGAATTCTGGGAAGGAGCTGCCGACTGACTGCCTGTGCAGGGCAGTTCCTCTGAGGAAGGGCGGGAGTGTGAAGCTGCCGTCGACGTCTGTTGTGTGCCTCATCCATGTGGACGTCTGCCGTCGACGTCTGTTGCGTGCCTCTGAGTGTGTGCCACATCCATGTGGACGTCTGCCTGTGTGTAGATGTGTGTGTACAGATGTGTTACATGTGTGTGGGTCTTGAATGGGCATGTGTATACACATGCATGTAGGTCTATCCATGGATGTATTTATGGCTATGGATATATGCCTCTGTGTGTATGTGTGTGTGTGTGCTTGTATAGTCCGGTAGTTGCCCAAGAAGACCAGAAGGCAGAGGGAAGGAGTCCTGGGGGGAAGGCCACGGAGCTTCCTCGTACACAGCTCAGACATGGGGAGTGGCCTGCCAAGCTGTTGGGGAGGACAGAGGGGAGGAGGGGGAGCGGGGGGGGGGGAGGGGGGAGGGGGGAGGGGGCAGTGACCTAAGACAACCAGCACCCCAGGGGGGCGGGGAGCTTCCTGAAGCGGAGGTTCACTCATTTTTTTCCCCTAGGATTCTGGAAGAGTTACTTTTGCAATCCAGGTTGAAGTATTTTTGCTATATTAGTAACACAAAAGGTGGCAGTGTGCACCATGAGCTGGGGTATGTAAAGGACAAGGGGTCCAGATTTTGTGCGTTCATTCATCTACCCTGCTCATTCATTCATTCATTCATTCTACAAGGCTCACTGAGTCTTCCATGTACACGCCCTTGACTTCCAGGTATAACCACGTCACCCTACGGAGCCGGCCTGACGTTCTGGGAAATGAGCAGAGCACACCTGGGCCTGGAGGTGCAGTGAGGGAGGGAGGAGAGGGGGTGGGAGGAGAGGGGGTGGGAGGAGAGCCCGCCCAGAGCGGCCGCAGGTGTGGCATAGGGCTCTGTCGACACACAGGAGGCCACATTAGGGCCACAGGGACCCACATCAAGACAGCCTTGTTCAAACAGCTGGAAGGGGACTCTCACATGGTTTCTGAGGGCATCATACCAACTCCGCCCTAACCCTGGTTATCCTGTGACCTGTAGCAATGAATCGGTAATTTATCAGGGAAGAGCAATTAGTCCTTCTTTAGGCAAATCTTAAGTGGAAGCTTGTGGTCACAGGCCCACTGTTTTTTTTTTTTTTCTTTTTCCAGCGTGGCTGCGTTCCCCTCTCCCCAAGAGGCCGTTCACCATCCAGCTTCAGGAAAAGCAGCTTTCTCTCCAACTCTCTGTCATCAACCAGGGCCACCTGGCTATAAATGTGATCGATGGGGCCCAAAGCACTACTTTTACGTCAGTAAATCCCTGAGGGACACTCCAGGAAGACACGGGGCAGGAGTGACTGCCAGCCGGGAGGAGCTGCTCTCTGGCCTTTCCCATCTGGCTTCTGCAGCCTGGGAAGGAGAAGCAGAGCAGCCCAGCTGGCTTTGAACCTCAGCCTCTTAAATAGCTGGGGTGGCAGGTGTGAGCCATCAGTACCTGAGATCTCTTTTCTTTCTTTATTCCCCTCTCTTTCCTACTTTTTCTTCCTTCCTTCCTTCTTTCCTTCCTCCCTTCCTTCCTTCTTTTTTTTCTTTCTGTTCATGGTAGTGGGGTTGGAATTCAGTCTCAGACTTGCTAAGCAGGTGCTCTACCACTTGAGCCACACCCCCACACCCTTCTCCTTTCTTCACACCATCAACCATCTGCCTACTGCTAATCTTTTCCATCTCTCCTGAGCTTTTCCTTCCTTTTTACTATCCTATGAGTGGCCCATTGTTTAGGGCTCCCAGTCCCCCCAAACAGGGTACATTTTATTCATGAAATGACAGAACAAAGGCTTGTCCCCAGCCCGTGCCCCCCCCCACTGCGGTCCCTTCCCCATCTACAGGCAGTGCTGTGTTTGAACCCCAAACTTCAAGGGCGGCCACTGGGCCCCCGCGACGTGAAGCTGCTGGCTGGAGCTAAGGGGTGAACGCATTCACTCCCAGGCACACTGGGTTTTCTCTGTGTTGTCTTCTCCCGGCTTTGGGCTCGGCTCCCATGCGGGCCCGAGAGGGGCCGCCTCCCGCAGCCAGGAGCAGGCCGCAGCCTCCATCCGCCGGCCTCAAACCCCCGGCCTCCCGGAGTCCGCCTCCCAAGTGGCCAGGGCCTCAGTGTGTCTGTCATTGGTCCCAGCGAAGAAACACCTGTAAGGGGGGAGGGGGGCGGGGCGAACCCCCGGAGCCAGCTCCACGTTGTCCGAGGAGACCCCGGGACTCTGGGTCCCCATGGGTCCTCTAAGTGGCTTCCAAATAAAGAGCGCTTGTCGCAGGGCGAGGCCCGGTCAGACAGCCCCGCGCAGCCCTCCACTCGGGAGCGCGGCCCTCCACTCGGGAGCGCGGCCCTCCACTCGGGAGCGCGGCCCTCCACTCGGGAGCGCGGCCCTCCACTAGGGAGCGCGGTCCTCCACTTGGGAGTGCGGTCCTCCACTCGGGACGGCGGCAGGGTGGGCGGGAGGGCGCCTTGGTGCGGAGGAGGCCGTGGTCGCCAGGGGAGACGCCCATGGGTCTGTGCCCGGTCTGCCATGCCACGCCCCCATCCGCCACGCCACGCCCCCATCTGCCACGCCCCCATCCGCCACGCCCCCATCCGCCACGCCACTCCCCGGCTGCCCCGGCCACCCTGCCCCGCCCCGTCAACCACGCCACGCCCCCCGGCTGCCACACCATGCCCCCATCCGCCACGCCACACCCCCAGGCCACCACGCCCCACCCCCCGGCCGCCACGCCACGCCCCCCGGCCGCCACGCCACGCCCCCGGCCGCCACGCCACGCCCCCTGCCGCCACGCCACGCCCCCGGCCGCCACGCCCCATCCCCCCGGCCGCCACGCCCCCGGCCGCCACGCCACGCCCCCTGCCGCCACGCCACGCCCCCGGCCGCCACGCCCCATCCCCCCGGCCACCACGCCACGCCCCCGGCCGCCACGCCAAACCCCCGGCCGCCATGCCACGCCCCCCGGCCGCCACGCCCCATCCCCCGGCCGCCATGCCACGCCCCCGGCCGCCACGCCCCATCCCCCGGCCGCCATGCCACGCCCCCCGGCCGCCACGCCACGCCCCCGGCCACCACGCCACGCCCCCGGCCGCCACACCACGCCCCCCGGCCGCCACGCCACGCCCCCGGCCGCCACGCCCCCGCCTCCACAGGTAGCCAGGCTGGTCTTGAACTCTCCATCCTCCGGCCTCAGCCTCCCTCAGTAGCTGGGAGCGCAGGTGTCTCCGCTGCTCTGCCGGATGCCGCAGTGGCGGGACCGCCCCTTCCACCCCCCTGCGGCGGCGCAGCTCGGGTTCCCGCACCACACTCCGCAGCATCTACACCTCCTTTAAAGCAAACTCACCAGAATACGACGCAGACGCTTCCACGGCACCCCGGCCGGTGCACCGCCCTGTGTCAAACCCAGGACGCCGCGGTGCGGAGAGTCCGACGCCGGCCGCAGAGCAAGAAGGACGGCACCGGCTGCTCGGGGGCCGAGGGCAGCTGACGGGCTCCGGGGAGGATCCGGGCCAGGGCCCAGGGAGCGCGAGGAGCAGAGGCCGGAGTGCGCCCGGCCGGGAGCACAGCGCCCGGCGGTCAGGCCAGATGCGTCTCTGTTCTGTTCTCCGTGGCGTCTCTGTTCTGTTCTCCGTGGCGTCTCTGTTCTGTTCTCCGTGGCGTCTCTGTTCTGTTCTCCGTGGCGTCTCTGTTCTGTTCTCCGTGGCGTCTCTGTTCTGTTCTCCGTGGCGTCTCTGTTCTGTTCTCTGTGGCGTCTCTGTTCTGTTCTCCGTGGCTTCTCTGTTCTGGTTCTCCATGGCGTCTCTGTTCTGTTCTCTGTGGCATCTCTGTCCTGTTCTGTTCTCTGTGGCGTCTCTGTTCTGTTCTCCGTGGCATCTCTGTTCTGTTCTCCCTGGCATCTCTGTTCTGGTCCTCCGTGGCGTCTCTGTTCTGGTTCTCTGTGGCGTCTCTGTCCTGTTCTCCGTGGCGTCTCTGTTCTGTTCTCCGTGGCGTCTCTGTTCTGGTTCTTTCTCCCTGGCATCTCTGTTCTGTTCTCCATGGCGTCTCTGTTCTGGTTCTCCGTGGCGTCTCTGTCCTGTTCTCCCTGGCATCTCTGTTCTGTTCTCCATGGCGTCTCTGTTCTGGTTCTCCGTGGCGTCTCTGTTCTGTTCTCCATGGCGTCTCTGTTCTGTTCTTCGTGGCATCTCTGTTCTGGTTCTCCCGTGGCGTCTCTGTTCTGTTCTCCGTGGCGTCTCTGTTCTGTTCTCTGTGGCGTCTCTGTTCTGCTTCTCCCGTGGTGTCTCTGTTCTGTTCTCTGTGGCGTCTCTGTTGTGGTTCTCCGTGGCGTCTCTGTCCTGGTTCTCCGTGGCGTCTCTGTTCTGGTTCTCCGTGGTGTCTCTGTTCTGGTTCTTTGTGGCATCTCTGCCCTGTTCTCCATGGCGTCTCTGTTCTGGTTCTTTCTCCCTGGCATCTCTGTTCTGGTTCTTTCTCCCTGGCGTCTCTGTTCTGGTTCTCCGTGGTGTCTCTGCTCTGGTTCTCTGTGGCGTCTCTGTTCTGGTCTTGCCTGCGTTGGCCGGGCTGGAGGTGGAGCGCAGAGCCTCACACAGCGCTCTGCCACCTGGACACTCCGCCACCGCTTTTGCTTTTAGTCTGTTGTTTTCTGATAGAGTCTCCACTTTTGCCCAGCTGGGACCCTGTGGTTCTCCTGTCTCCACCTCCTCCATGGCCAAGATTACAGGGAGGAGCTACCACTCTTGCTCAGGACGTGCTTGGTGTTTTGCTTTTCAGTTTCTTTTAAAAAAAATATTTTATTGTAAGTAGATGTGCAGAGGAGTTGCCATTCCCTAGGTAATCAGTACATTTCTTGTCGGACATTGTTACCCCTCACTTTTCTCCCACTGTCCCTCCCCCAGCTCCCCTCCTTCCCAAGGTGTAAAGCTCATTTCCAACAGGGTGTCTAGTGACTACCGCTGTTGCACACTTTGTCCTTTGTTTCACCATTTTGTTATTCCCCTTTCCTTCCCCAAATCAGGTAAACACATATCAAGACACAGGTACCAAAATCAAAACCAGTGACCACCAAAGGAAAAAAAATAACTTCACATAGTACATGAAAAACAAAACCAAAACATAACCCTCTGCGTCCTTATCTTGGAGTTCATTCTGGTTAGCATCATTTTATATGGTCCTGGGTACATAGCTGTTGAGCTCTGGGACCCTTTGGGAGGACGATCCTAGACATAGACCGGCTAGTGCAGACTGATGTATATATACGTGGTCCTCCTCTGACTTGCTCAGAGGTGTGAGCCTGAGGCAGAGGTGGCTGAGCCTGGCTCTCTGAGATGAGTCCTTCCTTTCGGTTGTCACTCCACCAGCCACACGCCTGTCACTATCTCCTGCACGTCCACTATGTGCCCCAGCCCTTGCGGCTGCTTCCCTACTTCTGAAAGGGTCCTCTGCTTCTCTCGGGCCCTGTTCCCCCCACGGGTAAGCTCTGTGGGGCTGCTGGGCCTCTGCGTCCACACCTGTCTTCCTCCACCTCCCTAGCCCCTCCCACGCCCTCCCCTGGCCTCCCTGTGCGCCAGAACTTGGTCAGTCAGGTAACCGAGTTCCCGGAATCCACCATTACCACTGAGTGCTCACGCCAGGATCGCTTAGAAAGAAGAAAGCAGCAGAGGGGAAGTTCCCATCTCCTCAGAGCTGTTGACCGTTTTTATTAATTTTTAAAATTGCCTTTAAACAGATGTACCAAGGGGCTTTCATTCAACATGTCAACTTATGACTGCATATATATGCACCTATCTATAATATTGTGACTTGTGGTGGTGGTTGTTTATACATCACAGCGTCTTTTTCTGAGAGAGCAGATGAGCTGCACCTCGTGTTTACAGCAGCTGATCACGTGACCCGAGGAGGAGGAGGAAGAGGCAGCAGGAATGTTAATTCTGCCTTTTGAATCTTAGCCCTGTGGTTACCCAATGCGCTACATTACTTGTCTTTATTTGCAATGCCATACTTCCCCCTGGTGGAAACAAGCAGGCGCTACCAATTACTATCTTCAGCGTCCTCAGTCCCTGAAAGTGGACCGGAAAGACCCTGGGAAGGAAGATGTGGTCTCTGTGTCCAGGCTTTTCACCCCCAAATCCATTTTTCCTGTGGCTGAAAATGTGGGTTTTCCCTCCGTACCTAAGGGTGTTGCCTATGGTCTTGCCACTTACATTCTTTGGCAATGTTCTTGGAATGAAAAGGCACAGACGTTGAGAGATATTTTGCTTCTTTGGATTTTATCTATTAATATGCTTTGCCAGTGGAGACCATGTTGAGAAAGATAACCCAAGCTTTTTAAAAAGCCAAATTATGCACATTGTACTCATCTGTGGATTCTAGACCTCAAAAACATTCTAGCATAGAAATGAGAGAAAAGCTCAACGAAGCTGAAAGTCAGCCTTTAAGTAGACTCAAAGCAGTGCACTGATAGAGTACTGTTTGACAGAAAATATATAGCATTTAAAGAGCATGTCATCCTCACAAGTCCTCCATTTTCAGTGAGCAAAATAAAAATTAAAGACCAAAATATATCTATATATATATTTTTAAAAGGGACTAAGCCAAATGAGAAAAGAAGAAAGTGTAGATTCTGAAGTCATCAAAGAATTTTTTTTTATCCCTGGCATCAGGATTTTTAACTCAAGACCTCACACTTGTGAGGCTGGTGCCCTGACCTGTGAGCGGTGCCTCTACTCTAGCTTTTTGCTGGTTATGTTGAAGATGGTAACTCATACACTGTTCTGCAGAGGCTGGCTTCAAACCATGATCCTCCAGACTTTAGCCTTATGAGTTGTTACTATTATAGATGTGAACCTGTAGCATGTTCAACAAATAAAGGAGAACATAGAAAGAGTCGGGAAATTCAACAGAATTGATTGCACCAGTAGTAAGTAAACAGAGTGCTTCTGTTATCTCCTGACTTACATTCTTCAGATAGATGCCCAAGAGTAGTACTGATGGTATTGTAAGGTAGTTTTATGTTTTGTTTTCAGTAAAAACTCCATACTGATTTCCATAGTGGCTACACTCATTTACAGATTAAAAACCCTTAGAATTAGGGTAGTCAAGAAAAGGTAAAGTACTTTGTCCCTTATGCCCTCCTCCACATTTGTTGTTTATGCTCTCAATGATATCCTTCCTGCCTGGAGTGTGGTGGTGGAATCTCTGTACCATTTTGCTTTTCATTTTCTCTATTGCCAGGAATGTTGAGCATTTCTTCATGTATTTGTTGGCCATTTAAGGCAGTGTCTGCTCAGTTCATTTATTCATGTACTAATTGGATTAATGACCCTTAGTTTTGTAAGCTCCCGCATGCTTGGGTTATAAGACTCTCCAGCTGCAGTGTTTTGGGGGTAGTCTTTTGACTTCTTTAGATCATATCACCTGCAAGTTGAGATAATTTTACTTCTTCCTTTTCTATTTGAATTCCTTTTATTTCTTCTCTTGCCATATTGCTTTGATAGAAATTCCAGGTCTATATTAAATAAGAATAGAGAGAGTGGACACCTTGTCTTGTTACATTACAAGAAAAAGGAGCAGCTTTCACCACTTAGTGATGACAGCTATAGGTTTGTCATACATAGCTTTACTATACTAAAGTATGGCCCTTCTACTCCTCGTCTTCTTCCAAGCTTTTATCATAAAAAGAAGTTCAATTATGTCAAGGGCTTTGTCTGAATCAGTTGAGATACTCATATGATTCTTGTCCATGATGTCCATGGATTTGCATATGTTGGTCCTGTAATGAAACCAAGTTGGTCATGGCATACAGTCTTTCTGATTAGCTGTTGAATTTGGTGAGCAAATATTTCATGGAGGATTTTTGTGTCTGTGTTTATAGTTGGGTTTGTAGTTTTTGTTGCCCCTTTCTAGTGTTGGGATGCTGTAATGCTGGCTCCAGAGACTGAGTTCACTAGTGATTCCTCCCTTTTCATTTCATGGAAAAGTTTGAGATGTATTTGCTTTAGTTCTTATTGAAAGGTCTTGTACAGTTCAGCAGCGAATCCATTGGGTCCTGAATTCTGTTGCTGGATTCTCAATCCCATTGCGTAAGATAAATATATTCAGGTGATTTATCTTCTCTTGGTTCAATATTAATTTGAGATCTCTGTTTCATTGACATAAGCTTTATACTCAGAACTGCTTTAGCTGGGTCCCAAATGTTCTGATAGTTTCAATTTTCATTTTCATTGGATTCCAAGAATTTATTTCCCCCTTTTCCCTTCAATTAGACACTCAGCATTCAGCAATGCCTGTCCAGTCCCCATGAGTTTTAATATTTTCTGTAATTTCTTTTGCTGTTACGTTCTAATTTTATTCCAGTATGATCTGACATGATATAGGGAGTTGTTCCCATTTACCCATATTTACTGAGACTTCTTTTGTGTTCTATTATGTGTTCTTTAGGGGAGAAAGTTTCCTGGGATGCTGACAAGAATGTGTATTGTATAGCTGATGGATGAATTATTCTGTAGGTATCTGTCAGGCCCAATTGGTTTATGGTGTCACTTATCTGAGGTTTGTTTGTGGAGATTTTGCATGGATGACCTCCCTTTTGGTGACAGTCAGGTACTGATGTCTCACACTATTATTCTGTTGGAGTTGATGTGCGTTTATAAGTCCAATGGTGTTTGCTTAATGAAGTTAGGTATGCCGACATTTGTTTGCATAAATGGTATGTCTTCTTCTTTTTTTTGGGGGGGGGGTGTCCGGTCGTAGGGCCTGAACTCTGGGCCTGGGCGCTGTCCCTCAACTCTTCAGCTCAAGGCTAGCCCTCTACCACTTGAGGCACAGCGCCACTTCCGGCTTTTTTCTTTTTGCTTTTGTGGTGCTGAGGAATCGAACCCAGGGCCTCAGGCATGCAAGGCAAGTGCTCTACCACTGAGCCACCTTCCCAGCCCCTGTTATGTCTTCTTGATGGAGAATTCCCTTTATTAATGTGAAGTGACTTTTCTTGTTTCTTCTTATTCCGATTTGAAATCTAACTTGTCAGATAGGACTCTAGCTACTTCTGCATGCTGTTGGGGCTACATTTGCTTTGATGACTTTTTCTCCAAGTTGTACCCAAAGCTAGTGCTTCTCCTTGTCAGTTAGATGTGTTTCTTGTATTAGATAACAGCATACAATCATATCCTGCTCTTTTATCTAACTCACTGTCCTTTCTTTTGGATGAAGCATTTTCCCTTAATATTGTCCAAATTGAAAGCTATGTATTAGTTCCTTACATTTTCCCCAGAAATTTTAGTTGAGTATTCTTTCTGGTTCCTTTTCTGTTTAGTTACTCAGATGATGGAGTACGTTTTCTCTACTTTTTCATGCTTACATTGTTCTATGTGCAAGATGTCTTTGAGTATCTTCTGCAGTATGGGTTTAGTTGTGATGAAGTGTTTCAAGTTTTGCTTATCACTAAGTGTTTTTCTTTCTCTTTCTTTTATGAATGATAGATCCATATGAGATTATTCTGGGGTGGTTGCTACTTTCAGTTTTTCTTGCTGACTTCTTTCTTTTTGCTTATGTGGTGCTGAGGAATCGAACCCACGGCCTCAGGCATGCAAGGCAAGCGCTCTACCACTGAGCCAACTTCCCAGCCCAACTTTCAGTTTTTCTTACTTTTAAAAGACATTTGCTGTAATTCTGTTGGGCTTCCTCTTATAAGTGACCTTATTTTTTCAATCCCTCCAACTTTCAGTATTCTTTTCTTGCTCTCTGTGCTTATTGTTTTAACTATAATATTTGGCACTTGGTGTGCTGGGCATTTTAAAAGCCTCATGTACCTGGATGGGCTTCTTTTTTTCAAGATTTGAGATTTTTCCTTCCATTACTCTGTTGAATGCATTTTCTATACCTTTATCTATCATTGCTTCTCTTTTATCCATGGCCATAAAATGTAAATTTGATCTTTTGAGTCCTGCTATTTTTTCATATTTCATTGATCTTTCCTTGAACTTTCTTCTTCCTTTTCTATTATATCTATTCTATCTTCAAGATCTGAAAATTTGTCTTCTGCATCATCTACTCAGCTGGAGAGGCTTTCCATTTCATTTTTCATTTCTCAGTATTCAGTTTCATTGTTTCTCGGGATTTCTATCTTTTTTATTTGTTTGCATTAATTATACAGATAGAGATTTAATTGTTACCTTACCATACATGTTTATGATATATTCCCATCAGTCTTACTCCCTTTATCTTATCCCCTGGCTCTATTCCCCCTTCAGAAAACAATTCCAACAAATGTTGTTCAGCTTCATAGTAACAAGTTTTCAACCACATTTAACCTCCTTTGTCCTCCTTGTAAATCTATCCTCCTCCCACTAGTATCTACCCAAGTCAGACTCTATTTATGGAGATCCTTTTTCATGTCTATCATTGCTTCTTTACTTCATCAGTTTGTGAAGTTATTCACTTCTGGAATTGTTGTCTTTGCCTGTTTCTCTTGAATTTCTTGTAGGTCTTGTAAGGTTTTACTCATTTGAAGACTCTTTGTGGTTCGGGTCTTGTGGTGCCTGGAAGTCTTCCTGTTGGGTGAATCTCTGTATTCTTACTAGAATGAGTTTACCTGGATCGACAAGCCATTCCTAACAGCTGGCATCAGGATGACTCTCAGCTCTGATAACTTCTCTTATTCAAAACCCAGTGAAGCATTTACTTGCAGTAAGATACCAATGGCAACTTTATCTGCACAACAAATCATAGTCTATGTACTGGGATTTTGTGTATTTTGTATATTAAGAATAGAGAAGGCAAGGGGAGAATAGAAAGAAAAGAAAAGTGATGAGAAGGGCAATAGGGTAAGGTATAGGTAGGTACAGGTATTTTTTGTGTGTGTGTGTGTGTGTGTGTGTATTACTGTGTGTAAATATATAATTTCATTTGTTGTAAAGAGGGCTGTTGATGTCAGGAATTGCAAGTGGAAAAGAGATGAGTACTAGTGTAAGTAAAGGGGTGGTGGGACAGATTACTGGTGACCAAAAAAGAGAAAATAAGAAAATAAAAGCAAAAGATACAAACGAAACCAAAACTTCCCAATCATTCTTTTTTCATCCTTAATGAGGGCAGGCGTGGTCGCCACAAGCACAATCACCTAAACTATCCCACTGACAGCCTCAGTGGTTACAGGGTCTGGTTTGGATAGGTTTCGCGCCTCTGGTGGGAGAGAGGACATTCTGCATCTCTTCAAACCCACTCTGCCTTGCTCCGAGCAGTGCCTAGAATAAGGTGAAGTATGAAGTCGTTTTTAATGCTGCTGCTTGAGAGGAGGAGTAACTTCCAGCTGTTTGGTTTCCAGACTGTCTCAGTCTGTGAGGAGAGAGCCACTTCCCCCCTCTTGAGGATAGGTGACACTCTGCCACCGCTGAGATTCCCTTCTGCTTGCTTTCACCCACGTGGGCCCACTGGGTTGTGCCAGGCAGGCGTCCTGGGGTGGATGACAGAACTTTCAATCTGGACAACGTGTCTGGTTTCCTTGTGTGGGGTCTGGCGTGCCATTGTTCTTCCTTTTGTGTGGCGCTGGTGCAGTCCCCGCGTTCCCCACCCAGCCACAGGGCACAGTCTCAGGTCTACGGCGTTCCCTAAGCCAGACATGCGGTTCTCAGTTCCCCTGTGCACTGTGGCTGCAGTCGTCATCTCCAGAGACATTATCCTCTCAGGGCTCAATTTGTGTAAGGGATTTTTTTTTGGTCTTTAAGAGTCAATCATTTTGATTTCTCTGTCTACTTACCTGAGTTCTTACTTAAGGTGGGCTTTCTCTCCTTAAGTTCTGTACCTCCTGTTGGTCTGCAGAGACACTAGTTTTCTTTCCCAACTGATCTTCATGTAGTAAATTCTGGAGTGCAGCTCAGTGGTAGAGCATATGCTCAGCATGAACAAAGTCCTGGGTTCATTTCCTAGCACAAAAGAAAGGGAGGCTTAACTCCTACTTCCTGAATGGGGAGAGAGAAATACATCTCTCTTTTTCTGTTTCTCCCTCCTTGTTATACTATAATAAATCTTTGCTAAAACTTTTGCAAAAAATAGGAAAGAAGGGAGAAGGAAGGAAGGTAGATAAGAAGAAGGAAAGTAGGAGAAAGGAGGGAAGGAAGGAAAAGAGAAGAGTGAGGGAATGATAAAGGAACAAAGGAAAGGGGAAGATGGATAAGGAGAGAGAGAGAGGCTGATGCATATTAGGCCACTGTGTCTTCATACTGGTACTTCTCAGAGTTAAGCTCCTACCTTCCCACAGACTAGAAGTCAGCGGCTCTGCTGTAGCTTGAATGCATCCCTCACATTTCATATGTTGGAAACTTGATCCCCTAAAGCACAAATTCGGGGTGTTTGAACTTGGGGGTCTTGGAGGGTTGATTACATCATGGCTCCCCTCTCATGAATGGATGAATCCATTCATGGACTGATGGGTTTAATGCCTTATCTCATGAGTACCTTGTTAAAAATCCATCTCTTTCTGAGAAACTTGTTCTGTCTCCATGTGCAATGCTTTCACATAGTTATGATGGAGCACAAAAGCTCTCTCTGGATGCAGAGCAGAGGCCAGCCCTGTGCTCTTCAGTCTCTAGAACCACAAGCTGAATAAACCACTATTCCTTGTAAATCTCACTATTATTATGTTAGAGCTGCAGACTCACGCAAACCCCAGATCTCCCGATGGCTCTGATTCTCGGGCCCTGGAGAAGGCTGACCCTGGCTTATAGAAGATATATCTCTAGGGGACAGGGAAAGTATTTATCATTCTAAGTTTCGAAAGTAATACTCCAAGAGAGGTCAAGGGCCTGAAGTCAGGCCCAGAATAAATAATAAGTTCCCTTTTTAGTTTCTATTGGCTTCTATCAGTTCAAATAGTAAGTTCTTTTACCCTTGACGAGGGATCAGGAACTGAAAGAGGCTGAAGTGTGCATCCTAGAGGCATGGCCAGGAGCTGGCAAAGACCATGTTTGCCTTTTCAGGTCACTCCCTGCGGGGTGGACAAAGCTCTTGTGATGTGAGCATGCGTCTGAGCCCTGCAGAGGACAGGCTGTGGAGAGCCCGTGAGCCTCACTGGCCGTCAGGGATGGTCTCCACCAATTGGACTTCAGACTGCAGTATGCAGGATTGCACGGTTAGTTCCTTCCACTAGTAGTCAGGACTACCACACCCCATTAAACAACACTCCACCTTCACTCTGATCGAAGTGTAAGACCTGTGTGTCTAAGTAAGTGCAACGTGTGCTGTGTGTTGACTTCTATTTCCTAGCTAACTCTTTTTTCATAAAACCTTTTTTTTTTTTTTTAGTATGTATTCCAGGCCTGAATGCTGTCTCTGAGCTTTCTTGCCCAGAGGCTAAGTCCCTACCACTTGAGCCACTTCCAGATTTTTGCTGATTAACTAGAGATAAGAGTCTGATGGATTTTCCTGCCTGGGCTGGCTTCAATCCACAATCCTCAAGTCTCAGACTCCTGAGTAGCTAGGATTACGGAGTGAGCCACTGAGGTCTGGCATAAGAACAACTTTTTGTATAGTTAATCTGTATTTTTATTCCTGCATTGCTGATTTCTGACACTGTTTATTTGTTTTGATTTGTTGCTCTATTTTATTTTGGCTTTTCTTGTTCTCTAGTAAGCATATCCATGCATTTCTTCATGTGCTATGATTTCTCTGGATGTTGAATGACAGTGTTTATTATTATTCAGTACTAGCTATTTCATCATATTCATGATATTGATTTTTTAAGTCCAACCTTGTTTAGAAATAGATTGTTTAGTATGCAGTCATAAGGGATATTTCAGGTTTTGCTTCTTCATCCAAAATTTATTCCACTATGAAAATTATTATGGTTTCTTTTCTGCCTAAAAATAAAAATGTTTGTGGATTTTTTAACATACACTTGGAAATAATATTTTTACTAATGTTAGGGAAGGACTTCAAGCTTACTAACTGTGTCATTCAGTTCTTGTAATTAAATTTGACTAATGCATTCTATTTGCTCCCAGATCTGTTTTGATTTGTTATTCCTGTAATTGCAGTTGAGCAATTTGCATATAAAGGAATGAAGTATGATTGTTAAAACAGCTTTTCTATGAAATCAAAGACAGTTCCCTCAGAAATAGGGAAATGTGTATGGAATGTGCATGGGATCAGCGGCAGTGCAAAGTGGGGGAGGAAAGTAGAAGATGCAGTCAGATACTGCGCTTGGGCTTTTCTGGGTGTCCCCGACTCTCTTGGCTTCCCAGAAAATCACATGACCAGAACACATCCTGGACATGTTAGATGCTCAGAAATGACTCTGGATTCAGTCAGAACCAAAGCATTACCTTAAAAATTGTCTATTTTAATTTATTATAGATTTTAAACTAAAAATATTTAAAATATGTGTATTTATAGTCTTATAGCTTCATGCTTATTTTTAATATATATTTTTTATTAAAAAGATACTGTACAGCGGGGTTACACTTACATGAGTAAGGTAAGGAGAACATTTCCTATGGAGTATTGTTATTCCCTCCTTTGTTTTTCTCCTACCATCCCTTCCCTCCCTACCTCCCCAACTCCTCCCCTGCCCCCAAGTTGTAAAGTTCGTTTTCAACATAGTGTCTTGTATATCTCATTTGTTACAAAGGGTCAACCTGTATCCTTGTTTCAGCATTTTGTTATTTCCCACTTCATGCTTCTTTAATCAACCAACTCGTTCTGTTTCACTAAGGGCCATCTACTGCGTGTGTATGGATAGCAGTGAATCTGCAGGAAAGATGGGCGAGAACACTGTAAAATGCTAACACTAACTCCAGCTCTGGGGACAGAGCATACATAATCGTTACATCTTGCAACTGTTGTCTTTCAAGCACGTGTTTTATGATAAAATGTATATTGTTTTTGTAACAGCAGGGTTTGGGTTTTTTTTTTTAAGTGCTGGTATTTGAACTCAGGGCCTTGCACTTTTTTAACTGTATTTTCTTATGAGAAAAAAGTTATTGCACTTGCAAGGCAAGCGCTTTGCCACTGAGCTACCTGGCAGCCCCACCTTGCACTTACGACACAGGTGCTCTACCCCTTGATATGCCTCCAGTCACCGTGTCGCTTGGTTCTTTCATAGGTAAGGTCTGACTTTATACCCAGGTTGGCCTGGGCTGCAATCCCTAAGCTTCCACTTCTTACCTGCGTCACTGGGGTGACAGGCACACACCTAGTCTTCCCCAGCAGCTGGAAGGACTGGCACACGCAGCCATTGGTTAAGATGCGATCTCGTAGACTCCTGACCCGGCCGACCTCAAGCCACAATCTTTCCTATCTTGGTATCCTGAGTAGCTAGGATTACAAGATTGAGCCATTATGCAGGGCGTAAAGAGGATGTCCAAAAGGAGAAAATGAGCCATGCTCACAGAATTTAGAGTAGGAAATGGAAGAACTGAAAGAGACAAAAGCCTCCTAAGTTATCTAATAAGTTATAGGACTTGTTAAGATTGGGGCGGTGAGGCTGCGCTGGGCAGTCATGCAGGTGTCCTGGGCCGTGGCAGTCACATGTTGGCTGGGACCTCGGCCCCTGGCTTCAAGATGAGGCACTCCCGTGGCTGGGAATGAGGATTGTACAGCAGAGCTCGGCCAGATGCTCACGTGGGCCTCCCTCAGCTTGAGGCTCAGTTCTCCAAGAGTGAGCCCTGCAGAAGTACCGGGCACAGCCACAACCCCCAACCCCAGAGCCCCACTGCCACCACACGTGACACTCGGTCACGAAGAGCTGCCCGGATGACATCCCTCTCCATGGCGGGATGGCATCACAGCACAGAAGAGCTCAAGGAGAGAGGGGAGGGGAGGGGGGAGGGAGGAGGAGAGAGGGGGAGGAGGGGGGAGGAGAGGGAGGGAGGAACAGAGGGAGGAGAGGGGACAGGGGAGGAGGCTGGAGAGAGGTGAGGAGAGGGAGGAGGAGAGAGGTGAGGAGAGAGGGGAGCAGAGGGGGAGGAGGGGGGAGAGGGAAGGGGAGGGGGGAGGGACAGAGCCGCAGTCACATCACTGATGCAGCCTGGCCAGGACCGCACGGGCAGCCTCTGCTGCATTTCACCTTGTCTCGTGAGCTTCACAGGAATGAGCGCTGTTATTTGTGCATTTGCCCATTATTTTGGCAGTACTGGGATTTGAACTCATGCTCTCCCACTTCTCAGGCCAGCACTCTACCCCTGGAACCACACAGCTCCAGCCCTTTATCCTTTGGTTACTGTGCAGATAACTGGCCCAGCTCTTCACTGGGAGCATCCTCTGACCTTGGTCCTCCTGCTTGGGCCTCCTGTCTTGCTGGGATTGTAATTGCATACTACCACTCCTGGATAGTTTGTTGAGGTAAGATCTTACTAACTTACTTTCTGGGATGACTGCCCAAGTAGCTGGGATTATAGGCATGAGTCACCACACCTAGCACTAATTTAAAAAAAAAAAAAGGGAGTATTGATAGTAAGCATGATGTCCTGAGTTCAAACTTCAGCACTATCAAATAAAACAGAATGTTTGAAGGTATTTAGAGCTCGTAAAAGCTTTTTTTGTTAACATATATTAATTGCATAAGAGGGATTTCATGATGATATCCCTATGCATGCTTATAACACACCCTGATTACACTTGCCCCCTCCTATACTTGGGAGTTACAATTTCTTATTTGTTTGTTTGTTTGTTTTGCCAGTCCTGGAACTTGAACTCAGGGCCTGGGTGCTGTCCCTGAGCTTCTTTGGCTCAAGGCTAGGATTGTACCACTTAAGCCAATTCCAGCCTTTTCTGAGAGATAAGAAATAAGATAATAAGACTCTTATCTCCTCACAGACTTTCCTGCCTGGGCTGGCTTGGAACCACGATCCTCAGATCTCAGCCTCCCGAGTGGCTAGGATGACAGGTGTGAGCCACCAGAGCCCAGCTGACCATTTGAATGCTATCATCAGAACTGCGCCTTTAAAGGTACCGGACAATGAAGCTGTTTTCCAAGACATAAAAAGAAGACCCATAATTGCTTTCTCTATCACAGTAATGAATTTCTCAACTTACCCCCTCCTCCCCACCCACCCCTGCCCACAGGACAGGAACAGAAAACAAGGCCCTAAGTGAGCTGGCTGGCTCCCTGCAGTCCAGAGCCACAGGAGTTGGGGTGGACGCCTCAGTTCCTCCTGGATAGTGTGTCTGCAGAGAGACGGCACACCTGCCATGTTGATGGCGGAAGTATAGCCCCTCCCCTCCCCTCCCCTCCCTTCCCCTCCCCTCTCCTTTCCTCTCCCTCCCCTCCCCCTCTCCCCCCTCCTCCCCCTCTGCTCCCCTCTCTCCTCACCTCTCTCCTCCTCCTGGACTGGAATTTTCTATACTTGTGAGGAGCTCAGGTCTTTGGGACATAAAGGGCTGGGATGACAGAATGTGACACCACCACATCAGAAGCCATCATGTGCATCTGGTGCTGGTGGTTCATGCCTGTAATCCCAGCTGCTCAGCAGGCTGAGATCTGAGGATCCCAGTTGGAAGCTAGCCCAGCCAGACAAATCTGAGACTCTGATCTCCAGTTAACTGGCAGAAATCTGGAAGTGGTGGTGTGGCTCAGCTGTTAGGGTATGAAAATTCCAAGGGCATGAGGTCCTGAGTTCTAAGCCCCAGTCCTGGCATAAAAATAAAGAATGTTATTAATCATAAAAAAGGCATAATAATGAAGGTCATCGTGCCCAACCAGCACGCTGCCTTTCACTGTAAGATGTGGTCCATTGGGTTTCACTCTCCTGGGTCTGACGCTGACCCTGGTTAAAGATCAGCTGTAGTGCGTGAAGTCAGAACCTTCCGTGGACATGGCGGTGGTTAGTGACACCAGCTGTGCGGGTGTCAGAGGATGCCCTCCTCTCCCGCCCCTTACTGTTTCCCATGGGCCCCGGACACCTGTTTGGCTCCTTGCTCTCATTCACGGTCCCTGGAATTCACGTTTCAAGCCATGCCTGACAAATACCCGTGTCTTTGCAGATCCCCAATGACAGCGCCCTCGCTGGCCTGTCTGGGGCCACCTCCGTCCTTCTCCCAGCCCAGCTCCGTCCCTGCTGTGAACGGCTCCACCGACAGCACTGGTGTGGGAAGAGGGTGACCCTGACTGCTGGAGATGGGACTTCGCAGGGCGGAGGAGGAAAGCAAGCAGCTTTCAGCTTTGTGTAGGGAGAAAGTGGGTGCAAAGAGGAGACTGAGGTAACAGCAGGGGCTGGGAGAGCCGCAGAGGTCAGCAAGGAGGGCAGGGGTGACAGGGGTCACCGAGGGAGGCTGGGGAGTACTGCTGGGAACTGGTGACACCGCAGAGACTGGACCTCGTGGGGCTTCCTGGGTGCCCACAGCCCTGTCCAGCAGCAGAAGTGTGTGATCAGGTCCGGTCCATGCTACGGTCGGGGCCACTTCTGCTCCTGCCTCTCTTCCTGTTGTCTCTGAGCTCCGCAGCGATCTCCCCCGAGTCCTCGTTGACTTTTATTTGAACTACGCCTCCAGTCCAGGTTTTTGCTGGTTAACTGAAGATGGAATCTCTTGGATTTGTGTGCCCAGGCTGGCTTCCAACTGTGATTCTCAGCTCTCAGCCTCCTGAGTAGGTAGGATGACCTGAGCCCCTGGTGCCCGCCTACAGTGCATCTTTTTTTCTGGTGTTTTGCTTTGGTGGTGGTACTGGGGTTTGGACTCAGGGCCTTGCACTTGCAGGCTGGCATTCTACCACTTAAGCCGTGCCTCCTGCTCACTTTTCCAGCTCTCTTTGGCGATGGTCACTCCTCAGCCCTGAAGAGCCTTTCTCCTTCCTAGGAATGTGTCTGTCCACTCTGAACGCCCGTGACCGGGGCCACCTGCAGGACTGGCCCCAGAGGCTTTCCTCCAGGGGGCCTTCTCTTCTACCCTGAGCCTTACAGCGTTACCACCACCAGCCACATGCCCCACCGGGGTCGCCTCCGCTCCTGTAGTCAGCAAGGAGTCCATGAGGAGGGCTTGGGGAGAGCTATATTTCAAGTACCTCGCAGAACTGCCAGTTCCCTGTGCCCGCACCAGATTGTCCCCCTGAGCCCCAGAAGGCTGAAAACCGCACTCCTGTAACATCCAAAGCCCAAGAGAAAAATTACCCTAATAACTAGCAATCATTAGGTGCATATTGAACTTCTCTGAGGCAAAAGCTAAACATAAACAGGAATAAATTGTTCTAATTTTGGAGGCAAGTAAATCAACAAAGTTCAAGCTTTGCTCTTAATAGGAAAAGTTACAGTTAAAAAAAATAGCACTGGGGCTGGGAAGGTGGCTCAGTGGTAGAGCGCTTGCCTTGCATGTCAGAGGCCCTGGGTTCGATTCCTCAGCACCACATAAGCAAAAAGAAAAAAGCCGGAAGTGGTGCTGTGGCTCAAGTGGTAGAGCGCTAGCCTTGAGCTGAAGAGCTGAGGGACAGCGCCCAGGCCCAGAGTTCAGGCCCCACGACTGGACCCCCCCCCAAAAAAATAGCACTGGAGTCCTACAGTAAACAGGATATGGAGTGAGAATCTCTAATCCAGTGGTCAGAAATCCAAAATGCTCTAAAAATCCAAATATTTGGAGACATTAACACAATGGTCAGGTCCCTGGCATTTCAGATGAGGATGTGGAGCCTTAGTAGCACCCCACCCCCTCAGCCCCAAGACAACTCCAGGAACCTGCAGATGGAGTGAAGGGCTGGGCTACGGTCTTCAGGGCAGTATCCAGAACCAGAAGCCTACATCCACTGTGTGTGGGGGGGGGTGGGCAGGGAGGGGGCAAGGATAAAGCCTCTTAGGATCAGGAAGCTCAGCCACAGAAAGCTCTAGACCTCGCGTGGACCTCCCCTGGGGATTGTGTCCTAAGGGACTCCATGTCTTTCCAACCCCACAGCATAGGAGAGGGCCTCAAAGGACTCTCCACGTCCAACACTGTCTCTTCCCATGGCCACCGCCGCTGCCTTTTATTGACTGCCATCTCAGGAATGCACCGCCGACCAGGGACAGAGACAATACCTATGTACACAAAGAACCAGGATCCGGTCAGGTGTATGGTTTTGTACTCACAAACTTAAGGCAATAGAAAGTTACCATCCCAAGGTAACTTGTGGATGGTTACCTTCCCTGCTAAAATCCAGACGCCAGCAGAGCTGTGCCCCTCCAGAAGGCTCTACAGGAGAATCTCTGCATCCAGGCTCCATGTCCCCCCCCACACACACACACCTCCACCGTCCAGTGTCTCTTGTGCTGTGGCTGTTCATGATTCCGACCCTTCCTCCCACTTGTAAGACCTGTGATGACATTAGAACAACCTGGCGCATTCCTGAGCCTGATCACATGACCACACCTGCCCCTGTGGATAAGAGAGCTGAGGTCAGAGTTCAGGGATTTGGGATGAGAGCTCATTTTTCTGCCTAGACATGGAATCTCATCACCTTTGAAAAAAACACCTTTGAAAAATATGCGATCTAGCCTGTTCATTTTTCTGTGTTTGAAATTAGAGCAATTTGTTTCAATTTATGTTTAAAATCTCAGAGAACTTCAATATGTAACTAATAGCTGAGAGTAATTAGGCTAATTTATTATCATTTAGGAGCAAGCTAGACTTATTCGTTGGTGGTAAATTAGTTTATTATCTTTATTTAGACTGTGGACAGGTCTTGTAAAAAATGATTTCAGGCTACTCTTACAAACTAAAAATAGAGTGAATCAAATTAAAACCTAAAATAAGACTCAATTAAGGAGACAGCAAAATGTTCCCAGGGCCCTCCAGCAGGGAGCACGGTATGATTTCAAGGTGGCTGCACGCTGGCAGTTTGGTGAAAGATGAACCATCTACAGTTTCTGGTCAGGCTGTCATCAGCAGGTAAGCCCACCTGGTGTGATCCCATCTTCCTCCCATTGTGCCCGAGGTCACCTCTCTTTCCCCATTGACCTTTGGCAGAACTGCCTGGCTCCATGATGGGAACCCAGTCTCCTTCTGCAGCCCCTGAAGTCCCCACCCAACATGACCAACATCCCACATAGCTGTGGCCTCCTGGGCCCTGCCAGCACTGACCCTCCCAGGGGACTCAGCACCTCCTCTGGCCTCGTGGGGAGAATCTCGTCGCTGTTCCTTGGCACACTCTAGATGGAGGCAGGACCTGGGAAACCAGGTTCTCCTGCAAATGCAGATTCCAGGCTCTTCCCCGTGAGCCCAGTCTGTGGCCTTCCTGTACCCCCAGGCACACACAGCTCACAGCTGCTCCCTGCCTCTCAGAGGCTGTGTCCTGCTTCCAGCAGGAAATCCAGATAGATGATGCAGAATGGACCATGCTCTGCTCCTCATTGAGCAAGGCGATGAATCCTTTCTCCATAGGCTCCCCCAGTCTCTGAATGCCTGGCCAAGGACAAAGCACACACAGGCATGTGCCCGCATGTGCACACACACACACACACACACACACACACACACACACACACACACACACACACACACAGAGTTTATATGTTTTCCCAGCATCTGCAGTAGGGTGGGGATTCAGCACACACTTGCTCACATGCACTGGATTGTTGTCATGTGAACTGAAATGCCTGTTTCCCTCCACCATCACCTTTCTGGGAAGGAGAGAATGAGAAAGAGCCCTACTTCGTGCTGTTCATGCATCATTTCAAAGTACCTACTGTTTGCCAGCTTTTGCCACCAGTTGCTGGCACACTGAGGTGCTGTGGTGCTTGTGGTAGTGTAGGCCTGATGATAGGTTCACAAGTTCTAAGCCTAACAGACAATCTCAGAGTGAAGGGAGACAATTGGTCATAACAGCTGCATGATCTTGAATGGAAAAAACTCTCAGGCTCAATGATGGGCCTGGGGGTTCAGTGACATTGAGTCACAGTGAGTTCAATAAAAGCCTGCTCTTGAGTTTCTGAGCCTCTCTGACCTAACAAGCAGAGAAGTACCACAGGGCCCACTTTGTACCATTGAATGGAGAGTCTGGACTCGCATGGGCAGATTTCAGGAAGCATAGGGGGAAAAAAAAAACCAGGCATGGTATGATGGCTGCTCAACATGATCTTTCTTCCAGCAGTGTGGAAGTTGGGACTCTGGAGGGGACAGGACATGACTCCCCACAGTGGGGAACAGCGACGAGATTCTCCCCACGAGGCCAGAGGAGGTGCTGAGTCCCCTGGGAGGGTCAGTGCTGGCAGGGCCCAGGAGGCTACAGCTATGTGGGATGTTGGTCATGTTGGGTGGGGACTTCAGGGGCTGCAGAAGGAGACTGGGTTCCCATCATGGAGCCAGGCAGTTCTGCCAGTGGGAGTTTTGGGAGGGTGGCCATGGGTTCTCCTCTTTCTCCTAATGGGCAGAAAGTCTTGGGGCTGCTGAAAGGACATCTTACACACCAGGACATCAACAGGTCTCCACATTTGGAAGCTGAAACCTGGATAACTGAAGAGAGTAGGGATAAGGCCCTGGGCCACCCCTTGTAGGTTTGGTGTGGTTCATTTAGTTGTTCCATTGTCGGTGATAGATGGGGATCTAGCTTCAGTGTTCTGCATGTGGATATCCAGTTTTCCCAGCACCAGTTTTTGAAGAGGCTGTCTTTCTCCTAGCTTAAGTTTTGGCTCCATTATCAGATATTAGATGGCTATAAGTCTGTGGGTTGATCTCTGCTTTTCTATTCTGTTCCATTGATCTTCAGGTCTGTTTGTATACCAGTACTAAGATGTTTTCAGTAGTGTAGCTCTGTAATAGTGTTTGAAGTTCAGTGCTGTTATACTTCCAGCACTACTTTTTCTGCTTATGATTGCTTTTGCAACTCATT
Source organism: Dipodomys merriami (assembly GCF_024711535.1). Taxonomy (NCBI): domain Eukaryota; kingdom Metazoa; phylum Chordata; class Mammalia; order Rodentia; family Heteromyidae; genus Dipodomys; species Dipodomys merriami. The sequence goes on along the minus strand of NW_027202270.1, from coordinate 4,330,401 downwards.
ATTTAATTGCATTATCTATCTTGTTGAAGAATGTTGGGAGTGTGATAGGTATTGCATTGAATTTGTAGATTGCTTTGGGCAGTATTGCCATTTTCAGGATATTAATTGTGCCAATACAGGAACATGGAAGATCTTTCTACTTCCTTATATTTTCTTTGATTTTCTCCTTCAAAGTTTTATAGTTTTCACAGCACAGGGCCTCAACATCCTTGGTTAATTCCTAGGTATTTTAATTTTTCTTAAACTATTGGATATGGAGTTGCTTTCTCGATTTCAGTCTCAATCCTTTCATGGTTGGAGGACCAAGAAATAACTAATTTTTGTGGGTTGATTTTATACTTTGCTACCTTATCAAAGTTTTTAATCAGCTCAGTTGCTTGGGGGAAGAGTCTATAGAGTCCTTTAAATATAATAGCATGTCATCTGCAAATAAGAATAATTTTATTTCCTCCTTCCCTATTTGCATCCCTTTTATGTCCTTTGCTTGTCTTAATTGCTTTTGCAAGGAATTCTGGTACTATATTGTGGAGGGGAGAGTAGGTATTCTTATTTCTAATTTTAGCAGAAATAGTTTTAGCTTTTTACCATTACGTGTGATGTTGGCTATAGATTTGTAACACTCTTTACTGTGTCAAGAAATATTTCATTTACTCCTAGCTGCTCCAGAGCTTTTATCATAAAAGGATGTTGGATTCTCTCAAAAGCTTTTTTCTGCATCTCTTGGAATGATTTTGTGATTCTTGTCCTTGCTTCTGTTGATATGTTGTGTTACATTTATTGAGTTATGTATGTTTAACCAGTGTTGCATCCCTGATATGAATCCTATTTGATCAAAGTGCATGATGTTGAATTGTTAGCCAGAGTTTTATTGAGAAAATTTGCGTCTATGTTTATCAGTGAGATAGGTCTATAGTTCTCTTTGATGGGTCTCTATCTGGTTTTGGAATGAATATAATTATGGCTTTATACAATAAACTTGGTAGTGATTCCTCCCTTTTTATTTATTGAAGAGACTGAGAAGTACTGGTTTTGTCTTTGAAGGCCACACAGAATTTGGCTGTAAACCCATCAGGTCCTATGCTTTTCTTGGATAGAAGACTTGTATTACCATTTCAATTTCATTGCTTGTTTTAATTTGTTTCTATTTTCTTGGATTAGATTAGATACAGTAATGCTTTCTAGGAATGCATCCATTCCTGCCAGGTTCTCCAACTTATTGGCATAAAGCTTTGAAAAGTATTTCCTTATAATATCTGAATTTTGCTTGTTTCTGTTGTGATGTTCCCATTTTAATTTCTTTTTGTTTGTTTGTTTGTTTTGTCAGTTGTGGGGCTTGAACTCTAGTCCTGGACACTGTCCCTCAGCTCTTCAGCTCAATGCTAGTGCTCTACCACTTAAGCCACAGCACCACTTCCGGTTTTCTGGTGGTTAATTGGAGATAAAGAGTCTCGTGGACCTTCCTGCCCAGGCTAGCTTTGAACCTCGATCCTCAGATCTCAGCCTCCTGAGAAGCTAGGATTGCAGGCATGAGCCACCAGTGTCTGGCTTCCTTTTTCATTTCTAATTTTACTTACTTGGTTGATTTCCCCTCTCCTAGTCATGTCACTTTTGTTAATTTTTTCAAAGAACCATATTTTTTGCTTTGTTGATTGATGTTATTTTTTAGTCTCTAATTCATTTATGTCTGATCTAATTTTTATTATTTTTTTCATCTACTGGTTTTGTGTTTGGCTTCTTCTGTTTATCTAGGAGTTTGAGGTGCATCATTAGAGGATTGATTTGTGGTTTCTCTAATTTATTGATGTAGGCACTTGTAGCTATAAACTTCTGCCTTTGCTGTGTCCCAGAGGCTCTGATATGTCATGTGGTCATTTACACTGAATTCCAGAAACTTGAATTTCCATTCTTATCTCTTCAATGACACACTGGGCATTCAACAATGCAATATTCCATTTCCATGTGTTTGAATATTTTCTGTGATGGTTTTGCTGTGGTGTTCTAATTTTATTCCATTGTGGTCTAATAGGATACAGGGGTAATTAATTTTCTTTAATTTGCTGAGATTTTCTTTGTGATCTAATATATATTTGAGAATGTTAAATGGGATGCCAAGAAGATTGTATATCCGGACCTACTGGTGGAATATTCTGTAGATATCTGTTAGATTCCAGCTCATTAATGCGGTTGTTTAACTCTGAGGTTCCTTTGCTGAGGTTTTGCCTGGATGACTTATTCAAAGGTAACAGTGATATGTTGAAGTCACCAATGACCAATGTGTTATGATTTTATGTTAATTGGTGTGTGATGAAATTGGGAGTTCTAGCATCTGGTGCATACACATCTAAAATTGTTATGTCCTCCTGAATGAGAGTTCCATTTATTAATATGTATGTTCTTCTTTGTCTCTTCTTACTAATTTAAAATCTGTTTTATTCAATATTAGTATTGCTACTCTGGCCTGTTTACAAGGTCCATTTGCTCGAAAGACTTTGTTCAGGCCTTTCTCCTTGAATAGATATTTGCTTTTGTCAGTTAGATATGTCTTTTGTAGACAACAAGTAGACTGTCTACCTTTTAATCCAACCAGCCATTATGACTTTTGATTGGAGAAGTGAGCCCATTGATATTGAGCATTAAAACTGAGAAGTATGTGAAAGATTCCTACCATGTTACTTATTCCCCACCCCTTATTTGAATTGTGAGCCTTCTGTTCTTACTATGTTTATCTGCTTATCTGGTAGAGTCTGCTTTCTCTGCCTATTTCACATTCATGTTGATTTTCTGTATTAGGACATTTTTTTTAGTATCTTCTATAGTGCTGGTTTGGTGGTAATAAATTTAGTTTTTGTTTATCACACAATGTTTGTATTTACCCTTCATTTATGAATAAAGGCTTGGCTGCTATTCTATTCTCAATTGGTAGTTGTCTGTGCTTATAGCTTGGTAAACATCACACCAAGCCCTCTTTGCTTTTATGGTTTCAGCTAAGAGATCTGCAGTTATTCGGACTGGTTTTCCTTTATAGGTAGCCAGTCTGTTCTCTCTGACAGCTTTAAGTATCCTTTCCTTGTTTCCTACTGAACCAATTTGGATCATGATGTGGTCATGGGAGATTCTTTTCTAGTCTTGTCTGGCAGGTGTTCTCAAGGCTTCATGTACCTGAATGGGCTTTTCCTTTTAAATGTTTGGGAAATTTTCTGCTCTCATTCTGTCAAACATATTTCCTGTACCTTTAGTTATCTGCTCCTCTCCTTCCTTGATACCTATCAGTCTTAAACTAGGTCTTCTGATGGACTCATCTTGCAAACCCCACACTGTGCCAGACAGGGGCGAGGCTCCTTCTGGCCCTTTGCCAGACAGGAGGCAGAACTCCTTCCGGCACTGTGCCAGGAAGGGAGTGGGGCTCCTTCTGATAGCCTGCACTGTGTGACCTCTGGCCCCTGCCAGGCGATCCAGGATGCTGTACATTCATGAGCTTAGCCTCCTTCCCCTCCCTTCTAGCTGGCATATGTTAATTTGCATGTAGTAAGGACTTTCATTCCATTTCCATACATGCGTGTAATGTTCTCGGAGCACATTCATCCCTGTGAGTCCCTCGCCCCCAGTGTCCTTTTCCCTCCCCTTCCTCTCACCACCCCAAGGCTCCCAGGAGCTGCTTCTTCTCAGTCTCTACCTCTTCATAGGACCCTCACCTCCTATTCGGCTGCTTTACTCTCCTCTGGTTCTGCTGTTCAGCTGCTTTCAAACCTTGCTTGCTATTGTCTTCTCTTCCATTTGTCCTTGGGGATTCATAACTAAAGAGCAAAGAGAATAAATGGAAAAGTAGATAATTTTGCTTGTTTAGTAGACTTTCGGGAGGGAGCAGGGACAAATTTGTGTTCAATTCTTTGACTTTTTCAGTGTTTCCCTCAGTATCCTTCAAACACACAGCAGCCCAGCTTGCAAAACTCAGCTCTGCTGAGTGGCTTTGGTCATGATATTCTGGAAGGAAGAACCTGGGCATGAGTAATTCTTCCTCTTTGGGAAGGGGTGCCTACGAATAACAATTACTTTCTTGCAATGAATCAATATCCTCCAAACTAGGGGCAGCATGGAGCTCCAAATTGCTCCTGGGAGCAATTGGTTTCCAGCTGCCTTTATGGACAACATCTGCAGCTTTTAATGCAGCTTCTGCTAACAGTGCTCCTCCCTGGGAGTCTTACCCCTCAAAGAGAGGCTCTTCCTGTTTGTGAGGACCAGCTCCTCTCTGACCCTCACAGGCTGGGGTCTTCACAGCAGTCATTTAGCCTCTGCTCCGCAGGAGCCCTGGCTGCAATAGCTCTATCCCTTCCAGATGGATTCTCACAAGACACTTCTCTGTGTTGCTCTGTTGAAACTATACTGAGTGTGAAGAGTTCTGACTCAGAAAGGGCAAAAGGCAGAAGGTGGTGTGATCCTGTCTGGTGTTGGATGGACTTCATCGAAATACATGCAACTACAACTCCACGCACCACGGTGTTCCTTGGGGAAATATATTGTAGTCTTGTAAATCATGGCCTTACCAGCTGAGAGAACTCAACTCTCCCGTCAGCTTGGCCACACTGCCTACAATTTGGCTCTCACTGTCTTCTGTGCTCACATACATAAATAGAGAAGTAAGAGACACATAGGACACCAATTTCATAATTTTCATGTACAAAGCTATAGCATTTTTAAGGTCAGCTTTATAGGAGTATCATTTAGCTTGACTAGACAACACCAAGTTCAAGTATGCCATATGATGAGCTTTGCCCCGGCAGCACACAGTTGTAGTTCCATCATCATTACTCTCATGGAGCAGAACACTTCCAATCCTGGGCCAGCCATGCTTCTGAGCAGGTCTTCCGTCTCCATGGCCGGCCCCCAGTCCTTGGCTACCACTCATGTGCTTTCTGTCACCACAGTATAGCCTTCTCTAGAGACATACGGGCAGGCAGCCCTGCTCCTTCCACGCAGCATCATGTCTGCAGTGTTTTCCCCCTGCTCTGGGTGAGGGTCCCCTGTGTGGATAGACACTGATCTTTGTATGCACTCATCACTTGATAGACACCTGTGTAGTCTCCAGTCGCTGTCTGTTAGGAATACATCTGCTGCATACATTTGAACACATGGCTCTGTGTATTCCTGTGTTTTCCTTTCTCCAGAGTAAATAAATGCCTAGGAGCAGTAACTGAATGCTAGACTTCAAAAGAAGCCACAGCTGTAACAGTTGCATAGGTGAGTTTCAATGTGATGAGTCACATTGAAATTCATTAAACATAAATAAAATACAGTCAGTCCCTCCATGGCAGTAACCACATTTCAAATGTTATGTACCCTCATGGAACCAGCTGAGACTATGGGGTGACACAGACAGATATTTCTAGTTGCGCTGACAGAAAATGTAAAAGCTTGGGTTTCAGAATATTAACTTCTTTATTGGTCTAGATGAAATATTTTATAAAGTCACAGATAGATCTTCTTTCCCCCTATTGTTCACATGAACAGTCATGTCCTGCCAAATCTAGTTGAAAGAAGCAGTGTCTCCTCCTACTTTGGCTTGTTAATGAATGCTGGTGAAGCCTGAGCCCCAGTGATCTGACCATTGGAAGTCACTGCTCATGTGGAATAGCCATCTGCCCATCTGGGGGAGCCTCCCTCGTTCACAAGGACCCACCGGCCTCCAGGCCTTAGCAAATTCCTGTAAACAGCCTCGACAAGCTCCAAGAAGGTGAGATGGAGCTCCGTTTGTCTCCGGGAAAATGCTACAGGCACAGCAGATAGGTAACAAATCGACTGGAATCACAGTCCAAAACTGAGCATTACCCAGGACTTGCCCATAGCTCATCCTTCACCACTCAGAGCAGGGGCATGGAGCCCAAAGGTGGGGCACAGATAGCTTCAACACTTCCTAAGTTTCAATTCCTACACCCTTGACTGTCCAAACAAAGACCTTAGGATTTCACAAGTGGGGTTTTCTGACCTTGGCCCAAATGTGTCGGTTTCACTGTGGCTATTTCCCACACAGTCCTGATTTCTTGGCAGCTGGGGCTACCAAGAAAGAACGTGGGCCAGGACAACCAGAGCGCTGGCGGGCAGGCGGGGTGGCCTCCTGTGTGGCCCCGCGGGGGAAGAGGCCTAGCACACCGCAGGGTTTTTGTTACCTTTCGGGCAATGTTGCATTTTGTGAAAGAAAGTATTTTAACCACCAAACTGAGCAAAGCTGGCCAAACAATCGCTCCTCTTGTGATCTTAGTCATTAATCTCCCTTTGTGTAGGAGGAAAATCAGAGCCTTGATGGTGTCATCGCTTGGCTCAGAAAGGAATGGAGGGACTGAAGGACACCATTGTTTCCCTTCCCCTGCCAAAAGAAGGGTGTTCCAGGGACCCATAAACATGCCGGGAATCAACAGGGCAAGAATTTGCTGGGTGTTTTGTGGATTTGATGCCACATTTCCAACAAGGCTCAACATCTGTCATCTGCCTTTGTTTCACCCCCAAATGAACCAAGTTCCTTTTTACTTTCAGTCATGGGGCTTGAACTTAGGTCTCAACCACTGTCCCTGAGCTCTTTTGCTCAAGGATAACACTCTACCACACTTTGAGCTACAGCTCCACTTCCAATTTTTGAGTGGTTAATTGGAGATAAGAATCTCACAGGCACTTTTCTACCCAAGCTGGTTTCGAACCTCCATCCTCAGATCTCAGCCTCTTGAGTAGCTAGGATTACAAGTGTGAGCCACCAGCACCTTGCTAAGAGTTCCAGGTTTTGATGGTAAGACTGGTAGACAGTCTTTGCCTCTTTTCATTCCATGGCTCCTCTGTCTCTCTCTTTCCTTAGGTGAGTAGTCATTTGAGGCAGTAAAGCAATGCAGATGTCTCTTGAGAGGCAATCAGACTCAGAAGGGGAAGTGTGTGTGTGTGTGTGTGTGTGTGTGTGTGTGTGTGTGTGTGTGTGTGTGTGTGTGTGTGTGTGTGTGTGTGTGTGTGGTGGACCATCCATATGAGGAAAAACTATGACATGGGGACATACTGGGGACAGGCATTGGGGCCCAAGGCGACCATTCCATGACAGTTCTGGGTCACTCAGGTCACCCTGACCTGGGGAGAAGTATGGGGAAGAGAAGACAAGTAGAATAGAAAAAGGGAGGGAGAGGAGGATAAACTAGACCCCAAGAGTTTATTCTATGCACCAAGGTCTTCCCTGCGGGCAATGTGGCAGCTCACAGCACAGTCTGAGAGTGTGATTATGCATGCTGTCTTTCTCATCAGGTCCCAGGGACTATGGCACACATCGGCAGGGTTATGGAATCAACTTTCAGTAGATTGACCATAGCTCTCAACCCTTTTCAAACTAGCTCTATGCAATGTGATCTTGCATTCTTTCCTCTAAGAGGTTGGAGGTACTTCTGTGTCTCCTGACAACAGACTGGTCTTTTAAGTTTCCTTGGCCAATCGCATGGGCTGGAGGTAATTGAGTGAATCCCAATTCCAGCTGTCACCGATCTGTATCCTAGCACTTTCCCTCACACCTCTATCTCCATGATGAGAGCAGCCCGGGCAGAGACACTCAAGGAGAGACACCGTGCACAGCACAGATGGCTGAGTCTTCTTGACTGAGACCCCCACAGATCAGCTACGAGCCCTAACCAACTTGCGAATGCATGGACAACCTCCATGGAGCCTGTCCAAGACTGCACGAGGCCCCACGCCACTGTATCATTAAAACACTAAGTGTTTTTTTTTGAGGGGGGGGTTGTTACACAGAATAACTAGCTGGTGACACCTTAAAAGCATCCTTGAGGATAAAAAGGTTACAGATGACATGAGATTATAATAAAAGTAAAAGGACATCAGCCTGGATTTCACGTGAGCCATGGGTCCATGAAGCAAAGCCCTGTTAGTGTGTTCTAGCAGTGAGAAAGCTGACTGTGGCCCCCACGTGGTAGGAAGAAAGCAGGGCTCTGTTCCTGTTATCTGAGGGGGGAGGGAGAGACAATGCCGACAAGGGGCTAGAACCTCACACTTAAGCTTTAGATGGAATCCATGTCTTTGGTTCCATTTGCCTCTGTCTCAAAATCCTGCGTGGAGAGCTTAGCACCAAGTTTCTGCAGAGTGAGCTGTTTCCTGGTACTTGTTATGTGGTCACAGAATCTCTGATCAGAACAGGCACCTGTGGCTCACGTTTCAATCCTAGCTCCTCCGGAGGCTGAGATTTGAGATAGGAGTTCGAAACCATGCCCAGGAAGACAAATCTAAGAAACCCTTACCTACAGTTAGCCAGCAAAATGCTGGATGGCTCAAGTGGTAAAGTGCCAGACTTGAGTGGAAAAGCCAAGGGAGAATAGGAGGCCTGAGTTCAAGCCCCAGTACTAGCATCAAACTAATAATGATGGTGGTGGTGATGATGATGATGATGATGATACTTTCTTCTTGAAGCAGATGCAGACTTGAATCCCACCACCTTGAGAAAAGAGTTGTCAACATATTAGCAAACATCTTTTAGACATCTAATGGTGTGAATAGCTAATGGTTTTCACCAGTGAGATCTTAAGGCTCAAAATGTATGCTTATTGCTTTTCTGCAATTGTGAAATATCTCATATTCATGGTAGACACTTCAATAACCTAAAAAGAGATGTCCTCCTGTTCCCTGTAGTGAATCTTCTGAGTCATTCATGGCCGCTTTGCTCCCTTTGAAGTTTTCGTCATGTTCTGTTTTCTAAACAACACCCGGCCAAGTCCATCTCACTAGCTAGCTCTTCCACCATTTCTGTTTAGATTATTATTGCTACTTGTTTTATTGTTTTTAATTTCCAATAACTTTATTGCCCTCTTATTAATCATTTATATAACAGCCTATCTTGGCTTAACGAATGCAGTATTTATCCTTAAAAGTCCCTGCAAGTATTAATTAGGCTTAAAAATTTTTATTTTCTTACTTGTGTTAGTGCTGCTTCCTTCCTGACCAATTACTATGCCAGCTACCTCAGCCGATTAGTTGTCCTCCAGTATCCTATACTTTTTTAAATATCCAATGATTCGTATTTGTGAGATTCCATCTATCGTGGAAGATCGAGATTGAATCAGGTTCCTGTGAGGATTCTTAGAAAACTTGAAGAGTGGGGTCTTAGTCCTCTAGGGATGCGTATCGTGGGGTGCTATGGTTGGCTGCATATTCGGGGTACCTGCTTGCCTTTGCTCATGAGAGGGTCCGTATTCTCCCGAAGGAGGCGGCTTCTGCCCGGCTCTCATGGCTGGGGATGTAGCAGCTGGACACTCTCCGTGGAGGAGGAAAGGTGGAAAGAAGACAAAAAGTGAAGAGGCAGCCTGCACAGGGTCACTGGAGGAAGTGCTCACAGCGGCTTTCCAGCCCCGCCCGCTGAGCTTCATCCTTAGAAGATCTGAGACTGGGCCCGACCATCTGCACTGGAGATGTGTTCCCAGTGGGCCCTGAGCTGCTGTCCGCGTGGGGCGCTGTCCACATGGTGGACAGCGAGAGTCAGAGACTCACGGCTCTACTGAGATTTCTGTCCCCCCCCCCCAGCCTTTCTCCTCTCCCCTCCTCCCACTGGGGTTGGTGGCAGGAAGCGGCCCAGCACAGGCCAGAGCCTCTGTGCCCTTGATGCTCTCCTGAGAACCCCAGAGCTGCAGCAGAGTCTGCCGCCTTCTGGATCTTTGCTGCCCATTCACAGCCTAGCCTGCTCCTGCACCAACGACCTCTGAGCCCCTCGGCCCTCAGCACCCGGGCAATAGGATAGCAATTTTGATTTTTAGAAAGCAAGCTCATCATCAACTTTACCATCATTCCCATCAGCATCACCATTACTTCTGCTACCACCACCACCACCACCACCACCATCACCATTATCAGCATCACCACCACCACCACCATCACCACTATCACTATCATCACCACCACCATCACCACCATCATCACCACCACCACCATCACCATCACCATTATCAGCATCACCACCACCACCACCACCACCACCACCATCACCACTATCACTATCATCACCACCACCATCACCACCATCATCACCATCACCCCATCACCATCATCACAACCACTGCCACCACCACCACCAACAACACCACCATCACTATCACCATTATCAGCATCACCACCACCACCACCACCATCACTATCACCATTATCAGCATCACCACCACCACCACCACCACCACCACCATCACCATCACCATTATCAGCATCACCACCACCACATCACCACCACCACCACTACCACCATCACCACTATCACTATCATCACCACCACCATCACCACCATCCACTATCACCATCACCCCTATCACCATCATCACAACCACCACCACCACCACCATCACCACCACCACCACCACCATCACTACCATCACCACACCATCACCACCATCACTATCACCGCAACCACCACCACCACCACCACCATCACCACACCACCACCATCATCATCACATCACCACCACCACCACCACCACCATCACCATTATCAGCATCACCATCAATACCACCATCACCATCACCACCACCACCACATCACTATCACCATCACCACTATCACTATCATCACCACCACCACTACCACCATCACCATCACTATCACCATCACCATTATCAGCATCACCACCATCACCTTCACCATCACCCCTATCACTATCATCACCACAACCACTACCACCACCACCACCACCAGCACCACCACCACCACAACACCACCACCATCACCACCATCATCACCACCACCATCAACAACACCACCATCACCATCACTACCACCATCACCACCACCATTGCATTCATCAATACTATCATCACTACCACAACCATCACTATCACCACTACCACCATCACCATCACTATCATAATTTCATCACCTCCACCACTATCATCACTACTACCACCATCACATCACTATTATCACCACCACCATCACCACCATCACCATCACTATCACCATCACCACACCACCACCACCATCACTACTATCACCACCACCCTCACCATCACCACCACATCACCACCATCACCATCACTACCACATCACCACACTGCCACCACCACATCACCTCCACCACACCTATTGGAAATTCATCAGATGTGACTGGATTTGCTGTCTAGGTTGACAGGGACGAAAGTGTCTTTGTATTTACAAACACAAAACTGGGACTGGAGCATAACTACTACACTGCATTTGAACCCGGGAGTGTGAGGAATTGGGGCCCAGAACAGCGGTAATGCTCAGCTTCTTCTCCCCCCAAATGGGAGAATTTGTTGACTATCAAAGATCCTTCTTACCTATGTGTCCTGGTTGTTACTACCTGAATAAAGTTATTAGGCTTAAAGCATTTAATCAATCAATGGCATTGCATATTATATAAATATAAACGTTTGCACAGACATAAAGAGTGGAGAACACCAAAATCCTGCAAGTTTCCTTGGCTACTCATTGAAGGAAGAATGTGCCAGGACCTTCCGGATGTTGGAATAAGACTGCTCTTCATCTCTTTACCTCTATCCATTTAGAGGAGCTTCTTCAGACAATCATTGTCCAAGATCCTGTGGTATATATAGAATATTTTTCTGATAGTTAAATATAACTTCTGTCTCATTGAATTATGATCATGATCAAAAGGCTGCTGATTCGGCCAATCCACTAGAAAACAACGATTAAACTTGGACTGTGGGAGGGGAAGAGTGGAGATTGCAGGAACTACTCCCCAGGCCCACACCTCTGCCGAGTACAGGAACACAAAGAAGCTCCCCAAGATGCTCCTGCCGTGGCCCCTGCTGCGTTCGTCTCCACAAGCTTCGATACTCCACCTTAGCTTTGCAAACACCGATTCATTTTAAACTTCCTCCTCAGAGAAACTGGGTTTTAAAAGCTGAAGAGATGCTGTGGTGGGATGAGGCTTCCTGCCATGGTTTATCTGCGTGGTCTCCTTGCCTGGACAGTGAAGAGCTCAGAGCCTGGGACCAGAGCAGAAAAAGCAAGTCCTGGCCCCATGACAGACACGCCCCTGGGCCAGGCCTGCCTCGTCAATGAGTGGTCACCAGCTATCTTTATTTGTGACTCAAGTTTCTCTTTCTTTCTTTTCTTTTGTTGTTTTTGTTTTTGTCGGTCATAGGGCCTGAACTCTGGGCTTGGGCGCTGTCCCTCAGTTCTTCAGCTCAAGGCTAGCGCTCCACCACTTGAGCCACAGTGCCATTTCCAGCTTTTTTCTTTTTGTTTTTGTGGTGCTGAGGAATCGAACTCAGGGCCTCATGCATGCAAGGCAAGCGCTCTACCACTGAGCCACCTTCCCAGCTCTCAAGTGTTTCAAAACGAAAGACAATTCATATACAGCACAGAGCACATTCATTAGATAAGAAAACGTCTTCCAAACATATGTCTCAAAGAGAGCAACTGAGCCAGTTTGAAAGATGTTCCTTCCAGACGCCTGTGCATGTACACCTGCAGTTCTTTCTCCAGCTTATGAAGATCGTTTTGCAGGCATTTTTCCAAGTGGGGGCTTGCAACCCCATAGAACACTTCCAAAAACGTACGTTTTTCCTTTGTGTGGAGATGTGGGCCTCCATCGGTTGAGGAAACACATTTCACCTTTTGCAGGTGTGTGTGAATGCAGCCACTGGCCAAAGAACATCTCAATTTTCAGCTTAGCTCAATATTGCCAAACCCCACCCATTTCTGCTATTTTGAATCCCACCCTCCCTGAGTCCACCCCACAGCCACATCCCAGGCTTTTTTTTTTCCTGTCGGTTGTGGGCCTGAACTCTGGGCCTGGGCGCTGTCCCTCAGCTCTTCAGCTCAAGGCTAGCGCTCTACCACTTGAGCCACAGCGCCACTTCTGGCATTTTTCCACTTATGTGGTGCTGAGGAATTGAACCCAGGGCCTCATGCATGCAAGGCAAGCACTCTACCACTGAGCCACCCTCCCAGCCCACCTCCTAAGCTTTGGGGCTCACTTCTCCAAAAGTGGGCCAGCTGGCACCTCCACCTGGATTTCTGAAATGACAGGTTTGAAGCTGATGTCTTTCTAAGCTCAAAACCCTGCCCCGTCTTATTGCAGAGGGTTCCTTCTGTTGCTGCTTTCCCCCTAGACAAATGCGTCACTGTTAGCAGCTACACTAGACCTTGCTCAGCATGTGGCTTGCCACCTGCAGAGCCCTTCCCTGGGGTGGGCAGACAGACACACACCTGTGTCCTGCTGCAGCCCGCATGTCACCTCCTGGATTCCTGCTCCCGAAGGCCTGACATCGGCCCAGTGACATCGGCCGGGCCCCACGCATTGCAGATGGGCTGCGAGCTTGGGGACAACGAATGTGGGGATAATTCCCTGCAAAGGGGAAGCCGTTGGTTGTCTCTGTGCCGGGCCTCTCCTGCGGGCAGGAAGGGCAGGTGGGGAGGCTGCCCAGGTGAGCACATGAGGCAGGCAGAAGAAGAAACAGCCTGGTATTGGCAGACAAATCCAAGGGCTCCTCACCCAGAGGACAGAGTGCGAATGTGTGTGATTATGTGTGTGTCTCTGTGTGTGTGTGTGCAAGTGCGCTTTGTGTGGGTGTGTGTTAGACACAGCTTCCTCCTGCTTCTGCCTTCTGCATAATTCCTCTCCCTGAGCTACAGAGACCAGCCAGCCTCTCTCTCTCTCCACTCCCCCTGTGCAATCACAAGCAGAGATGGCTGGCAAATCGGTGCTAACACCCTGGTGTGCGAGGAGGGAAGGCCTGCTCGGCGTTTGCCTGTTCCCATGGGCGCCTTGGCCAAGCTCCCCCTGCGGGGAAGGTCACTGCATGACCGCTGGGCCCACAAACAAATGGTTGGCAGGTGAGGACAGCAGAGCCCAGTCAGGTGGCAGGGGGCTGTGTGGGGTGTCACGTGAGGCTCTGGGCGTTCCCGCAGGACACGGAGGCAGTGCCCTGGGGGACAGGAGACCTCGCCTCCGAGAGTGGGACTAGAGAGAATGCGCGGGTTAGCTTGGGGGACGGCAGGAGTCACGGACGCAGGGACGTTGCCCTTGCGTGCTTCACAGGAGCCCACAGCATCGGCTGAGCCGAGTGACTGATGACAGCCATCAACTCAGCTCCCTAGTGGAGAATCCAGTTGCCAACAACCTGAATTTCACAAATTAACCGTTTTGTTTAAAGATGGCTATTTTCCAGGTTTTTGTTGTTGTTGGGAGTGGTGGTCGTGGGGCTTGAACTCTAGACCTGGGCGTTGTCCCTGAACACTTCTGGTTTTCTGGTGGCTAATTGGAGACAAGAGTCTCACAGCCCAGGCTGGCTTTGAACTGTAATCCTCAGATCTCAGTCTCTTGAGTAGCTAGGATTATAGATGTGAGCATCAGTGCCTGGCTCCAATACATACATACATATACACACACATACATATAAATACATACATACATACATATGTATATACATATTTATACATATATATACATATGTATGTATGTATATTCAGTCATGGGGCCTGAACTCTGGGCCTGGACACTGTCCCTGAGCTCTTCAGCTCAAGGCTAGTGCTCTACCACTTGAGCCACAGTGCCACTTCAGGATTTTTCTGTTTATGTGGTGCTGAGGAATCAAACCCAAGGCCTCATGCATGGGAGGCAAGCGCTCTACCACTGAGCCACCTTCCCTCCAATAATCTCCCGTATAAACGCCTTCAAACCCTAGGAGGTCCACCCACCCTGCTCTTTCTTGCCTGCCAACCAATGTGCTCCTGTGCCTTGAGCCTCCAGACACCAGCCCACGGCCTCCTTGAGCCGACACAGACTGAGTACCCTGTACATCAGGTGGTGCTCAGGTGTTGTGTGTCTGCCCCTGGGCTGCTATACGAAACAATCAAGGTCTCAGGGGCTCAGCCAGACTGTCCGGCTCTCTGTGCTCTGGGGCTCAGGAGGAGGGGGTAGGGTGGGCACTGGGAGGAGGAGGAGGACGGACCCTGGGAGGAGGGAGAATGGTGCTCGTCCTGACCCCACAGTAGCTTGAAGGTGTGGACCATGTGCCCTGACAGGACAGTCAAGGTGAGAGACTGGGTTATGATCCCTCCAGGAGAGGGCGCTGCTCCTCTGCCCTCCTTAGCTAAGCCCGCTTCCTGCAGGTTCTGGGAGCCACTCATCCCCTCACCTCACAAGGCCTGAGGTTCCTTCCAGAGCCCAGCGGCTTCCTTTCATGCTCCCCAAACCTCCCATTGTACAGCTACTACCACAAGTGACCACAGCCTTGGAAGCTTAGGAAGCCATGCATTGCGTCTCCCTCTAGAAGTGAGCGTCATTGGACGGCAACCTGGGCGTCAGCGGAGACACTCTCCCTCCGGGTCCCAGCCCTGAGAGCTTCCCGGGCCCAGCCAGCTCCTGGTGGCCGGTGCGGTGCTGCGCCTTGGCTCCCGGCTGCCTTGCTCAGGACTCCACCTCAGGATTGCTGTGCCTTCTACTGTGGGCCAATGCCCTCTGCTCCCGGCTCATGAAGATACTTGCTGACAGATTTTGAAGCAAGCAACCTGGACAGCGTCTAGGACGACGTCTCCATCTCAAGATCTGTCACCACGTCTGCAAAGTCTTCACTGGTAGAAGAATACTTGGAGGCTCCAGGGGACCAGAGCTCGCTGTCTTTGAGGGCCAGACTGCATCCTCATCAGGCCTGTGGTGTCCGTAGCCCAGCATCCCCCTCCCCAAATCACATAGCTCCGTGCCCCTGTGGGTACCACCAGCAGCCAGTTACCAGGTGGGATCTCTGCTCTCCCCTTGGCTGCCGCCAGTCTTTGGCTACCCCCAGTGCACCAGGATGGCAGCAATAAATAACCTCCTGGGTACCTGCTTCCAATCCTGTCTCTCCCCTCCCTCTGTACAGCAGCCAGAGGACGCAGTAGCATCCTGAACCTCAAGTCCTGCCAGTGATTTCTCCTCCCAAGTCATCGTGTATAGACAAGAGGCATTGAAGGGTGTGTAGCATGGTGTGTAGCAGCAAAGCCTATATGTGTGATGGTTTTAATAGACAAACTCAGCATGGTAAGAGATTAACAGTAGTCAGTAATAACATAAAGCAGAACAACTGCAGCGATATGCTGTAATCAAGGTCTGGATTTTTGAGATGTTACAAAGTAAAGTAAGGGTTGCCTGGACATAAGCATCATGGGGCTTCACAGTCCGTGTGATGTCTCAGACGGTCCCTAAGCAACCAGCGGGCAGGTGGCAGAGACAGCGAGGATACACCGGACAAGGGAGATTGACTCCCAGGTGGGTGGCATCAGCTTTCATCTCACAACTCACGGGGCTCACGGTCTGAGATGTATAAATTGTTCTGGAATGTTCTACTGACTAGCATTAGGTAACAAGTCACAGACCAGGGGTGCTACTGGGTTTTGCAAACCTAGGTTGGGCCTCTTCCTTCCCCCATGAAGAGCATCAGCACCCTTTGCCTTGGGTGCCCAGAACTTAGTGCAAATCTGAGAGAATTAAGAGCCAGTGACTCTGCCTCCTGGTGGAGAAGCTGCAAAGGGAGAGGGCAGGAAGCCTGGAGCGCCAGGGCACTGGTGGAACTGACACGGGGTGGACCCTGGCCGGGAGCCAGGCTTGCATGGGGACATTGGTCCTTCAGCTCCCCACAGCGTGAGCAGCAGAGAAGCTGTCCATGCACGGATCGGCTCTGAGCCGGCTGTCAGCCTACGCATCCCCTTGGGAAGTGACGGGACGCCCCCTCTGGTCCTGCTGGGCCAGCGCAGAACGCTCTATCTGCAACCTTTCTCCTACCACAGAGCTTCTACCCACCATCCTCCATTGTCCCCTCAGAGGTTGCGAACGAAGGTGACACTGCCATCGCTTTGCTAGGAAATGTGGCTGATGTCCCCAGTGTTCTGGGCCCTCGACAGGGAGGGGCAGCAGGAAGAGGGGGTGCAGATTCCCTCTGGGTGTCAGGAAATGACAACTTCCAGCCTGGGAAGGAGTCACAGCACAAAAGTGGGGACAGCAGAGGCTACCATCTCGGGCTAGGGTGACACCTTTTCCGATACTCTGAGCCTAGGAGCAACAGCCACACACCATCGGTGGTCACCTGCGTAAGAGGCTCCGGTGCTGCGTGGACTCGGAGGGGCAGGACGGGCGCTGGGGACAGGAAAGCGGGCCGCACACGCGGAGCACACTTCCCGCACTGACATTGTTTCGGGGCAGGTATAAATCACGGAGGTTTTCCCTGTGCTTGGTCACTAGATGTCACTGCAGGGAAAAAATCTGACCAGAAAACAAATGGAAAGAGGAGAGTGAATGTTTTGGGTCCCAAGGAAATGGTTGCCTTGGAAACTGGAGACCTGTGAAAGAACTTCCTCCTCTGGGGACCGGGGTCCCAGGGACATTTCGGGTCCAGACGGTGACTCAAGAAAGAGAGGCTGACAAGAGCAGAAGCCCTTCCACAGAGACAGACAGGACAGCAGGAGGGCAGAGGCAGGGAGAGAGAGACCGAGGATAGAAAGAGATAGTGAGAGACAGGCACAGAGACAGAGAAAGAGGGAGGCGAACACACAGACACAAAAAGACAGAGAGAAAGTCAGAGAGAGTATGGGAGAGGACAGAGACACACGGGGTGAGGAGGACAGACACAAAGACAGCAACGCAGACACAGAAGGACAGAGACAGAGAGAGGGAGACATGGAGAGCGATCCAGAGCGCCCAGCAAGTCACAAGCCAGGTGGGAGCCTGAAGGCTCTTCTGCACTGACTGGTCAGCCTCAGCGGGTCTGGCCTGCGTCCCGACTCACAGCTCACTCTGGGTTGACACTGACCGTTCCCAGTGTCTCTTGTTCAGTAGAGATGGCCTTTGTTGGCCAGGGCTGCCACGTGTTCACGAGGACTGAGACAGAGCGCAGCCTGGGAGCCCCACGTCCTCCCCAGCTGGGCTGGCAGAGGACAGGGCTCCGGACAGAAAGCCCTAGGGACTAACAGGGAGGAGCCCAGGCAGGGGGACTCCAACACAGATTTCTCCATGCTTCTCTCCATTTTGCTTCCTGTCTCCACGTGGAAGGGACAGAGGCTGTACCTCAAGTGGTAGAAATAGGACAAATGAGGACATGAGCATTCTTCCGTGGCCAGCAGCAGTCCTGGGGCTGGCCAGAGACCTCAGCACAGGCAGGAGGGAAGACTCTGGCATGAACTTCCCTGCCCCCATTGGAGGCCCACAGGAGATACTTTGTCCCCTTCCCCTCCAATCTCCCCCGTCCTGTCTCCTTTCCCATTTCCTCAGATGTAGATGCCCTTAAATGGCCCCACGGCTTTCCACTACGTCCACTCTTACACAAGCTCCCTTTCTGCCTCCATCAAACCTGGCTCCGGAAGCTTCTGGCCACTGGGAATCAGAGTGCAGTGAGTAGAGAGCCCAGGGGTGACCTCTGGGGATGGGAATCAGACTCCTGACCAAATCCAACTTCGACCCACTGGATCTACGCAAATGAAGATGCATGATCGACACCACTTAGAACTGTCAGACTCCGGTGTCTGCACTCCAGCAAGCCCCTCGGAAGGGTCCTTCTTGGATGGGACTAAGGAGGCTGCCCCTGAGCCCAGCCTCCCATAGGGAGATGAGGGAAGGGAGCAACAAGGGATATACATCCTGGGTAGTGCTCACGGAGAAGGCAGGGAAGAACTTGTGCCACAGGAGATGAATACCAGCTACAGAGGACTCCAAGGACCAGAATCTACACAAAACAAAACACCAGTCTGAGCCACCACGTGGGGCCACACAGGAAGGATTTACTGTTGGAGCCCAAGAGAGGCCAGAGGAGCCGTGGGCTCCTCACAGCAGGACTGGGCCCAGGAGCAGCACTGAGTCCCAGGGCCCTTCAGGAGGAGCTGTCCCAGCCTGGAGCCTCAACTTCCCCTGTTTTGGCTTACCTGCATTAGGACACGTCTACAAGAAACATTTGTTATTCACATTATTTAAAGGATACAAAAGCATGATCTGAGTGTGGTTTGCACCAAGCAGCAGGCTGGTTTCCATGCCATTTCAAGCATTTCTTAATCTCATGCCATCATTGTTAGTTTTATGTATTGAGGAAATTGAGCCAAATGAGACACCTCGGGTGTCACCATTAAGATGAGATGTGAAGGCTTTTAAAAGTTCAGGCACACATCCATGGTTGAGAACCCAGGGTATGCACACAGGGGAGACCTCCAGCCTGGCCACCAGGCTCTGCTCACCACATCACTCATCTCCAGGGTCCTTGGCCAGAACAAGCCGTGTCAGTACTCACCTGCGGGCCCGGCCATCAGAGAGGGTCATTTCCTAAGTTACTGGATGGGGTGCTCTCTGCTGCCCCCATCTGGCGGAATGGAGATGTGGGTCCCAGGAGATTGGGGATAAGAGATGGTTTTTTAGATACTTAGACCAATACCACCCCTGCGGGAGCAGAACATGAAAGTCAGGAAGAAATCTCGTGTTTGGGCTGTTGGCAAACATCCTTCATTTGGCAACACCTCACTAAAAGTGAGTGTTGTGGAAAATTCCAACTTGTATGAAACTCATTGGGGGCCCTTGCCGAACACAGCCTGGCTCTTGGGATTCACACCCTGGGCACAGCTCCCTGGTGAACCCTTGTGACACATTGTGCTCTGAACTTTCACCATGATACAACTTGTACCCCTGTGCGATCCTGAAAGTGTCTGCTTTGCTGTCAAGACCACAGTGGTGGTCCTGAAAGTGTGGTCCAGATCAGGATGGTGATACCCGATATTGTTAGAAATTTGGAACTGCCAGCTGCAGGTGGCTCATGCTTGTAATGCTAAGCACTCAGGAAATGGAGATTCAAAAGATCATAGTTTGAAGCCAGCTGAGGAAGAAAAATCCATGGGATTCTACTTCCAAAATAATGAGCAAAAAACAAGGCTAGAGCTGTGGCTCAAGTGGTAGAACACCATCAGGAGCAAGCCAGCCAAGTGAGTACAAGACCACGAGTCAAACTCTGTCCATGGACTGAAAAATTCACCAGCCACCTGTTTTCCTATTATCTAGCGAAGAGCAATTTATCTTTATATTTTTGTAATGTTTGAGAGAAAAAAATGAAAAGAAGAATAGCATTTGATGACATATAAGAGTTATATGAAATTCTAATTTGGATGCACATTAATAAAGTTTTATTGGAACACAGTCACAATCACTCTTCCCCCTGTTTCTATGACTCCTCATGAAGCTACAGCACAGCTATTCAATTGTAAGTGGAAACAGCGCAGAACCCACAAGGCTGGACACATTTATGCTCTGGTCCTTTACAGGAGACATTTTCTGTCCTGTGGTCTACCAGCTGAGGTACCGCGCATTCGCCTCACTGTGGCTCAGCTTCTTGTAGCACCATCTCCAGGGGGAAAAAAAACACTCTTGTCCTCATCATCTCATTCACAACGCATCACTTACAGAGTGGTTCTCCAGATCTCTCCTGTGCCCTAGATGATGCAGAACGCAGGCTCCTCCATCCCCTGAAGGCATTGCCAGCTTCTCTTGCCTGCCCGGGTTTCTCCTTTACCTAAGCCTCAGCCTGGCCATCAGCACCACCTTCTCCAGCCTCCCACTGGACTCTCTTCCAGGATTCATTGTGTTTTGGGAATTCTCTTTCAAGTAATCGGACCTGTCCATCTTTGTAATCCCTGGCAGCCAAGGGAGCCCTTGGCACAGAAAACCACTCAATAAGTTGCTTACTGAGTAGATGACTGGACTAACGGGCTGTGCTGCCAATTTCTGAGTGATCTTGCCCGAGACAGTGCAGGGCAGGGCCCAATAGAATGATTGATTGATGGTTCGACTTTCCTTCAAGACGTCCAAAACGCCTTGTCTCTCTCTGCCACTCATTTAGTCTCCCAAGTGTATGAAGCATCTGTACCAGGCTGGTTTCTAGGACTGCAAAGATGGATGAAGACAGAGTCTCTCCATTTGTCATTCTGCAGTCAGTAGTGATGGTGTGTGCTGCCCGTGACCTGCTGTCCACTCCCCACTGCAGAGGTGAGGATCCCTCCCCCCTCTCCCTTCTCCCTCTCTCTTCCCCTCTTTCCTTCCCCCCTCCCACAAGAATCCCTGGATTCACACAAGGTCTTCTGGCTCGGGCAGGTGATACCCTGGGGCCAGAGAGCAGGAAAAAGTGCAGCTGAGGCTTCACAAAAGGGGACTGGTGACAATGGATGGGGTGGGAAGTTGGCAGGACCTGACCAGCCAGGAAAGGTCACCTAGGCCATGCTAAGAGCATGGGACTCTGTTCTGAACATGAGAACCATGACAGTACTTGGAGAAGATGCCTTGTAATAGAGGAATTTCGAAATGAGCATTCATTTGGGCAAAAAACAGCAGAGTTCTCAGAGCACATGGCACAGGTTCACACCTGTCATCCATTCTCAATGCTTCTAATGCTACTGCTGCTTAACACCATATACAAGCCCTCATATGTGTACACACATGCACATGTGCACACACACATGCATGGACATACGTACATGTGCACATACATGCACATTTTCTCTCTTACTTCTGTCCCCAAAGCTCTTCCTAATGTTGTCTAGCAGTTTAGAATGGGTAGCACCAGGATCTTTACCTTGTTGAATTTTGGCTTCTCCTTCTACTGAATGGCAGAACTGCCCCTTCTGTGTTGCTTATGTGGTTGTTATAGGAGGGATTATGTTAGGCTATTTACAGGTACCTTCTAGATTGACATGGACTGGGAGAAAATGAGGGAGGAGGTGACACTGTTTTGAAAGAAATGTACCCAATACCCAACTTATATAACTGTAACCCCTCTGCACAGCAGCTTTACAATAAAAAAAAATGATAGAAAGGAAAAATACATAAATTAGCGTGAAGGGTGAAGATGATATGATGATAATGAAGGTGGTGATGGTGGTAGTGAAGGTCGTGATGATGATGGTGATGATGGCGATGGGAATGGATGGTACTGGTGGTGCTGGTGATGATGATTGTAATGATAGTGGATGGAGATGAGGGTGATACCAATGGCGAATGGTGCTGATGATGGCTGGTATGATGGTGACAGTGATGATGATAACGATGATGGTGCTGACCTTGAGGAAATTAGACACAGTCCCTGCAAGGGACTGTCTTCTCTCTGTGAGGTAATGGAAGCTGTTCCTGATGGATTCTCTCTTGCTTTGGCTCTTGGGGGACCCTGTAGTTTATTATTTAACTGAGACACATTCATGGAGGACCGTTCACGGTTACACAGGCACACCCGTGCCTGGCTGCCCTCCATTGTACATCACCTCACCACTGAGAAAGCACACTGAATGTGGCGTACCTTCCAGGGACCAGAGGCAGCAATCAAGTCCTGTGAGAGCACTCAACGTGTCGGCCTGGTTCTAAATATGAGTCCAAAGTATCCAGTGGCCAGGCATGCAGAAAGCTAGTGCATGTCACCCTCCGGGTCTTCCAGACCTTTCCTTTGGGTGGCTGCCCTGGGGACAGCCCGGGAGAGATTGGCCAGCACCAGTCCCTGGGTCTCCAGGCAATCAGAGCACAGAGGCCGCGGCTCACAGACGCTTCATATTTTACTTGGGAACAGAGGTCTCACTCAGTGGGAAAGGAGTGGCACCCATCAGGCTCTTGCGCTTCTGAGTGAGGTATCTGTCGGGGTAGGATTGGGAGGTGAGCATCTCGAGTGCTCTGCCCCACCAAATGAGCTCATCTCTGAGCCCCATGAAGCCGATGCACGTCATACACCCTAGCGGCACACTCCACTCAGCCCCCAGAAACGGAAACTCCACTTGTTCTCGCAAATTAACGAGTGGCGAGCCCTCTGTCTCATCTCCCCTCTACCTCTGACCCGGAAGTCTGAGGCTGTCACTCACTCTACAGACAAAAATGCTACGGAGGCCTCTGGAGAAAAGCATCCCAAGGCCTGTGGGCCTGACTCCGCAGCTTTATTTTCACAAGGTGCGGCATCTTTTCAAGGTTACACCTCGGAGACTAAACATTTGTATTTCATTAGAACTTCTGGAGTATTTTATAACATCTGTTTCTATAACAGGTCCAGTCTGAGAAGGTAAGTTGAAAACAAATGCCCCGTGGCCCAAGGTGACGTTAGGACAGCAGCACATGCTGCGAGAGGAGAGAGGGGCGGGGGAGAATGGGGGTGCCATTGATGGGACCCCCTCCTGAGACAAAGGCAGGCGGGCCTCCGAGCCCCTGCCAGCCTCCCCCCACCACCTCCCTGCTCCTCTCCCTGCCGCACTGCCTCCCCAGCAAGTGATCTTACTGGAAGTCACACCAAGTGGGTCTTGCCAACCCCCAGGGGGAGCGTCGCCAGGAGTGAATAAACCCCCAAAGATTCCAGCATCTGTGTGTCCCGACCACAAGTGGCCACGATTGCCGGGGCCGCCATGGGAGCGTGGAGGAAAGCTCTGAGGCTGTCTGTCCCTCACCCAGCTGGCAGATGCCGAGGCCCGGCCTGCATCCAGTCAGCCTGGGGACCTGGTGTCCAGGAAAGGCCAAGTGGATTTCTTTTAGCAGTTTCACCAGGGCACTGCCTTGATCTACAGTAGGGTCCCCACTGCCCTCCACCGGCCAGGCAGAGCTGCAGTCTGCAGAAGTCCTCACCGCCAGCACCAAGGTGAGTGATGGGGGTGCAGGACCCACCTGCAGCCAGTTGGGGGAGCACAGCTGACCATAGAAGTAAACGCCCCCTCTTCGGCCTGCCAATGGGGTCCCTCCCTCAGCCATCTGCGTGCAGCTGTGCTCAGGGGCACGGCCCAGGCTGACCTTTGACATCATCATCTATTGAGAAGGCCCCATGACTTTGTCAATCTGAACCTCGGTTTCTTTATCTGTCCAGTGAGAATGATCCTCCTCTGGCTGCAAGAGCAGAGATTCCTTCAGATCAGGTCAAAGGCAGTCAAGAGGGCATCAGAAATAAAGACAGCAAGGCCTCGAGCATGGGGCCATTTTGTGCAGAGAACGGCCCCGTGTGGAAAGATTTGCTCTGAGCAATAGTTCTACGTTTGAAGACTGAAGTATGGACTGACCTAGAGCTCGGGATGGGGGGTGGGGAGAGGGTACCCCCACAAGGAGGGTCTCCTCCATCCAACACTGCAGCATGACTCAGCTGTGGCGGGGGCGGGGAGGTGGATGTGAACACAGGCGTGTTTCTGGGTCTGCTCACAGGGCCCATTTGACACTTGAGAAACCCATTCTGATCGGATGGGGGTCAACCCTGTCCCCGTGCTTGGCAGATACCGCCAGGACCTGGCCAAGCACATGTCCACCCCTGGCTCAATCAGGTTGTACGAGTCTTGTACAAAATAGACCACTTTGGGGGCACCATGGTGTTTTGTGCTACTCCTTGACAGAGACACAAGCAGAGGGTCCACTCACTAGAATTACTGGGGCTGGGGGTGGGGCCTGTGACCCTCAACATGCAGACCCTCTGCTCTGGAGATTCTGATTAGGCCCATGATGGACAGAGAAGTCTGACTGTTATCAGGCACCTTCCAGAGATTCTTACGAATCCCACATGGACCTGGTTTTTGGTGGAATGACCAGAATACTCACACAGAAAGCCCAGGGCTCGGCCTGTCTTGCTCTGAAATTGCAGACTTAGAGCTGTCGAACCACTTTCTCTTTGCATGTGTGTTCTGTAGGTAAAGTCTGCTGGGAGCTTAGTGTGTCCAGTGCTTGTGGTCTTAGCTTCTCCCCGCCCACCTGGGAGGAGCTCTTGGCCCCAGCTCATTGCCCAGGTCCCTTCCCTGCCTGCAGAATACACACTGTCCTGCCTAGGCAGCAGTGGCTGATGGGAAATGACTTACCCAAAGCACTCACTTCCTCCCTGACAACCATATCTTAGAATTGTCCTTGGGGTAGACTGCGTCGAACCATCTCCCCTCCCTTCCCCTCGAAGAAATGCACCAGAGGTCTTGGAAGAGAGCCTGAGACAGGGCCACGTCTGATGCTGATGAACACAGATGCTGCAGAAACCCAGAATGTCCTCGGTCAAAATAACATCGCCCACCCATCAGCCTCCATCTCACCCCGTCTCTATCTGCCCCTACCGCGACTTCACTCGCTCTGCTTGATATTAGAAGAACCTTAGTTGTAGGGGAGGGGGAGGCGCCATTTCCCAGACTTCACTCCCAAATAAAGCCTATAGGTCTGAGGAGTTCACTTTCTGCCCTTTCTTCATTCGGATGCCCTCATCACTCAGTTTCTTTACAGTGGGTGCTATGGGGAGCCGTGTCATCCTGCCGTCACTCTGGAAGGTGGCCTGGGGTGGACAATGAGGAGGTATCAGTCTCTGGCCATCACTGTGCGGTGGTGGAGGCCTTGGGCCCACCCCAGATTTAGTGCTGTGCGAGTCCCACACTGAGACTGTGTGTGTCCCACACTGAGGATGAGTGCTGTATGTGTCCACACTGAGGATGAGTGCTGTGCGGGTCCCACACTGAGGCTGTGTGAACCCCACACAAGGGGAGATTCACTTCCCTCTGCTGGAAGAACTCTGTGCGTCTTCCGGGTGGCTGGTGGATGGGAGTGCAGTGGCTGGTGCACACTGAGCCTCAGGTCAGACTGAGCAGACCTATCCAGGTCCTTAGAACCCAAGGGAGAGCCATGTTAAATGGTAATAAAGAAACATCCAGTCAGGAAAAGAATAGAGAGATTGCAGAAGACACCAACAAAGGCTGCGTTTCATTCATTTCACAGCACCCCCTGGTAAACAGGGGCCCTGTGTCTCCCATTTGTGCAGGTCCCTGCAGACTGCGCAGGCTGCCCACCCCACTTCAGGAGCACGCTTCCTCCACTATTGACACAGGGAGAACTCCCAGGATTACCGACACTGGGTCCCACCCCTTTGGTCCTGAGGGAGGAGCCAGCTGTCCGGCCCTAGGCTTCTAACACAAGAACTGTACAACACCCACACTGCAGCTTCTCAAAGTACTGGGCACAGTGGGCCCCTGAGCAGGGGGGGTCACTCACCCACAGCACGTGACTGGAGGCTGGAACATGCATGTAGTATGTTTATACCATGTCTGTTCATCGATTTATCCATCAGTAGACACTTTGGTGATCATGAATAATGCTGTTAGGATCACGATGTACAGTTCTTCAAGCTTTTGTCTTCAACTCTTCTGCATACATAGCCGGAAGCAGGAGCTGGACACTGCCAGGGTTTCGTGTTTGACTATTTGAACAGTGTTCATATTACTTTCCTGAGTGTTATTTTATATCTCCGCTGGCAGTCCACACGTTTGAATATTTGCACCTTCTCACCAACAAGTGCCTTTTCTGGCTGTATGATTGGATCTCTCCTAACCGACTGAGTTAGTTAACCTAATGAGGCGTGCCCCTGTGGTTCTGAGGTGCACTCTGATGAGTAGGGACATTGGGCTTCTTTCTGAAAGGCCTGTTGACATCTCTTTGTCATCTTTGGGTTCAAGCCCTGGGATGCAGCATAACAGAGAAGAACTCTTCCCTTCCCAAGAAGGTATTCTACGAGGCAAAGACCAAACAGGTCTAAATCCATTCTGGAGGGTCCAATGGTGAGCGACCTTGTGGAGAGCAAGGTAGGGTCAGGCAGGAGGAGGTTTTAGACCCAGATGCCTCAGCGGAGCCACTGCCTGGGGGCTCTAGGGATCTAAAATCTTGTAAGAAACCAACAATAGACATTTATCCTGCCTCCAATGGCAAAGCTGCTGCTGGCGGTCCTGAATAAAGAGTCAGACACTAGGTCTCCATGTTTGCATTTGAAGCCAATGAGCTGGAAAACATGAGCTGAAGAAAGGTCTGCTAGCAATGGGCTGAGACCTTCCATTTGTTGTCTTTTCTCAGTGAAGATTCCATTCTGCAAAGGATTCCAGAATATTCCAGAATGTTCCGGGGCTTTTTGAGTTGAATCTACCTTGCATCATTTCCTTTGTCCACAGGCAGCAAGATCATCTCATAAGCCTTGTACTGCCTCCATGTCTGCTCTGGCAAACAAATTATCCATCATTTCTTCACACTCCCATGTGAAAGGTATCTGAGGCAAGAGATCAAGTAACTATCCCAAGAGGCCTGAAGAGCTCCTGGGCGCCCAGAGTCCTTCCTGCAGACTCTCTCAGCAGGCTTTGTCACCCATTGACATTCCTCTTTGTCCTTGTCCAGTCTTCCAGTCCAGAGCAGCATCACCAAGACACATTGTAATTTTCTACAGCATCTGTGTCTGTTGCACATTCTTGCTGTTTGATTGCTTTCCCTTGCAATGCTTCAATATCATGGGAAGAAAAGGAATTAGGAGACTGAATTTAACCAGACTGCATCCTTAAGCTTGGCATTGAGTGTTGACCACAAGGGCACTTGGACACTGATGAGTCTGGAGAGTCATTGGCTGCCAGACATTCATTCTCTAGGAAGAAAACTACAAGATGGGAGAGGACCCCATGGGAAGGAGAGAAGACCACATTTCTCAGACTGGCTACTAGCTACTGCCTCATTAGCTGGGATAAATGAGAAGAAATGAGTGCAGTCACACCCTGGCCTGCAAGAATGGGAAGAGGAACTCACATGGGAAAGGGAGTTGCATGGAGATGCTGCGGGATGACTCCCGGCTCTTCAACACACCCACGGAGGAATCCCGGCTAGCAGCACATGTCCTAAAAGAAATGCATAGACAGGAAGAAAGAGAGAGAGAGAGAGACAACAGAGCCAGAAAGTCCTATGATCACAGAAGATGAAATGGCTTCAGTTTATGGTAGACATGTTTTGTAGAACAGAAGAGTCTTCAGTGGGGCACTAGAACTCCAAGTGCAGACAAATGGAGCCAACCCCAGGCTGCCTTGCTCACTAGCTGTGTTCTGTAGCCTGGCACCGTTGAGGGCTGAGGGATAGCGGTGGGTGGGGCCCAGCACGTCTTCTCTGGTCCCTGATGCAGAAGCAAGCCAGGTGACCAGAACGGGGCTTCTATAAGCATAAAGACAGCTAGCTCCCTGAAAGGAAGATCATAGCCCTGAGAAGCCAGGCATGACAGCTCTAAAGAGATGCCGGGGAGCCCCAACATTGTCCCCCAGGATCTCCCTGGCTCTGCATTTTAAAAGCAGGGGAGGTCATCTACAAACATAACACGCACAGAGAAAGATCCTGACATCACTCATCTTCAGAGAAATCTAAATAAAGCCACAAGAGGCCACTGTCACACCCATCAGGCTGGCTATTAGCAAACAAACAAAACTGAAAAGAAGCAGTGGGGAGAGGAGAGGAGAAAGATGAACATATGTGCACGGTTGGCAGGAATGCAAGATCGTGCGCCGCTGAGGGAAAAGCAGGGCATCTCCTTGAAACCTAAACACTAGACTCACTGTGGGATCCAGACGTTCTATTCCTGGCTGTAGATCCCAACATGGTGAAAAAAGGCGCTGGACACCCTGGTTCACGCCAACGTCCCTCACAATAGCCAAACCCACATGTTTGTCGGTGGATAAGTGAATAAGCAGAAGTGCTGTACTCATGCTGAAGAATATTAACCACTTCTGAGAAAGAAAGAAACCTTGGCCCATGCTACAGCACAGAAGACACTTGAAGGCATGATAGTAAGCAAAATGAGCCACTGGCAAAAAGAGAAATTCTCTATAACTCCACACATGAGGACGCAGAGTAGACCTATTCACGGAGACAGAACGGGGAATGGTGGGGAACAGGGCTGTGGGGGGAATGAAGAGTTGTGGAGAAGAGTGGAACACATGTGGTGTAGATTCCACCCCCCGGAGCTGTTCAGTGGGAAATGGCAAAATGGTTAAGCTTTTACATTATGCACACCTTACCATAAAACAAAGTGGAGGAAGGGAGGCAGGTGCTGGAGGCCCAGGGAGTCATGGTCGCAGAAGAAAGGGGTCTTGGATGCCATGGCCTCTGTCCTTCCCCAGGGAGAGCCCAGCCCACCCTGACCGGCTGTGGGTTTGTTACCCTCCTGAAGCCTGGGAACAAGATGGCACTTGGGGGGTTGACTGCCAGGATGTGTGAACCCATCGGGCACACCGCTAAGAATATTCTCCCATGCCAGGAGCCGGTGTCACACCTGTCATCCTCGTTACTCAGAAAGCTGAGATCTGAGAATCAAGGTTCAAAAACAGCTCGGGCAGGAAAGTCCATGAGACTCTTATCTCCAATTAACCCCAAATCCCAAAGTAGAAGTGTGGCTCAAGTGTTAGAGTGACTTCCTTGAACAAAAAAGGGAAATGAGAGTACAAGGCCTTGAATTCTAGCCCCAGTACACACACACACACACACACACACACACACACACACACACACACACACACACACACACACACACACACACACACACACAGAATGCTCTAGGAATAGTCATAAGGCAGTGATTAAGCACCATGGCCCCTCACGCAAAGACAGTCCTGTGCCAATAGCTCCTCTGAGCCGCTGTGAGCACCTGCAATGCTGAGGTGAGGGGTGGTGGCATCCTAGGCTGGGGCACAGAGCCCGGCGCCCTTCCTTACCCCTCTCCACCCCGCTCTGTGGGGCTGCTAGGGAATGTTGGCTTCCATCACTCACAGAAAGCTGGAATTCTGTCATTATTGCACCATGCTAGGATGTGTCATGTTTTAGGAGGAAATTCCTGCCAGAGAACTTGCAGCGACCATGGTGTTAGGAGACACGGAGCAGGATGGCTGGATGTCTCCAGTGCAGAAATAGAGATCCTTAACCCTGAACACTGGAGTCCCGCCAGGCTCCTCTTCCCACTCTGCCACTGAAATTGAGGTTAAAAAAAAAAGCCACAAAACCAAACAGACAAACCGGAACGCACATTAGGACATCTTCCGTTATTTTTTCCCACGATAAAGGCTTAGAGGAATTTTTTTTTAATTAACAGGTCTTATTTTAAGAACTGTGATGAGTTTATAAGGAAAATTCAGCAAACAGTGAAGAGTTCTGTGCACCCCCCATCACCCAGAATGCACCCTGTTCTACTCTTCGCATCTTGTATTGCTGCATTCGATTTGTGACCACTGGCGGTCAACACAGCGTCATTACTCTTCTCCTCATTACTACACTTTGTAGTGGGCATGAGGATTCAGACTTGGTGCTGCACGTCAAGTGAACTGTGCTGAAGTGTAACAGCAGATTCCCACCATCCCCTGTCACACCTGCCACTCATCCAGCTCACTTTTTTCTCACATCCTTTGTGCACCCCTGGGCCTTTGTTTAGTCAGTCATGGGGCTGGAACTCAGGGCCCCCTTCTTGTGAATTAAGCGCTCTACCACTTGAGCCATGCTTCCAGACCTCGGTTTGTTTTGTCTATTACTGGTTATTTTTGAGATAGCTGCCCTATGTCTCATTTCCCCCTTTCTAAGGTGTGCACAAATGTCCTCTTTCCTGACTCCTTACAACTCCTCCTCACAGCCCCAGACTGCTGTGTGTACATGTGTGTTCATGCACATAAGAAGTAGTGTTGCAATACATCCAAACCATTGACTACTGAGCGTTCAATGGGTGAATTGCAGTATGCATAAATTATATCTATAGAAAGCTACTTATCCAGGTGCTGGCAGCTCATCACCTAAAACCCTAGATACTCTAGAGTCTCAGATCTGGGTATAATGGTTCATAGTCAGGCCAGGCAGAAAAGTTTATGAGACTCTTATCTCCAGTTAATCAGCCAAAAATGGAAGTAGAGCTGTGGCTCAAGTGGTAGAGCACCAACCTTGAGTGGAAAAGCAGACCATCAGGCCCGGAGTTCAAGCCCCAAGACTGGAACAGAGAAGGAGAGAGAGGGTAGGGGTGGGGAAAGAGAAAAAGAGACGGGGGGGGGGGGGAGGGAGAGGGAGAATGAGCTATTGAAAAAAATAACAAAGTGAGTACTGTTATTTCCAAAACAGTGTCAGCCCCACAAGAATGCCAATGCTCCCAGATTGTCCCTTTAAAGGGACAATAAGAGGATGGAAAGACTCCCAGTTCCCTCTGCTGTGTGGGTGGCACAGCCCTATGCTACTCTGTCCCACCCCGCCCAGAGCAAAAGTGCTCTCTGATGCATTTATGGCCCTTCTGGGCCTGATTGCTCCCCCCTCCCCCCCACCCCCACCCCTCCCCCGCCCCCACCCCGTCTTGCCAGCCTCTCTGGGGCTTGAGTGAGCACCAACCAATGGGCACGCTGTGAGGAAAGGCAAGCCGCCTGGGGGGAGGGGCGTGAAGGGAGGGCTAGCTTGCAGCATGACTCCTTTTCAGCTTGAATCTGGTGGAAATGACACAGCTGTGTTCCTGCTGCTGCCGCCTTCGGAGCACTTTGATCTGCACAAATCCAGGCTGTAGAAGGGGAAGCTGCTCCTTCCAATCAATGATTAGTGAATCCACTGCAATTTGTGTTAGATCTGTTCCCTTTAACGATGCCACTTGAAGCCATGGTGAGGGAAAAGCACGGGTTACATGGTATCACCTCTAGATATGGTTGATGGACTGGCACCTTTCGTCTCTTTCTACTTGTTTTCCAGAGTTAATAGAAATCTGCACACGAAGGAAGGAGAGCAGGAGGACAGAAGGACAGCACACGAGGCCCAAGCTCTCCCTCGTCAAGGCCATCATTACCAAGCATCAGCAAAGCACATGGGAGTACACAGCTTAGCCCGAGACCTCTCAAAATGGTGATACAGAGATTCTCATCAACTCAAAGCAAGTGAGGCTCAAGCTCCTGCATGCGTGTCACGCGACGTCGAGAGCGGCCTTGCCCCGCTCCTCTTAGGACTTCCTTGAGAAGAATTCTTGCTGTTCCTCCAGCAGCAGAGATCCTCTCTCCCGAGTCAGAACATCTCACCTTGCAGAGCCCTGACTGGCAGGGAAGGGAGCTAGAGCGAATCCTTGCGAGGATGTCCTGTTGGTCCTGGCTTCTGAGAAGCTACTGGCATGTCAGGCAGGATTGGGGGTCCTGGAGGGTTAGTGGAGGGACATGTGTGAAGGGGTGGGGTGGGGAAAACGGGGAGCCTTGGCCAGCCCAGCTCTGATTCTGGAGAAGGAAGCAGACATAGGAAGGAGGTCTCAGCCAGCAGCTCAGTTCGCAGCCCCGGGGAGAGAAGTGTCCTATGAAAGGTTAAGAGAGATAGGAAGCAGGGCTGAGGAGGAAAAGGGAGCCGGAGCTATGGAAGCAAGGTGAGCCCGTGGCATTGGGGTGAGATGGGTTCAGAGAGCAAAATGCAGATCTGGTAAAGATTTGTAGGACAGACGGGACTGGGTTCCTGTGTCTGGGACCAGCCTGGCTCAGTCCTAAAGCTAAGGTTGACTCTGGAGCTGCTGGGGGCCGAGGGCTGTCAGCATGCCGTGCCCTTGAGTTAGAGGGCACATCCTTTCTGGAAAGACGTTCAGGAGAACCACATTTAGCATTATAATAGAACCTGTTTCTATTTTATTGCTAGCATGAAGTTAAATGGCTGCTTATTTTCTTCATGACTAACAAAAGAAGGGTGAATATATTTAAAGCCTATTCATAAGCCTTTATATTGTTTAGGAGAGTTCCCTCAGAGTGAAATTCCAGGGTCAAAATACAATCATTTTTAAGCTCCAATCCTTTTTCTTTTTTTTTTTAACACCATATGAACCATCTTGTGCTACACTCAACAACATCCAGGCATGGTTAGCAAGTTGAGCAAGATGAGGCTGGAGCAGTGGAGATGAAAGGAAAACCAATGAGCCTTGCTTCATTGCAACTTGAGCGGACCTGTGAGGAGTAGAAGGTTGGATGTATTTTTCTCCATGTTGTTAAGCCAGTTGTGGTTCTGCCCCGACTTGATGAGTCTCTGTGTCTTCTAACAGGAGATGATGAACACAGCACTGGTCCAGGAAGGAGTTCCCTGCAGAATGTCCTGGGAAACCCAGAAGACTGGGAGAGCGGTCCCAAACTCAGGAAGGCTTGGCCCCAGTCAAACAAGAAGGAAAGGAAGGTTCAACCGCAGCATTGTAGACTACAGGCATCCAGAAAGGCCTTGTGTTCTGGGACCCACATTGTCCATCAGAGGAGCCCCACATCCCCCAGGAGTCACCTGCCTCAGTTTCCTGCCATGCTCTGCTGTGGGTTGGGGATAACCAATGAAGGCGTAGCCTCACTGTGAACCTGATGGAGATCAGAGCCAGCCGTATCACCTTGCTAGCTGGAGATCTGACATGTTTTCTTTTGGTTGTTGTTTTGTTCATTTGCTTGGTTTTTGATGATCCTGGGGCTTGAACTCAGGGCCTGAATACTGTCTCTGAGTATCTTTATGCTCAAGGCTAGCACTCTACCACTTGAGCCACACAGCTATTTCTGGATTTTTTTTTGAGTAGTTTATTGGAAATAAGAGTCTCGAGGACTTTTCTGTCCAAGCTGGCTCTAGGCCCTGATCCTCAGATCTCAGCCTCCTGAGTAGCAAGGATTACAGACATAAACCACCAGTGCCCTGTTGACACTTTCTAATTTTTTATGCAGATATTAATGTAATCAATTTTACCCATTTCACTTTCTCTTTATAAATATTTCAGTACTGATAAATAAACCCACTGAATCTTTATGTTTAGAACTTCTTTTAACTTAGCGTTTAAGGTTGGTTATGATTTCTATGTGTGTGAGAGAGATCCTGTGCATGGGTGCACACTAACACTGGGGCTGGTACTCAGGGCCTAGGTACTGTCCCTGAGCGCTTATACTCAAGGATAACACACAACCACTTGAACCACAGTTTTATTTCCACTTTTAAGTGGGTCACTAGAAATAAGAGTCTCAGAGACTTTGCTGCCTAGTCTGGCTTGAACCATTGATCCTCAGATCTCGGCCTCCTGAGTAGCTAGGATTACAGATGTGAGCTACCCACTGGCTCCTGGCACAATTTGTTTCAAAATTCCACCACTAGCGATTTTCCCTGTTAATCAAAAAGTTCTTCCCTGCTTTTCCCAATACAAATTGCAATTTTTGTCAAATACTATGTCCTCTCAACTAAATTTGCCTGATGTACACTGTGTGTTGGCCTGTTATTTTCCCAACGCACAGCGATTCTTCCCTGAGCCCTGGTGAGCACCCATACGCAGATCCCAGCCCTCCTTCACATGATTGTCCTGGGCTTCCACTGGAGGCTGTGGGTGAGGAGGGAATCATAGATCTGGCCAGCTCAGGCCTTCAGCCTAGTTTTCACAAGAGAAAAGCTGATAGATTATTGTCCACATGTCTGAATCCTGTGCCTGGCATCCTACTGCTTTGGGATTTAGTAATGAGACAAATTGATAAGGGGGCTGGCAAGGATTGCCCTTTGGGATTCACAAGCTGAGGAAGGAAGCAAGCAGTCTGCCCAGGACAGTGACCTCAGCCTTGCTGCTCCCAGAAGCCCAGGATTTTACCTCTGCTGGAGCATGTGAGGAAAAGAAGGTGATCTGTTACAGAGAAGGTCTTCTTTGCCACTTTCCCAGGAGGAGACTTCCTTCAAACATGTGAATGGCTGGGGCTGTGGTCACAGGCACCTGGCTCACTCAGCACCAATGAAGCAAGGATTCCAGGCTCCCCCCGGCCGGCCTGCCTCTCAGCCTGTGAGCACCATCTCCGTGGCCTGTGGAGGCGTGGCTGGGATTGTGTTCCTGGAGCGACTCAGCACAGCCCTGGCACAGGCTTCTGATCACATTGCAGGGCCTCTGGGGGTCAGACGTGATGTAAACCAGTTCCCAGGACAGAGTGCATTTTCATCCCAGGGCACATATGGTCACAGGATGAATTTGATTAATGCACTGCTCTGCACTGTAGCAAAGCCACCTCAGGGGAAGATTGAATTCTCATCAGAGTAGCAGTGGCTGAAATAAAGGGGAATCTCCTGGAAGTTGGGGTAGGGGTGACGAATGGCTCCTCTCTCTGAGGGGTCTAGGCACATAGCCCTGGTGGATCCCAAAAGGCTGAGGGCAACAAATGCACAGGGTGACTATTAATTTTCCTGAGGAGAAATGTATTGGTCAGTGAGGGATGAGTTGTGCTGTGGTAACAAATAAGTAAAACGTCCCTGGGGCACAAAGCAAAAATGAATGACCCCCCTCTTATAGGCCTCTGCCAAGGATTCACACACAGGACACAGACCTCCTTGTCTCAAGAAAGTCAGTTGGCCACATTGACTTCAAATGTGCTGTGTGTGTATGTGTGTGTGTGTGTGTGTGTGTGTGTGTGTGTGTGTGTGTGTGCGCGCGCGCGCGTGTGTGTGTGTGTGTGTGCATGCCTATATATATATGTATATGTATTGTGCATGCATGTATGAATGCATGTGTGCATGCATGTATGACCCCAGTTTTCTCTCCCAAAACACAAGGAGGTCTGGGAGATCCTCCACTGGCTTTGTTCCCAGTTCACTCCCATCTATACACACCTCTCTGATAGTAGGGATGTCTGAACTCTGCTTCAGTGAGCACACTGGTCCAAGGCAGGGATCCACTGGCAGACCCCAGCCCTCCTCTGTATGAGTCAGCTCATGGGGGCGAGGCTGGCACAAAGCCCAGGGGTTCTAAATCCAAACAACACGCAGTACCCGGTTATCTCTCAAACAACAGACATATAAGGAAAGACTCTTCTCAGCTTTAAAACTTAATCTCTATAGCTCTTGTGTCTTATTTCTCAATAGGTTTTCAATTCATATGAGACTGAGGACTTGTGAGTAATTAGCACTCTAAACTCTTATTTTCCCAAGGCCATTTCGGTTTCTTCCTTATTTATTTGTGCTGGTACTGAGGCTTGAACTCCAAGCCTGGGCACAGTCCCTTAGCTTATCTGCTCAATATTGGTGCTCTTCCACTTGAGCCATAGCTTCACTTTCAGCTTTTTAGTAGCTGCTTGGAGATAAGAGTGTCACAGATTTCCCTGCCTGGGCTGGCTTCCAACTAACATCCCCAGATCTCAGCCTCCTGAGTAGCTAGGATTACAGGTGTCAGCCATCACACCCACCCTGTTTTTCCTATTTTTGTCTTGTTGTAGAAGGTTTTCATTTGTTCCTCTGTTATAAAAGAGAGCTTAGCTGGGTACCTTATTTTTGATTGGTAGTGGTTTATCTTTAAGGTGTGGCATACCTCATTCCAGACTCTTCTTTTTTCAACTGAGAAATCTGTAGTTGTTCTGACTGGTTTACCTTTATTAGAGTGAGGATCCTTTCCTTGGTTTCTATTGATCCTGTGTGGATTGCAATGTAGCAGTAGTATACTCTGTTCTGGTCTGGTGTTGGGGCGGGGGGGGGGGGGTTCTAAAGGCTTCTTGTATCTGAATGGGCCTATCATTTTGATGTTTGGGGAGTTCTCTGCTAGAATTCCTTTAAATATATGTCCTATCCCTTTAGCTTCCTTCTCTTATCCTTCCTCAGTACCTATTGGCCTTATATTAGGTTATCAGATTGAGTCTTGAGCTCCTATAAGGACCTTTCTTGTTTGTTGGATTTTTTCTGAATAATTGTCTGTTCTTTCCCTATAATATCTAGACTATCCTCAATTCCAGAGACTCTTTGTCTTCTACATTGTCTGATCTGCTGTCAAGACTATCTACTTTGTTTTTTATCTCCTCCCTTCTAGTGGATCATTTCTGATGGCTTTACTCTCTTCATTGAGGCTTTGTTTTAGGTCTTTTATGGACTTCGTTACTTCCCTGATTTTATTTTTCAGTGTCTTCTATCCTTTAGCTGAGTGACTATTTTACACTGGGCTCCCTTTCCTTCTCTTGGAATTCATTTAGCTTTCCGTTTGTGGATTTCATGATTTCCTCTAATAATCTTTGGTTAGACTCATCACACTCACACATAGCCTTGTGCAGGCTTTCTATCTTTTTATTCAGCATATTTATCAGCAATGTTTTTAAAGCACTTTGAGATCTTCTAGATATTTCATTGACTGCTCTATTTGCCTGGTTATTTTGAGTGGGAGTTGAGGTACTTTGACTTGCCATTTTCCTTGCATCTCCATGGCTTGTTCTGCCCATTTGGAAAAAGCAAATCAAATACCACAACAGAACACAATTTTAAGTTAAAAAAAAAAACCCAAAGCCCTGTAATTGCACAGATGTTAGTGGTTCAACATCATAGATAGATATTTGCCTATCTCTTTTCCTTTGTTTGGGGAGGGGTTTTGAGGTTCAGGAAAGTTGACTATCTAGCTATAGCCAGCAAAACAATCTGTTGTTAGCCATAAAACAATCCAAACCAAAAGGATAACAGAATGAGCCAATTAGACAGTCAGAATGGAAACTAATACAGTCTAACTCAGACAAACAATTAGGGATCAACAGACTAAAGGATACAAAGAAGGAGAGAAGGACAAGAAATAAAGGAAAACAAGTTGAAGTGGAAAAAAGTATTAAAAGATATAATGAAAATAGAGGGAAGAACAAATAAGAATAGAGGAATAAAGAAAGGGAAAGGAGCTGAAGGAACAGAGATCTAAGACCTAAAATTAATAATAAGAATAAAAATAAAAATCATACATATACAAACAATAAAATTTTATATTTTATTTTAAATAAATGCTAGGGCTGGGACAGTGGCTCAGTGGTAGAGCGCTTCCCTTGCATGAATGAGGCCCTAGGTTTGATTCCTCAGCACCACATAAGCAACAAAAGCCAGAAGTGGCGCTGTGGCTCAAGTGGTAGAGTACTAGCCTTGAGCTGAAGAGCTGAGGGACAACACCCAGGCCCAGAGTTCAGGCCCCACAACCGACAAAATAATAATAATAATAATGATAATAATAATAATGATAAATAAAACAGGGAATACTAAGAAAATAGAGAAATACTAAAACAAAAAATAAATAGAAGGTTGCCCAATAAAAAATATAGCCAGAATTAAGTAGGCACGCAACTAAGAGGCCTAGTAATCACCATAGACTAAATAGACATAAACTAAATAGAACAGCAATTGAACAGAAAAAAGAAAATTGCTTTTGAATTTGTTTGGAGGATCTGGTGTCTCCCAATGTCTGCTATTCAGTGTCTTAATGGAGTCTTTGATTTCCTTGTAGTGGTCAGCATT
Source organism: Dipodomys merriami (assembly GCF_024711535.1). Classification (NCBI taxonomy): domain Eukaryota; kingdom Metazoa; phylum Chordata; class Mammalia; order Rodentia; family Heteromyidae; genus Dipodomys; species Dipodomys merriami. Next base: position 4,292,449 of record NW_027202270.1, on the reverse strand, counting down.
CCTTGTGATGTAGCTGGATTCAGAAGCCTTCGTGATATAAGGGTATGACTTTTTCCTAGATTCCTGTCTATTCCTATCTTTTTTTTTTTTTCAGTTGTGGGACTTGAACTCTGGGCCTAGCCACTGTCCCTCAGCTCTTCAACTCAAGGCAAGCACTCTACCACAGGTCACTTCCAGTTTTCTGGTAGTTTATTGGAGATGAGTCTCACAGACTTTTGTGCCTGGGCTGGCTTTCAACCACAATCCTCAGATCTCAGCCTCCTGAGTAGCAAGGATTATAGGTGTAAACCACTGACACTCGGCTGTATTTATTTATTTATTTATTTATTTATTTATTTATTTATTTATTTTTGTTAGTTGTGGAGTCTGAACTCTGGGCCTAGGTGCTGTCTCTCAGCTCTTCAGCTCAAAGCTAGACCTCTACCAGTTGAACCACAGCACCACTTCTGTCTCTTTCTGCTTATGTGATACTGAGGAATTGAACCCAGGGCCTCATGCTTGCAAGGCAAGCACTTTACCACTGAGCCACCTTCCCAAACCCTGTTTTTCCTATTTTTAAATAAACATTTTAGTGAAGTTTCATTAAGTATAACACATGTTCAGGAAGAAATGCAAATAATAAATAGATCAATGAATGAATCTCCTTAAAGAAAATGATATGCCTGTGTAATCAACAGGTACATTACAAATAGAGGGCCACTTAAGTAAACAAACAGCCCCCAGACTTCCTCCTCCCATACTCAGAATTTGAGCCTCAGAGATTAGCTTGTCTGTTTTTTTGTGGGGTTTTTTAATGTTTATTTATTCTGGTAATGGGGCCTGAATCTCTGGGCCTGGATGCTGTCACTGAGCTCTTCAGCTCAAGGATACTGCTCTATCACTTGAGCCACAGTGCCCACTTCCGGCTTTTTCTGTGTATGTGGTGCTGTGGAATTGAACCCAGGGCCTCATGCATGCGAGGCAAGCACTCTACCACTGAGCCACCTTCCCAGCCCAAGCTCGTCTGTTTTTGAACTTCACACAAACAGTGTCCCTCGGTTTATGTCTTTGCATTGCTTCTGCGAGCTTTCGTTGTCATTGCTGGGGTGGGTAGTTTCAATTTCTCCATTTCCGTTGTGGTATGAGATTTCACTGTGGGTAGACTGTGGGTAGATGTGTTTCAGGTTTAGTTTTTTTACTTTTGTGGGTCCTGCTGTTATAAACATTCTCCTGTGTATGTCTTTCAGTGAACTTTCACATGTAGTTCCATTGAGGGGTCTGTCTGCCCAGGGGTAGAATTGTTGGATAAAAAGGTATATGAAAGGTTTATATATACTTAGTTTGCAAAAGGTCATGTCTGAGAGTGGGGGGGGGGGGAAGGGGGATCTCAAAACCTCGCCAACCTGGGACTTACCTGTTTTCTGTTTCAGCTGTTCTGCTGGGTGTGTGGTAGAACCCCCTGTGGATTTGTGTTACCTGTTTTCTGTTTCAGCCATTCTGGTGTGTGTGTGTGTGTGTGTGTGTGTGTCTGTGTGTGTGTGTGTGTGTGTGTGTGTGTGTGTGTGTGTGTGTGTGTGTGTGTGTGTGTGTGTGTTAGAGCCTCCTGTGGCTTTGAGTTACATGTCACTGAAGACTTTCCAGATGACAGCCCGCATACCTACATACCAGTTTGTAGCATCAGCCCAGACATTTCACCTCCTTCATAAATTCATGCCTGTAGACCACCAAGATGTGTAACTGACTTGATGGGATCTAACAGGAAATGTCCTTTTACTCAGAGGTGTCATATCAACCTCCCTTAGACAGATGTCTTCAAAGATTTTGTACGAGGGGGCAGAGGTGCTCTTGGTATTTCTTGGTCCCTGGTGCAACGTCTTCAGAGGAGGACACTGCCCCAGGTTCGTCGAAAGAGCTACACAGCACAGGAAGACAATTAAGAGTGATTGATTAGAGAGGCAGTGATTTATTAGCAGTCTCCTTGAAAAGGAAATTGCTCCCTGTAGCCCAGGGCATTTTTTCCCTCATTCCTGTCCACATCTACCTATCTGCCCACAATAGCCTTAGTCTACTACCCACATCCTACAGGGAATCTCCCACAGGGAACCTCCCGTTACTACTTAACACAGCGAACACCGGACATGTTTTGGTTCTATTCAAAAGGAACAAAACAATAAGACCATTTCCCTGTTTCATTTCGTTTTGTTCTAAACATGAGCAGAGGGACACAGGCTTTTGGGATGTGGTGGGCTTCGGGAGGCATTGCGTGGTCACGCTGCAAGTGGGGCTGGCAGCAGGTCTGGCCTGAGACCCCGCACCAGGGTCTCTTCAGTGAAGGCCCAGCCAGGAGGGATATCAAGTGGGAAGGTGAGAAGCGGGCATCTGGTGTGCTAAGCATGGAGAAGCCTCTGAACAAAGTGCCTATGCCAGTATGCCGGGTGCAGGGGCATGGGGAGAGCTCCACATGGGTCTTGCCGGAGGCCACACAGGGCAGGCTGTGAGCCTCCTCCCCAGCCCAACCTCAGAAATCCAGTCTCGGTTCCCAGGGTCTGGAGAGCATCCTTCTGAATTGCTGTTCTCAACAATACCCACAACCATGCTGGGAATGCAAGAGGAGGAAGGGGAAGGCTGGGCACACAGAGCCATGGTCCATGGGAAGGAACTCCCCAGGCTTCTTCCCCCAGGAGGCCCACGATGCCCTGGTCCTGGGTACACAGGATTCCTGCAACCCTGGGCCTCCACCCCAAAGATTCAGGATGGACTGGAAGTAGGCACATGTGCCCAGTGACACCTCCACGGCTATCCACCGCACCCACAAGCCGAGAGCCGAAATGCCTAATATGGCAATGCTGTGCTCCACATGTGGTTCTGAGAAAGGCATCGCCACCTCCCACGACGACCCAGAGTAAATAAATTAACTCATCACGTTGCCAAGTGTGAGAAAGTATCTCTTGAAAACTTCTCAAAGCAAATCAGTGGATGAGCCCTGGCTGGAAAATGGTCTCTTTGGTTCCATGAAGTTAAAGATCCTTTCTTGCCCCTAACACAAGCCATTTAAGGGGTGTCCAGGAACTTTCCTGAGATGGAGAAAAGAACGTGGATAACTAGTTGGTCCTGAGGCCCCCAGGGGCCCCTAGGCTCCTCAAAAACAGGAAAACTAAACTGCCTCACAGCCCATTGCTGATAATCCTAGCTTCTCGGGATGCTGAGACCCTCAGATCTCAGCCAGGGCAGACAAATTGGAGAGACTTCGATCTCCAATGAACCAGTGAAAAATCTAGAAGCGGACCTGTGCCTCAAGTGGTAGCACACCAGACTGAATAGAAAAGCTAAGTAAGTGTGTGTTGCCTTGAATTTAAGCCCCAGTAGTAACATATGTGTATGCACGTGCACACACATGCCCACATACACATAAACAAACAAACAAACAGAGCTACTTACCTTGGATTCCTAGAGCTACTGAAGAGTATTTGACCAAAGCTTCTTTAACCATACCACTCAGAACCAATAAGGGGAGTGATAAATGTCAGTACGTCTTTGTTGCCCTCTTGGTCAGTCTGCAGGGATGGGGCTGTGTGTTCTTCAGTGAGTTCTGACTGGCTCAGGTGAGTCTCAGCAAGCCTTTCCCCCTTTTGCTCACCACACCTGCAGTCCCTTTAGTTGGTTGGTCTGAAGCCACCAGTGCTAGGCATTTCTCAGGGTCTGGTGATGCCTGGCTTTTCTGTATACTCTCTCACTTACCATAGTTGTTGCCAGAAACTCTTCCAGAACAATTTGCTTTTAATCCAGAAGCAACTGTGAGCAGAAAGTGGCTTGGTTTTTATACAGAATTTCTAGCTCTCCAATGAAGACTCTATCCTGGGGCTACAAACTGACATGTGTAGGGTAAGGAAGTAAGGGAAGTGTTGCTTCGTTGCAAATGTAGCACTCCTTGAGCAGTAGCAACGGAGGAAGACTGAAAGACCCTATCTACAGAACAAATGTAAAAGCAAAAGGGTATATTTCAAGTAGCAGAATGTTTGCTTAGCCAGTGCAAGGCCTTGAGTTCAAACTCCCAAACCACCACCAAAAACCACTTACCAAAACAAAACAAAGCAACTTATGAAAGGCAAAGGTAACAAATACTCAAAATGTCTCATCTCTCATGGTTTGATATCACTGATGCCCTGTGGAGAGCCTTCCCGGGGGTCGGTGGTGGAGGCGCCACTGGGAATCCCTCCTGAAGCCTTCCTTCAATAACAGCACTGCAGTAGGACAAAGTCTTCCATGAAGGGATTATTTACAGCATGGACATTGGCAGCTGCCACAAAGCATGGCTTCATTTATTGTTTGGTCCATTGTTAGTGTGGACGTAAGGAAGTGAGGGAGGAAATGCCGACTGTGTTCATTAAACATGGAATGTCCCATATAAATAGCCTTTGTATGGGAATAGCACACAATCCCGAGGATGCATCCTTCCAGTGTTTGAAATTTCAAAGCCACTCAACACCATTTCCTAACTAGTGAGGTTCTAACATTCATATTCACCAGTTTACATGCTAGCATGCAAATATTGAAAAGATCCACCAACATTCACCTCAGAACCATACTTAAGTGTGAGTAAGATAGAAAGTTTGGGCATAGATGTAAATTTATGAAGGTCTGGGGGAAAGATCAATGAAATCATTCTGTGGGAATGGATTAACTATGGGAAATGTATAGTAACGAGTATTATTTCAGTTACTGTTACTTGTATTTGCCACATCTCCTTTATACATGTAAATTTATAATGAAGTTACATTCAGAGGCACATATTTCTTTTCCTACCTAGCTAGCTCTGAGTCATTTGCTAACAGACAATACCACCATATATAACGGCAAGCTAGATTCCTGAAGAAACTAACTAGCTTATCAGTAAGGAAGCACAAAATGAGAAATGTTTCTCTACTTAAACAAACATCTTGCAGATGCCTTGAGTAATTATTTTATGCTATAATTACTCAGAAATTAAAAACAAAAGTGAGTGTGTGTGTAAGGACCTGGCAACTCTTCCCGGCCTCTTCTGTCCCTGGCCCAGAGAACAGAAATTAAAGGCAGGAAGGAGAAAAGCCCAGCTGTGCTGCCATAGCACATGTGGTTTCTATTCCCACTTCCCCAATGAGAAATGGAGTCAAACACTTGCTTCATGTGCAAGGGACAGTTGCATTTCCTCTTCTGTGAGGGGCCTGGTCAAGATTTTGTGTTTGGTTGTTTTTTTTAATTTTCCTATTAGATCATTTGTTTTTGTTTTGTTTCACTTTTTCTACAACTCTTTTTAGTTACAACTCAGTCATTCTCAAATCTTGGTCTGATTCAACATTTGTAGACTAAAAATTGTCCTCATTATTATTACAGTAAAGGCCACTCCTTTCTTGTCTTGCCATTTTGTTTTAGTTCGTTGCACCCAAACGTACTGTCTTGTTCTCGTTTGGTTCTATGTGAGCTATCTAGCTTCCTGCCTTGGCTCTCTGAGCCATAATCTACCTACTTCAAGTTTCCTGGTGTCAAAGATAACAGGCATGCCCCAGTACCGTAGGCCTCCCTCCTTGGAGATGGAATCTCACAGACTTTTCTGTTCAGGTTGGCCTTGACCTCAATCCTCCTACTGTCAGCCTCCCACGTAGTAGTTAGGATTACAGGTGTGAGCCACCAGCACTGGCTCATACTACATATTCCACTGCTAATTGAGACCTCAGAGCACATAACTGTACTTCCAGTTTTCATGCCCAGTACTTTCTTTTTTACCATTTTACATCGTCTTTAGTCGAATGACACAGGGAACAGGTTTACTAATGCTTGTAGTTAACATCCAACCAAGGTGAACGTCCCAACCTACTTATAGCATTCACCTGCTGGAGTTTGAAGGTGCCACGTGCACCATTTGGTCAAACACTTCCCATTGGACAGACATCAACCTGGCCATTTGTTTTCCACACTTATAGACTTGCATTGCATATATCTGTGTGCTCATGTGGCAGGCATATGAGCCTTTCTGCAGGACATTTACAGGGAAGTAGAATTGCAAGGTCACAGGCACACACACAAAAATGCTAGCAGATGATGCTAAAGAGCGCTTCAAAAATACCAGTTTGTAGACTTCAAATTAGAATGCTGATTTCTTTTTTTTTTTTTTTTTTTTGTCGGTCATGAGGCCTGAACTCTGGGCCTGGGCGCTGTCCCTCAGCTCTTCAGCTCAAGGCTAGCGCTCTACCACTTGAGCCACAGCACCACTTCCGGCTTTTTTCTTTTTGCTTATGTGGTGCTGAGGAATCGAACCCAGGGCCTCATGCATGCAAGGCAAGCGCTCTACCACTGAGCCACCTTCCCAGCCCAGAATGCTGATTTCTTAAACTCAGCCAACATTGGGCAGTATTGATTCTGATAAGCTTACACACACACACACACACACACACACACACACACACACACACACACACACACACACACACACACACACACACACACACACACACACACACACACACACACATACTGACAGTCCTGTGGCTTGAACTCAGGACCTGGACATTGTCCCTGAGCTTCTTTTGCTCAAGGCTAGCGCTTTATCAACGTGAGCTTTTTCTGTTTATGTGGTACTTAGAAATCGAACCCAGGGCTTCATGCATGCTAGGCAAGTACTCTACCACTAAGCCACCTTTCCATCCCCAAGGGGGAGAAAATATTATATTTATTCACACCTAGCTTATTTCAAGTTATTAAGTATTTTTCTCTATTATTGTTTTTCTATGTTACTAGCTTAAGTTACTGAAAGTTTTTTCCTGACAAAGATGGTATTAGGTTTGCTAATGACAGATCTCTTTGAAAATTTTCTTTTAGAATGTAAAACCACCCTTTCAAAAGATTTGCCTTTGTTTAGTGAACAAATTTATTTCAAGGTAAAGATCCTTCTTGTAGCTGGTTTAACAATAGTCTTTTATGCTCCGAATGTTTGCCCCAGTCCCTCTTCCTTGTTGTCCTTGCTCTTGGAATTTAGAATGTTTTTCTCCTTTTTGTGCTTCAAGATGTTGAAGGCTTGCTAGCTTTAATTATGAAATTATCGAACATCACAAAAGTACCCTGTGCAATAACCCTGCAAATATTACCAAGAAATTACTGTAATTTATTCATCTATTTTTCTTCCTTTTATCCTTCTTCCATCTTACCTTCCTGCCTTCCTCTCATTTTTTTAGTAAAGCTAATTCTACACATTAGCTCATTTTACTCATAGCCTCTTTGGTATGTATTTCTCTTTAAAAAATGGACATTTTCTTACCTACTATCAGTGCTATTAATACTTAGCATAATAAATCATCATTCTTTTATTTGATCGAATACCCCTTTCTTATTCAAATGTCTCTAATTGCCTCAAAGCTGAGTTCTGTATAGTTGATTTGAAGGGAATTCCTTTCAACATCTGGTCCGAATTGCACACGTGTGTACTGTGGGTTCAGGGCTGTGCTATCCGGGATTAAAGAACAGGTTAAGGAAAGGAGCAGTCCCACCCCAAATCCAGCTAACATGCCACCCCTCACACACCCTAGTAAGTGGAACATTCTGGAACACTCTAGAATAGCACGTATAAGTACTCCAGGATGGCTTTTAGAATGAATATTTGATTGTCTCTGATAGCTGTCACTCAGCCCCTGGAAAAAACCAGGCCCTCGGGGTGTCATGAAAAGTCCAGTTTCTCTCCCGTCCTGCCACTTGACAACTTCCTAAACCCTGGGAAACACTGGCAGTTTGTAAAAGGTTAAGAAGAAAGAATTCACGGCAAGGCAGCATTTTTCTAAAACGATAATCCTGTGCATTAAAGGGCAGAGTCTGCAAAGGGGGCAATGGACCTGGCCTTCCCCCATGGAGCTCTCAGAGCCCTATGTACAGGACGCATCACACTGACCGGCTGAGGCACGGGGAAGTGACCGTGCCCCCCCCCCGAGCATGAGCTGTAAGGCCACAAGGCTCTGCTGGCCTCCGTGTCCCCCCTGCCAGCATCTCACACTGAAGGCTTCGCCTTTGCTCAGGTGACAGTTTCCACATATGCGGTGATTGGAACCAATATCGGCACCACCCCCAAGCTGATCCACCGCTTGGCACGGCAGGTGCGTGAGTGCAGCTCTGGCATCTGTCCCTGCTCTGTGAGCCTCTGGCTGGAGCAGGAACTCAGGCAGTCTTCTGACGTCCCTTTCCTTCCCATCTGACCGCAAGACCACAGGTGACCCTCTCGGTGACTTGTGGTGCGTAGCCATTCCCCAGCCACATTCCCCCATTGTGCCATCTGTCCTACCTCTTCAAGCCGTGGACGCTCCCTATAGGAAGCCCATTCTGTGGGTGGATGCCTTGGACCTTAAGTGTGGCTCCCATGGTCATAGTGATCCCAGGGGTCTGAAGCTGGCCCTCAAGGGCTGGGAACAGCGACTCCCGAGGGCCCGCGTCCTCATCGCAGGCCTGCGTTGGACACCAGGTGAGGCCTTCTGATGGCTGTCTGTTCTGTCCAGCCTGCCTAGGCCGGCCACTGGGAAGGCACCCGGACTTTCACACAGCCCTTTGAGAAAGAGAAGCCGTCTTTCTGGTGTCCTGTTGCTGGCTTTGGTGGCAGCTCTGGGTTTGACCTCAGGGCTGCCAGCTTGGTAGGCAGGCATTCAGCTGATCTGGTGTCATTTTCTGGGCACTAAGCAAAGAGAGCCAAGTAGAAGCATCAGTGGAGACGCCGAAGCCTTAAGACACCAAGTTCACCTCCCAGGATCCCAGGATCTCCTCACAGACCCTATGCTCACCTCCCAGAACTCCAGGGTCACCCCCATGCTTGCTTCTCTCTCTCTCTCTCTCTCTCTCTCTCTCTCTCTCTCTCTCTCTCTCTCTCTCTCACACACACACACACACACACACACACTTCTGCTTGCTTCATCAAAAATCAACAGTGTTTGGAGGTGAGAGGCGCACAAGTGGGACTGGGGCGCGTGTCCTCTGACAGCTGCAGCCATAGCTCCCACCTGCTTTACTCTGAGGCATATCTAGAGGCAGCACAGAAGGGCTATGCATTGGCCCAGTGGGGCATCCTTGGTAGAACTACCAGAGCAGAGCTGCCAGGGGGAGGTTCCTGTGTCGGTTAGCTTTGAATTACTGTAACACATGCTGGAGACAATTAACCTAGGCAGGGAGAGGATGACCTAACACACAGTGTGGGGGATTCAGCCCCCTTGAGTTAGGGCCTGCAGAAGCAATTAGCAGAGTAAGTCGTGCACCTCTGACCCAGGAGTGAAATGAAGAGGAGGGGAGCATGTCGCCAGTGGCCTGAAGGTCTCCCGCCAGGCCACACCACCTCAGGGTCACACCATTGCAGACACCCTACCACAGGGACACAAGGTCCAAACTACAGAGAACAAAGATGTCCCTCAGAAGACAAGGGAATGGAGCTTTCTCCTGCGGTGGCTGAGCGCCGTAGTCACTCTGCACATCGTCCTCATTAGTTTCACTGAGGTCAGGGCTTGCAGGTGAGCAGGCAGGCAAGGGCCAGAGTACCAGGAATGCAAGACAGAAGGCTTCAGGGGGGACTGGACCCATGAGTGAACAGAGGCCAGGAAGAAGGAGACGGAGAGCTTAGCAGGCCCACAGGTCACACAAATGTCACCAGCCACAGGTAAGAGGGGAATTTAAAAAGATCTTCTCTACCTTCTTGTTTATATAACAGTGGTGAAAATGGCCTGGACGGATCTTGTATGTAAATAAAGTTCAATCCCAGTGACCGGGAACCCATGAACCATGGAAGTGTGTGTGAGGGCTGGCCAGATTCACCTTGAACCACAGCAAGGTCAAGAACACAGGGAATGCATCATCCTGTGAGCTCCCTGCCCAGTGCTGACCAGGCAAAGGATCCCAGGACTCCGGAGGCCTGAAACCGAGCTGGTAACTCAGGAAACCACCCTGCTCTCTGAAAGGGTTCAAGGGAGTTTCAAGGAGATCCAGCAAACCAAAAATTGAGGTTTTATGGTCTATTAGGAAGATGAAACACTCTCCACCATGGTAAAAGGTAATGAAGATCAAAACACACTCAGGGTCAGAGGAGGGAGTCCAGACTCCTCAGTAATAACCAATTAACACATAGACAGAAGTGTCAGGGGATGTAACCCTCAGGGTGTGACAGATTCTCCCAACAGCACTATATAGAAGAGCTGAGTAGATTTCCAAATGATCGGGAGCTAATAAGTTTTGCTAGAAAGACATAAGTCAAGTATCATCTAGGAAATAATAAACTTGTCAGGTGCTGGGGGTTTATGCTCATGCCTCTCACAAGGCTGAGACCTGAAGTTCAAACCTAAGAAACAAAACCAAGAGACTAATCTCCAACTAACCACCAAAGAACCAGAAGTGGAGGCATGACTCAAAATAGAAGTGTCAGCCTTGAGCAAAACAGCTAAAGGACCTCATCAGATAACAAGTTCAAGCCCCAGTACAACTCTCACCCGCTCACTCTCTCATGCACACACACACACACACACACACACACACACACACACACACACACACACACACACACACACACACACAAACAGAACTGGAACAATATGATAGGAAAAATGTTTCCCCAATGAAGGAAATTCAAATTTATGTCAAGTTCATCAGCCCATTCACAGGGCAGAGTCTCCAGATATTTCTCTTCCCTCCTACAATGTTGTGTTGTTTGCGTTGAGATGACAACGGGATGTGGATGTGTCACCCATAAGAACTCAAAGTCACCTTTGTGTGGGACACAGGCCAGGGTTCGTTTGGGGCCCAGGCTGCCGGCTCATTGCTCACCTTCTTACAGCCTGACTTGCAACCCTCCAAGCATCCAAGGATGGAGGCTGCCTTCAGAACTGAGCTGAAAATGAGGCAGCAGGAGCCTGGGCCACACAGGGCCGGTAGGATGCTGGTCCCTTCTCTCCCTTTCTCTGTGTAAATGAAAAGCTATGAAAGACAGGACTCAGCATCTCTATAACTTAAGAGAAAAAAAATCACCATGGAATTTCCCAAGACATTTATAGAATTGCAATTGAAAACATACATGCTCCAAATATGTACAATAATGCAATTTATTAAGCAAACAGTTACGATCTAAGAAGAAAAGAAAACAAAAAAAAGTTGTATCCTTGATTCTAACTGTGGTAAATAAGGATTGTTCAAAATCCAGAAATTTTCCCTTTTGATGTTTGCCTTTTAACATTTATTGTTCACTTTTTCAATATTTTCCATTCTTTTTTTTCTGTTCTGCTAAAGAAGGTCCAGGAAATTAGGTTCTTTAAAAATGTGGAAGTCTGAGCCAGGTGCTGGTGGCTCACGCCTATAATCCTAGCTACTCAGGAGGATGAGATTTGAGGATCGCAATTGAAGCCAGGCCAGGCAGGAAAGTCTGTGAGACTTTTATCTCCATAAAAATCTACCCAAAAGCCATTAGTAGAGCTGTGGCTCAAGTGTTAGAGCACTAGCCTTGAGCAAAAAATCTCAGGGACAGTACCTAGGCACACACACACACACATACACACACACACACACACACACACACACACACACACAACTCACCCAATGTGGAAGTCATTGACACATGAATTTTTGTTGTTGCTCTAAATATTGTTTGTTATATGGAATCAGATTTTATTTGTGGCCAGTCTTTACTTGAAGCATAAACTCTAAATATATCTCTCATGGAACATCCAAGTTATACATGGGGGACCAGCTCCCAACACACACACACACACACACACACACACACACACACACACACACACACCCAACAATACTTGTTGATGGCCTAACTCATGTATTTTTTTTTGCCAGTCATGGTGCCTGAACTCTGGGCCTGGTTGCTGTCCCTCAGCTCTTCAGCTCAAGGCTAGTGCACTACCACTTGAGCCACAGCGCCACTTCCAGCTTTTTCTACTTATGTGGTGCTGAGGAATCGAACCCAGGGCCTCATGCATGCAAGGCAAGCTCTCTACCACTGAGCCACCTTCCCAGCCATGTATTTTGTTTAAGAGCAAATATTCAATGTCTTCACAAAGTTAGCGTGACACTAGAGTGGTCACATTCACTCTACAGATTTTCTGGTTTTACCTTTGGCTCCCTGCTTTCTGTTAAAATTGTCAAACTTTCCTGAAGCTGATTTGAGAAAGGCAGTCCAGCAGATGGAGAAGAGCAGACCCGTTTGGGAGAAATCCTAGGATTTAAGGGTATTATTTCATTATCTTGCTTAATTAAGACGTCACTATAGCAACTTACCTGCACCAGGAGATGAGGGGGTGATCCCTTGGGATCACCTTGCCTTCGGTCATTTTAATTAAAGCATAAATACTGTGAGGAAGGAACAATATAGATGTCTTGAAGACTGGAAGGAGCAGTGAGGGGAAGTGTGTGTGTGTGTGTGTGTGTGTGTGTGTGTGTGTGTGTGTGTGTATGTGTGTGTGTGTGTGTGTGTGTGTTTCATTTTCTTCAATGGGCAATAAACTAGGAAAACTACTAACATAAAAGAAAAACACATTAGACAAAGACCCATTTTGTGGTATTAATTTTAAGGTCATTACTTACAGATGTGTGTGTTTATTCAATCCTATTTGCCTCCAATTCCCAAATCCACCTTCCACCAAGAACCTTTCCAAGTCATCCTCTCACTCACTTTTCAAGGGGGAAGAGCGAGGACTCAGGAGTTCACGGAGATGGCGTGGAGCCACAGCGGGTCAGAGCTGAGAGTCAGCCCCACAGACCTTCCCATCTTTCTGGCTTTCCTTTGAGGAGGAGAGATTAGTCAAAGTAAAGCATGCATGCCCTGGGAAACGCAGCTCGAATCCAGACTGATTTCTAGGCTCCTATTTATTGTCTAGCTCTCCTACATCTTCTCCACAGCACAGCAGGTATCCAAGCACTTTCCCAACATTGGGCTGTGTTGATTAACCCAGAAAGGTCAGCCAAGATATTGATGATCATGACTGGAAACACCCCACACCAAGGTTTCATACGTTGGAAGTTTGATCCCCAAATGGTGGTGCTATTTTGAGAGGTTCTGAAAAGCTTAGAAGGTGGGGCCTACAGCTAAGCATGAAGACCCCACACCTGTATCCTAGCCACTCAGGAGGCTGAGATCTAGAGCCATTCAGGTAGAAAAAAAATCCAAGAGACTCAATCTCCAAATTATCCATCAAAAAAGTCAGGCTGAGGGCATGGCTCAAGTGGTAAAGCACCAACTGTGCAAGCAAGCCAAATGAGCAAGAAGCATCTAGTTCAAATCCACTACCATCAAAAAGAAAAAGAAATAAGGGAGTGGTGGGGGCCCAGTTAAAAAGCAAGTCACTGGAGACACATCCTTGAGGCTGTATCTTGTCCTCAGCTCCTCTCTGTCTCTTGTTCACTTTCCTGTCCACCATGAGGTGAACAGCCTCTACCAGGAGGATGTTTTGCTGCCATGGTGCTCTGTCTCCCAGGGATCCAAACCAGCAGGGTGAAGGCCTATGGAGTTGCACTCTGAAATCATAGTTAAGATGAATCTTCCCCCATTTAACTTACTCTATGAGGTTCCTTGTCACCAGGACATAAAAAGTGACTCACACAGAAAATCAGTGGTTGCAGCTGTAATAAAACCTGACCACGTAGTCCTTGAGTCTTTAGAACTGGTTTGTGGGAGGAATTTGGCAGAATTTGACAGGCTGACAGTGTGGCTAGAGAAAGCCTAGGCTGCTGTAAGCAAAGCTGCGTATGTGCTGTGGAGAGAAATGTAGGTAGTAATGACTGGGCCGATGAGGTTGAGGGGAAGACCCTACAGGGAAGTGGACTGTGGTCCATCTGTGTTACATGCTGACAAACAACCTGTCTATGTGTTACTAATGCCTTGAGATCTCGTGGGAGGCTGAGTTTAAAAGTAATGACTTCAGCATTCAGGCTGTGGCTCACGTATTGCTGGCTGCTTTTAGCCCAGTTTCGACTGAAAATCAGAGGTTTTAAAAAAAATCAGCACAGAAAGACTTACATCTTGGTCAGAAAAGCCTGTGTGAAGTTGGAGCTCAGGAAGTCACTGTTTCTGAAAAACAAATGGCACCCCTCAAAAGAGAAGCCAACCCATATGCTGGTCTCCTGGCAGGCACTGACCCTGCCCATCACAGCCTCTAGGGTATGAGAGTCAGCCCATTTGCATGATGAAAACCCATAGTAGGGTAAGATCCTTGAGAAGAGAGCCCTGCGGGTTGACCTGCTTACATAGGGCCACCTAGGAAGACCTCATGTCCAGTTACCAGTGGCTGTGGTCTAAGAGAGCTGGGCTGCTGTTTGAACTGATGACAGACTTTGACATCATGCACATGCTACTGGTTTTACAGGCATGAGGAATGCAAAGGAAGACCTTGGAAGCCAAGTGGTGTGTGACAACTTTCCCTACTATTTCTAGACTCCCCCCCCCTCCCCCCGCCGTGGCTCTCATTCTGCAACCACGGCTAATACCTGTTTTTGCTTACTCTCACTTTATGTAATGTCTTGTGGTTGCTACTTAACTCATAAAGAATCTTTTTCCTCCAATAGTGAAGTTTTTTTTCTTTAGCCTTTGGGGCAGACTTGATAACACTGCATCTATAGTTTTGATTGGGAATGTTCTTGTTGTAATCCTTTGTAAAGCTACTTGGACAGCAGAAGGACTTATTTTGTGACTGAAAACTGTTCTAATGAATGCTTTTGAATATCCCAGCCTACTTAGAAGTTTATCATTTGTCTGAAGCCTATTTCTAGACTTACTGCATTTTGGTTAAAAAAGAATGTCTATGACCTGTGTAATTTCTACTTTGAGGTACAAATCCTTTGCGGTAGAATTTACTTTAGAGTTAACTTCCTCTTATTCTATGTGATCGCCACATCTTATCATGATTTCATGGTTGTTTGGAAGGAAAAGCCTTGTGTCTATTCACTGCTATGTTCATTTCTTGTCTCTATTTGGAAAATTCTCAAGTTACACGCTAATGTCTTGGGTTGTTACTGTTCTGATAATTTCCCAGGGAGTCTAATGATTTGCAGTCACACACATTTATGTTAACACTATGCTGTTCATGAAACAAATAATGCACGACTTTCCACTTCTGTGAACTCAGAACACTTAAGCTGAAGCTCTCCATCATTTGTTATTTTCCAAGCCCACTGAGGACTAGTCTCCTAACTTGTGCCAGCTCCCTAACTGCCAGATTCCACCAACCATACATGGTGCACATGCCAATTTGCTCCATCATTTCATCGCCATCCTCAGAAGTCCTGCCAGTATCTCAACCCTCCCTGTAACCCAACCACTTTGTGGCAGTCACCAATTCTTCCAAGGCACTACTTTACAATTTTGTAAATGATGGGGTCACCATAACAACATGAGCAGGGGCTAATTTGGGTCCAGACATCAGTTTCTACTGTTGCCAAACTTTCCTGCTTTTCTTCTTGAAAATTTTACTGTAAAGATAAAAACCCGAGTAGGGTAATGTCCAAGGAAAGTCCTGCTGAATGTAGCTCACGTGTTTACTGCCTTGCTCAGCAGACACATTTTCCAGCCCTGGTTCCTCTCTACCCACACGAGGAGAAAATTATTGGAGAGGCAAGGGAAACATTTCTTTTTCACCCTTTCAGCAAACTCTGCTACGAAAGTCCTTCCATCTTCTTCTATGCACCCAGCTAACTTCCATCCCCGTCACTTCCCAAAAGCTGGAATCTTGAGGAACTGCAATCTTTGATACAAAATTTGAAAGCGCTTTGGGAAAAACTTACCTCACTCCATACATTGAGTGCTTCGTGGTGCTTGTTAGCTCAAGCTCACCCTACCTCAGACATTGTCCAGCTCCTTATCACCAAGTCAGCAGAAAGTACTTTCTCATTTGCATTTACTCCCCTCCTTTTACAATTTTTATTCATTAATTAATTTTCAGTGCCAGTCCCGAGGCCTGAACCGAGGGCCGCACCTTGTCCCTTAGACTTTCCAGGTAGAAGGCCAGCACTCCACCACTTGAGCCACAGCTTCACTTCTGGCTTCTTGCTGGTTGATTGGAGCTGATGGTGTTTCCTACCTGAGATGGCTTGGAACCTTGATCTCAGATCTCAGCCTCCTGAGAAGCTAGGATTACAAGTGTGAGCCACTGCATGTCTTAATTACTAGTAAACTTTCCCTAAATTGATTAGTTATTTGTATTTCTTCTGCAATATGCTTGTACCTATGAATTTTCAGTTTATTTGGGAGTTTTTTGTCCTAAAATCTGTGTGTAGGCATATTAATCTGTTGTTATATTAATGAGGTTT
Organism: Dipodomys merriami; assembly: GCF_024711535.1. Taxonomy (NCBI): domain Eukaryota; kingdom Metazoa; phylum Chordata; class Mammalia; order Rodentia; family Heteromyidae; genus Dipodomys; species Dipodomys merriami. The sequence goes on along the minus strand of NW_027202270.1, from coordinate 4,276,180 downwards.
GAAAGCATCCTCTACTCCACTCATTTGTGTTACGTAGGTAATGTTTTCTTCCCAGTTATTTCTCAGCATAAAAAGACACCAAAAGCTGGTCTCTTGTGGTTCATGCCTACAATCATAACTACTCAGGAGGCTGAGATTTAAGTATTTGAGGTTCGAAGCCAACCCAGGCAGAAAAATCCACGAGACGCTTATCTCCAATTAAACACCAAAAAACTGGAAGTGAAGCTGTGGCTCAAGTGATATAGCACCAGTTTTAAGGAAAAAAGCTAAAGGATGGCACCTATGACCTGAGATCAAGCCCGTCTAGTGGCGCGTGTGCGTACACGCATTCATGCACGTGCACACACACATACACACACAAGACAAGAATGAAACTTGTCAAGGTTAAGGGGACATAAACCAACATTAAAGCCAAGATTGCTTCTGAGGTGCCATCAATTGTCTCCCTGCCCCTCGCCTTCCCCTCACTGCCAGCCCCCCCAATATACCTCCTCACAGGCTTTTCTCAGCAGAATAGCCATGTCTGCGGCTTCGTCAAATGCTAACAGTTATCACCCAGCCCAGAACATCTCCTGCCGGGCTCACCCTTCCTAACCCACAACCAACATGGTTAGAGTTTCAGTTTTCCAGAATAGCTACTGAATCTCAGGAGAAAACCGATGGTTTTATTTGAGTGGTTTTACGTGTGATAAACCAGAGAACCGCGGTGTGGGCTGAGGGGAACACTTGGGCGCCCACCTGCCATGGTATCTGCCATGAGCCCTGGAAAGTTCTGGCCGTGGGGCCACAGAGCCCTGGAGAGCCCTGGCAGTGGGGTCACAGAGCCCAGGAGAGCCCTGGCCGTGGGGTCACAGAGCCCTGGAGAGCCCTGGCCGTGGGGTCACAGAGCCCTGGAGAGCCCTGGCTGTGGGGTCGTCATGAGCCCAGGAGATCCCTGGCCGTGGGGTCGTCATGAGTCCGGGAGAGCCCTGGCCATGGGGTCGCAGAGCCTTCGTTTCCAATGTCCCAGGCTGAGGCTCACCAGATGCTTCTCCCATGCTAGCATGTGATTAGCCATCCTTGCTGATGCCAGCCTGCTTTATGCCTCAGGAGGAACTGAGCAAGATACACACACACACACACACACACACACACACACGCGTGCATGCACACACATACATGCATGCACATATGCTTGCATGCACACACATGCATACACATGCAGATATACATAAACATGCACGCCTGGATACATGCACACACGTGCACATATGCATATGCACATGTGTATGCATGTGCACATGTATGCGTGCACACATATGTCCTTCCTGCTAACACACAGACATGCATCTCTGTCCAGAACCACCACGTCTCTGCACTGGTAGATTTCTGTGGCTGAGGGCAGGCTGCCCACCCCAGCAAGGGAACAGTGCCAGCACACAAGGAAAATTACAGGGCGGCAGAAGGTGCCTGGCTCGGAGGAACCAGCCAGAGGCCCCATCAGAACGATGGCGATCCAACCGCCCAGGAAATTCTGAGTTTACATTCCTGTGCCAGGACCTGGGGCAGAAGTCTAAAAGATGCGGTAGCACCGCTGTCTTCCAGGGATCCGGGGTTCCCCAGGTCTGGAAGCAGAGGTGGGAAGCAGCAGATATACTCCCTGCATCACCGAAGGAGCGAGTGCCCCAAACAAGCGAGTCTCACACCAACCCCAAATCTTCCTTCCTGCCTGGGAGGCCTCCCCGAGCTTGCCTGTGTGTGCATACTCCCAGCCCTTGGTCCTGGTCAACCACAGCGTCACCCAGGGCCAGATCCCAAGCCTGTCAGCCCTTCAGTCTTTGCCCCACACCTTCCTAACTCATCGTTCACCAGGCCTCGCCTCCTCACCATCCCTGGCCACTCTTGGGCCTCTCTAGGCTGACACTGTGCCCACCCTCTGAGTTCGGATGGGCAGTAGCCCCCACCAATCACCACTGAAAAGGCCCTGTCTGGGGGTGGAGGCTTCTCTCTGCTTTCCTAAGTTCATGGAGAGCCTGGAGGGAAAGAAGGGCCCTTCCTCCCCTCTCCTGAAGAGACCCCTCGATCCTCCCCCACACCAACAGCTGACCCGCCAGAGCCCGGGCTGACCGCTGCTGCCTCCTCCGCTCCTTTCCTGCACACTCAGTAAATCAGGGCTATTTTCAGCTTCCACTTTGCAAACAAATGCTGCCTTCCAAGGTCAAATGGTTTGTGAGACTTTTATCCTCTCCTGCCTGTGCTATGTAGGGTTATTGTAGGGGGTGGAGGGGTGTGCTTAAGATCACAGATTGCTAGCAGCTGGCTGCTCTGGCCCTGCCCGTGAGTCTTTAGACGGAAGCTATGTGCACTCCATCAGCCCGTCCCCGGCATGAGTCCCCCCACCCACCCACCCCCCGCCATGGTCTTCTGGGAGCCACGCAGCCTCTCTGCACTTTGGCATCCTCGGGGCAGCCTCTCGCGGTGACAGTCCCATCACGATGCCACATGTGCCTCTGAAGAATCAAACGAAAGATAACCTGTATTTTATCACCCGATGTCTCCTGCACACCGGATAAGAATGGGACCTGGGACACTTATGAATGATATTACTTCTGCATCTTTGAACACACGCTAGATATTCAGAGTTACAACTTCCTGTTTCTAAGATGTAGAGACATTTTTTAGAAGCCTTTAAGGAATTACTAGGGCAGGTCTCTGGGGAGCTCAGGTCTCCTCCTCTGGAAGTTCAACTGCATAATCATGGCGATGCTGCGGCTCCACACCGCCCTTTCTTGTGTTGAAGTGAACGATGCTGCATATGAGCCTGGAGGATTTTACCTGTGGGTTTTCTTAACTACCAGGAAAGTTGACTTGAGCTCCGACTAAGGGACGACCATTCTAATGATATAGGACATAAGCCCGGAGTTAGGACATCCGATGTCTGGAATGGATGGCCGGGATGCGGATGGGGAATCGCGTGTTGGACTGCTGCTGTTACGTTACAGTGTACCGCACACAGCTGACAGGCAGCTGACCCACAGCCTCCTCCACCCGTGGAAAACAACAGCCCTGGTCCTGCTGTGTATGGCTGTAAACTCCCCAGCCTGACATGTAGGAGTTTTGATGATGTATAACTCAACCTCAGGAGTTAATGACACAGAATGCCACTTCCCAGGTCTGAGCCTCTCCATGTCTGCACCCCGAGCCAGGGAGGGTGACCCCTCAATCCTGCCTCCACCTCATTCCTGTTCTTGGCTGACAGAGACATCCCCAAACCCATATGTGTAGGTCCATGTGTGTTCTTAAGCCATTTAAATGTTGATTCTGGTTCTTATAACTTAAGGATCTTCTACCTCTCTCTCTCTCTCTCTGTGCATTCACACATGCCAGTATTGGGACCTCCCATTTTGCTTAGTTTTTCACTCAAGATAGGAACTCTACCACTTGAGCCACACCTCCACATCCAGCTGTTTTATTAGTTAATTGGATAGAAGAATCTCACGGGTCTGGCTTCTGGCTTCTGGCTTCGAACCTCTGTACTAAGATCTCAGCCTCCTGAGTAACTAGGATTACAAGTGTGAGCTACCAGCAGGACCTTCTACTTTTCTTTTATCTGTTTGTTTGTTTGTTTGTTTTGTTTTTTGTTTTTGCTTTTTTGTTTGATGGTCATGGGGCTTGAACTCAGGGCCTGGGCACTGTCCCTATGCTTTTTCATTCAAGGCTAGGTCTCTACCACTTTAAGCCATAGCTACACTTCCTGTTTTCTTGTGGTTAATTGTAGGTAAGAGTCTCAGGGACTTTCCTGCTCAGCCTGTCTTCAAACAGCAATTCTCAGCTGACAGCCTCCTGAGTAGCTAGGATTACAGGCATGAGCAGTCAGGGCCCAGCCTAGGACCTTCTTAATCTGGCATACTTTATTTTTCTTGCTCAGAATTTACAAATCTTACTAAAGTCGGTATCTAGGTGGCCCTAATAGACAGATGGTTCCCACAGGATTCTTCAACTTCATAATGGTATGAAAGGGAAGCATAGAAGCAGACACCGTATTTGATGTTGAGGGTTGCAATTTGACATTGTTGCAATGTGACCTAGTCCTTCCCCACCCCACCAGCGGGGAAGTGCAGTCCCTAGTCATCCACGTCCTGCAACCAATGCCCTACACTAGGCTGCGTTGCTAAGCGAGGCCCATCGGTTTAAGGGGAGGATCCCAAGCATTCCACACAAAAGACACTTTCTACTTAGGATGGGCTCACTTAGGATGTGCAGCCCTCTATGTGAGTGGAGGATCATCTGTGTTCACACCGCTGGCTGGCAAGCTCAAGTCACAAGATGGCCCACGGCAACCTTCAACGACCCTTTGGTGGCCAGGAACACTGGAGGTCGCAACAAGTAGCCTTAGCTGATTTCATTATCCAACAAAGAATGATAGAACTATGTGTTTCCCTGCCTTCCTCCCCCACCACGAGCACAGGGGTACAGACCATGGCATGGTAAACTGGGCTGTGGAGGTATCATGGCGCTTGTTGGAGTGGATCTTCTCCACATATCCTGTATCCTGGGGCTGGGTACCAGGCAGCAGGGAGCGAGCCTTCTAGGGCAGGACGGGGGGGCTGATGACAAATCCCGATCAGCATTTTCTCAACACAGGCCCCGAGGCCTTGCCCTCCACATGGAAGCTGCCTTTGTCTCATGAGGTCTGAGTGATGCTGCTTTGGGCGCATTGCTCAGGAGACACCTGCTGTGGTTAGCAACATTACAGTCACCCAGGAACAGGTCACCCCGTCCCACGAGAGTTCACTGGGGAGGAAAGAACAGCAGGAGAGACGTGGAGGACTGGGATGGGAGAATAGAGGAGAGGGACAAAGGGAGGGGAGAGGAGGGGGACAAAGGGAGGGGAGAGGAGGGGACAGACTTTTTACCCCTCCCCCCAAGCTCCTGGGATCCTCCTTGCAAAGCCTATTGTCCTGGACTTCTTCCTTCCATTTTCTTTCCTTCCTGCTCCCCTTCCTTCTCTCTCTGCTTCTCCTCCTTCACAGCCTCAAGGAAGCACTTCATCCTAAGGCATCATGGTAAGGTTGTGAACCCTTGGAACACACAATGTTTCAGAAGCACAAGGAACTTACTAGCTAGTTTCCAAACACAGCAATAATTAGATCACTCCAGATAGCTAATATCATGTTTTCAGAAGCCCTGAGTAGCTGATAAGGGAATGTTTGTACAGCTGACCTTAAAAATGTGACAGCTCAGAAGCTCTTGGAGGAACGCCCAGAAAGGCACCAATTATTAAAGGATTTCGCAATGCCGTGTAGAAAGGAGCTTGCGGAATTCTTTGAAAAATACGTTTTCGGTTTTGTAAATCACTAGGCTAGAGCAACTGTGGAATTATTCTTTGGCAGTATAATTACATTTTAATTGTATGGCAATTATGTGTTCAATAGTAATTAGGGGGAAATCCAATAGCCAATCCGCTCGCTCCCACCAGAGTTAAATGTAAAGACTGGCTCCCAGGGTCCAGGCTTTCTGGGTTCTTAGGGCTGATTGAACCCTTCTGTTATACTGGAAGCATGTACAGAGATGGTGAGGACACTCAAATACCCCCAAAGAAACAAGCACTGCCCGTCAGAACCCTGCTAGAGGCTTTTCACAAGCCGTTCTGGGGACAGTTTGGGGGGAAACATTTCCCATTATGCAATCAACTTCTCTGGGACAATTCGGTCCACAGAGAAAAGCAGAAGCATTTTGTAGGGGACTGGGGTGGGTGCAGAAACGCTAGTCAAATTCTCCTAGGATGGTCCCACTGAGAACTATTCCTCCTTTCTTTCTGCTCTAAATGTTAAGTGATTCAGACCAGAAACCACAATCCAGGGCTAATGAGCAGTGAAATGGCCCTTGATCCCAAGGAACCATTGTTCCCTATTTTTGACATTCAACACTGCTCCCTTCTCTTCTGCTTCTGCCATCTGGGCTCTGAAGACTGTAAAACCTACAGACCTCTTCCACCCTGAACTATTTTCCAAAACACTAGCTCCCCAAACGACTGAACCTTTCGCCTGCATTACCATTTGTACCTCTTCCAGGGGACTCCCACCGTGTCTAAGGCCCTCGTTCTGGCTGATGGACAGGTGGGAAGCTGTTCGGAGAACTGAGTCCGCCTTGAAAATGACTCAGTAGTCATTCTAAGTCAGGTACTAACTCATCTCTGTCTGTAAAGAGGAGAGAAGTCAGTCAATTCTGGAGTTAAAGGGAGGGCTGGTGTGAGCATTAGGCAACCAGGTAGATGCAAATAGCAGCAAGGCAAGGTCTGGGCTCCAAAATTCCCTTCTAAAATCCCAGATGGCCCACATCCCAACCAACGAGGAAGCCAATGGCCATGTGTCCTCCTTGGGGAGCCCTCTCCCCCTGCCGCAGTTGGGCATGACCTTGGGGGCACAGGAAAACTCCTGCTTCATGATCTTCTACTGACCTGGATAATGGAGGGATTTCCCCCAGGAAATCTGGAAAACGTTGAACAAATCAGGTGTCTGGGCAAACGCGTTTGCCAATGGCTGTGACTTAAACATCTTTAGCACGGCTGTTTACAAAGAGCCAGCGTGAACTTGGGCCCACACAGGAGATCGCCCAGCTTGCTCCCATGGCCCTCCACCCCCCTTCTGCTCTCTCTCACTTCCACTTGCCTCCTTGTCCCCCTCCAGAGAGGCTGAGTCGCAGCCCCTCAAAATACCACCTGGGAGAAAGCAACTTAGGACACTCTGAGGCCAGATTCAAAATGCAAAGTGATATTTATGGGAAGTGATTACATCTTTCACAAGCTCATAAACCATTTCTCAATAAAACTTTAAGGTAGAAATGTCCCCAGTCCATATTTACGATACTAATATAACTTATCCTCATATTAGTCATTTATTTTTTAAACTTCAGAAACTCCACCCTCCATGCCCCCCACCCCCTCCCAGACTCACAACATACAACATTTTCAGGCTCTTTCCTGAACAATACCTAGAAGATAAATGAAATAAAAGCTTGGAATGTGAGTAATGTGGAAAAGGCGGAAAACAAAATACTACATACTGAAACTAAATCACATCAACAAATCAACTTGTTTCTAAAACAACGGAACCAAATACTAAAATTCAGCTGTCAGATTAACTTAGGAGCTTTGATATATTAGAAAAAAAATCACACAAAACATTGAGAAGGCTTGATCACTAAAATAGATAAGTCAGGATAGAATGAAATAAAGTAGCCCCAGAAAATACCCAGAGAGCTCACAGAAATTGAGTGGTAGGAAAAATAAAATAAAATAAAAAGTGAGGCTCGACAATCAAATATCCAAAGAACTTCACCCCACAATCCTCCCTCAGTGCCCCCCAGTTCTCTTGGTGGACACCCTGCCTGCCTCTGCCATTGTGGCCTGGGGGGCTGGTGGCCACGCCGGGGGCAGCTGTCGGGAGCCCACCACGGTTCCTGTACACTAGCTTCAAAGCTCACAAGACACTGAGGTAGCTGTCAGCCAGCAGAACCTTCCTCTTGAGGGTGTCCTGCTGGCAAGGGGCAGATGGCTAACACGTTCAGGGCTGAGAAAGCACAGCTCTCCCTCCTCCTGTGGGGGAGGGGGGTCTCTCACCGAGGGGCAGGGCCTCACGGTGGCCCCAACTTGGACGCCTGGAGGCTGAGTGCTATGTTAGAGGCCATATTGACAGTGTCGTCACAATGGACTTCAGCCCTGAACTTGCCCATGTCCACCTCCGTCCCCTCCCCCTTGCTTAGTTTTTTCCAGTGTGCAGGCTCCTTCCACAGTGACCCCGCAGCGTGTAGGCCCTCCCCTCCGCTGCCTCTTACAAGCTCTGTATCCCCCTCCGCCACTGCCTTTCTGAGGGTCCCCCTCCCTCCCCTTGTCCCCCGAGCCCCGCGTCCAACTACACGGTGTAGTGCCGGCCTTGTTCGCTGTTCACCCTCAGACATGTCCCGCCTTTGCTGTGTTAACTTCCGGGCTAGGATGCCCTTGCTGGAGAGCACTTCACGGGAGCACGTCTCAGGCCTCCCGTTCATGCATGCAAGGAAACTTGCCCTCTCTCAGCACATGACAACTCCGGGACCAGGGAGGAAGTGGGGGGGGGAGAGGGCAGCACGGTGGCCTGGAGGTTCTAGACGTCACTGCGCATCCTCCTCGCGGGCCACACCACTGCCCATGCTCTGTGCTCCCATGCCAGACCGAGACAGCACCTTGGTGCCCAACAACCCCTAACCACATGTTCCTGAAGTCAGCCACGGGCAGTAGCCCAGCCTGCAAGTCAAGCAGGGAATGCCCTCCCTCCTCCCTAGCCTCTGACTCATCTTCCTGGCCAGGCCGCCCTCTGCCAGGAGGCCCAGGTGTCATGCCCCTTAGAATGCCTGCCCCCAACCTCCCAGACCAGCAAGGCACTGGAAACAGCACCTCGGGGTGAAACCTACTCCATCCGGGACAGAGGCCTGGATCCCTCATGGCCACTGTTGGCACATATGAATAAAAAGACTGAGAAAAGACAGGAGATGGGCACACACTCGTGTGTAACTGGGAGGCTGGAAGCAAGAAGATTGCGTTCAGATCCAGCCTGGGCAAAAGCTTCACATGATCCTACCTCCGCCAATACAGAGCTGGGCATGGTGGGCCGGCCTGTCACCCCAACTACACAGGATGTGAAATAGGACTAAGATCCAGGCTAGCTTACGCATACATGTGAGACCCAAAACAAAAAAGAGTAGGGGTATGACTCAAAAGGTAGAGCACCTCTCAGTACCACCAAAATGAAAGGAAGGAAAGAGGAAGGAAGGAGGGAAGGAGGGAAGGAAGGAGGGAAGGAGGGAAGGAAGGAGGGAAGGAGGGAAGGAAGGAGGGAAGGAGGGATGGAAGGAAGGAAGGAAGAAAGGAAGGAAGGAAGGAAGGAAGGAGGGAAGGAAGGAAGGAAAGGAGGGAGGGAGGGAGGGAAAGAACATCTTATAACTCCAAAGGCACTGAGACACACTGGAGAATTATCATACAGGATTTTCAGCAGTCCTATCAAAATACTATGCAGACAGAAGGTTCTACATGACCACACTGCTATAGAAAATTCTGCTTCCCAAAGCCTGTCTCACTTTGGAAATGCACACACTTGTCACACCGGTCCTGCATGCTCCTCTGGAGGCCAGTGCATCTCCCAGTAAGTAAAGGTAATGGTCACGGGAAGGAAATGAACTACAAAACTGAGAGCCAAAAGGGGCCTAGAAATCCCCTAGTGGGAGACTCCTGTTCAGGACAAAGTCAAGGGCCTGAAAAATATGACTACTTGTCCAGACCAGCAGTTGTTCAGAGCCGACCTGTCCACCTCCCCCCACCCCAGCCTGCCCAGCCTTGGCCTTCCAGGTGGCTCTGAACCAGCAGCTGCTCCCTGAACCCAACACTGAAGAATCGGAGGGAAATCTCAGCAGACCTGCACACAGCAAGCAAAGCCTTTCAAAGGCAGATCTCACCCAACCCCAGCCTCGGAAGACATCATAGTGGATTTTCTTTTTTTGTTTTGTTTTTAGAAGAAGCAGCCAGAATGGCTGCGCACGTCTGCTCTCTTTGAAAAGCCACAGAAACCACAGTGGGAAGAAATACACCAGAGGGCTTGCTGCCAGGGGAGAGGGAGGACCAGTCTCCGAGCAGCCCTGGCCGGAAGGGCACAGATTGTTCCCACGGTCGCAAACACATTCGGCTTTTACAAGACATGGGTGTGATCCTGGCCTTCAGCTCACGAGGGACGCGGGAGGCTGGGCTACAGGGTAGTTATAAACAGGCGCTCGGTTAATGTAGTGTCATCTCCAGTGCTCAGCCTGGGCGACAGACAAGTGACAAGAAATGGCACAGATTTAATGGAAGCTGAACAGAGCTTGCTTTTCTCTCTTATGACACTTGAAGTTCAATGAGGTTTGCACGAGATTTATATTTTCAATTTAAACCCAAACCACCAGTTTCATTCTGCATTTGTCACAATAGGTATCTGGGTTAGGGCCTCCGCTGTTCAAAACCAAGATGCCACGTTTCAGACCTCAGGGCTGAGGGCCCCCAGAATCTCCCAGCTCACCAGCTTCTGGCTCAGTATGAGCTGACTGTAGTGGCTAAGGGAGCCCCTGAGGATACTTGGACAAATGGCTCATAGAGCGCCTGGAGATCCCAGGAGCCATGTTTTCTGGAAGCCAGGCAGGACCGCGGGCCTCAGTGCCAAGCCTCACGCCTGTTCTCATTGCATCACCGTGCTCCCCTGCTGCTCCTCCTCCTCCAGGGCCAGCCGTGAGGAAAACCACGGAGATGTCCTCAGATGGAAGGACCGCGACACAGCTTTTTATCAGCGGCAAGGGTGGCGAGACCTTCGGGAGTGATTTACCAGGCTGCAGAGCTCTTTGCCGGGCAGGAGCTCTGTGCGGCACTCGTGGGAAATGAAAACAACATGCCCCAGGCCAGGGATGAGATGGATCAGGTGGCCTTTACCGAGGTGTAGATGCAGAATTAGCTTCAGGGAAGAAACACAGAACAATAATGGAGAGGAGGGAAGCACGAGACCATCTCAACTGGCAGGGAAAACATATTTAGCAATGCTCCAAGGCACACAGCCATGAGACAGGTTTTGGCAAATGGAGAGCAGTGAGCTTCCTGAATTGGAAAAAAGTTTTATACCAGACAGAGGAGTCAATCTCCCTCTCCTGGTGGGAGAGCTGTCGGTGTTCTTGGTTGTAATCATGAGGAGAATGCTCCTTTCGAGTGAGTGGTTCATGTCTGTAACCCTAGCTGCGTGGGAGGCTCAGGCCTGGAGAGCTGAGGTTTGAGGCCAACCCAGATGGAAAGCCTGATAGATCCCTCCAACGTGACGTGCAGTGTGTGTGTGTGTGTGTGTGTGTGTGTGTGTGTGTGTGTGTATTCAAATAGAGGCCAGCTATCATTTAAGTCAATCTTACCAGAAAAAAACAACCAGAGATGCTTTGGTTTAGTAGATAGGAAGGCACACTTCAAGGTCATGGGAATGCAACATTCAGTCTAGAATAGACTAAGGATGAGTGGGTCAGGTCTTTCAGAGCTGGGCACACTTGTAATTGTAGCTATTAGGAGGCTGAGATCTGAGGATCACTGTTCAAGGCCAGCCTGGGTAGAAAAGAACATAAAACTCTATCTCCAATTAATCATCAAAAAGCTGCAAGTGGAGCTGTGGCTCAAGTGGCTGTGCTCTAAAAAAAGCTAAGGAACAGTGCCCAAACTCTGAGTTCAAACCCCAGTACCAGCATACACACACACACACACACACACACACACACACACACACACACACACACACACACACACACACACACACATACACACAGAAAAGTGGAGCTGTGGCTCAAGTGGGTGCTCAAGGTCAGCACCCAGGACCAGAGTTCAAGTTGTAGTACCTGCAATACATACATATACATACACACACACACACACACACACACACACACACACACAGAAAAGTGGAGCTGTGGCTCAAGTGGGTGCTCAAGGTCAGCACCCAGGACCTGAGTTCAAGTTGTAGTACCTGCAATACATACATACATACATATACATACACACACACACACACACAAAGCTGTGTCTCACTTTACTTGCTCCCTGGGACAAATGTGTGCAGAATGAGGAGTCAGGAAGGCAGGGTTGGTGTTCTGAATGGCACAGCGCATTCTGAAAGGCCACTGTGTCCACCAAGGCTGACCAGGTGAATGCCCATGCAGGTGGTTCCTGCCTGGGAAAGGAAACAAGTGGTCTACAAACCCGGCAAGCCCTGCTAGCAGCCGCGGCCAGCCCGGAAGGGCAGCTGGGCCCTCTTTCCCAGGGCTCCAGGCAGGCATCCAGCCAGGAGCCCAAGCCCACGCCCAGGAGAGTCTCCCTGAGGCTTGGAGTCGGGGGAGACAGAGACCATCAGAAGAGACCAGGCCTACAGACTTCCACAAAGGGCTTCTGAAAGGAAAATACACATACTGATTTCCTGTATTTAAAGTAGCGTCTGCACATTTTGCATGTTTGATGCTAGAGAAGGAAATGGCAAACGAGGGAAGCGAGGATGGGGCCAGCCCCCGGGCTGGCGGCTGACGGTGACAGCACCCTTTAAACCCACAAAACCTCTGCCAAGCCATTGCCCAGAACACATGTCGTTCTGAGACCGACATGAAAAAGTCAAGATCTGCTTTGGAAAAGGGATTTTTGATTCACTGAACTGGATGATTATTCTAGAAATACAGCCTGCAGGTATCTCTGCCTGAGGAAACCCAGCAGCCAGATGGAGGCTGCCAGACCACCGGGCCATGGCAGCGGAGACCTGCAGGCACAGCTACTACATTGCAAGATCATGCTAAGGCCTTGGAGCACAGGCCTAAGCAAGCGTGAGGCTCTGGGTTCAAACCCCAGCACCCTGCACAAAAAATAGCCTCTTTGAGGGCAAGGGGCATGGTTTGGGTAATAATGCTAAGTTGGGCCACATAACACCCTTTAAATCCTGATTTCTGTTTCTATGTATTCAAAACTTGCAGAACTCCTTGAGAAAAGTATATATATATATATAATTTAAATCATAAAAATTGAAATCTGAAAACAAAAGCTGATAGTTTTCTTGGGGTAAAGAACTAAGACATTGCAGAGAGCTGGTGGCTCACATCTGTAATCCTAGCTTCTAAAGAGGCTGAGATCTGAGGATTTCAGTTCAAAGCCAGCCCAGACAAGAAAGTCGGTAAGACTTTTCATCTCCAGTGAACCACCAAAAAGCTAGAGATGAAGCTGTGGCTCAAGTGGTAGAGTGCCAGCCTTGAATGAAAAAGGGGAGAAGGAAAGGCCTGGGTTCAAGCCCCAGTTCTGTCACAAGTGCACATGTGTGGGCAAACACACACACACACACACACACACACACACACACACACACACACAAATGAAGATACCAAAATGGGAAATGTGGGATCTGTTTTCAAGAGCAGAGAATCAAAAATGAGTGAGAGTAGAGGGCTTTGCAAAGTAAAATTATATTGGAGGCCCGTCAGGATTCCCTGCTTACTTACACAGGTTTCAGAGAGGACCTGTTTGCTCCCAGGCACCGGACTTGCTATTCTGGTGCATTGCATGGGCAAGGTGCCCTTGGCGAGGGGTCCTGTGCGTGAGCAAGCTCCCCTGCGATGCGCCTGGTTGACAACTGGCAGTTAATAAGTGCAGTTCTCCATATGGAGCCCTCCCCCACGGAGCTCCTGCAGACGTGGGCATTTGCACAGCCTCCAAATACTGATGCAAAGGCCCTCACCCCTTCCATTAAATTTGTTTTCTGTTTTTGTTTTTGTTTTTATGCCCATACTGGTGCTAGAACTCAGGGCATGACTGCTGTCCCTTAGATTTTACACTCAAGGTAGTGTGTTACTGCTTGAGCCAGACTTCCACTTCTGGCTTTTTGTTGGTTCATTAGAAATAAGAGTCTCACAGAATTTGAACCTCAGTCCTCAGTTCTCTTGAGTAGCTAGGATTATAGATGTGGACCACCAGTGACAGGTGTTCAAGGTGCTGGTCCTGGGTGCTGAACTCAGGTCCTGGGCACTGTCCCTGAGCTTCTTTTGCTCAAGGCTTGTGCTCTACCACTTGATCCACAGCTCCACTTCTGACTTTTTGATAGTTAATTAGAGGTAAGAGTCTCACGGACGTTCCTGCTCGGGCTGGCTTAGAACCACGACCCTCAGATCTCAGCCTGCTGAGTAGCTAGGATTTTAGCCATGAGCCACCTGCACAGGGTGTCTTTAACTGGCTGGTGACCCGAACTTAAGTTGTTCCTCTCAGACTCATCTTTTTTGTGGTCTGACTCTCCTCACAATGCATAACAGTAGCTACCACCCAGTGGGGCTGTACTGTACTGTGTCTGTGGCATGTTACACACATTCCTTCAATTAACTGTCACAAACCCCATAAAGAGTACCCATGCTTGGTAGGCCAAGTACTGAAACAGAGAGAGTAGATAAATTGCCCAGGCTCACACAGCTCAGAGACAGAGCTGGGACCAGTTCCCAGCCCCAGGTGTGAGAGATGCCCCCACAGCACCCCTGCTGGGGAGTGGGGGAATAACACCGCATTGAGGGAAGGGCTTGGAGAACGCGGGCAGGGAAGCCCAGAGTGCATGGCTGAGTGACACTTTTCCCCTTACAGATGGAGATTTGTTAACCCAGTCATCTTGCTCTCACCTTTGGCCTCTTGGCCATTGTTCCAGAGCAGCCTGCCCTGCAGGTTCAAGTGCTCAGGTAGGTCTGTTTTGTCTCCTTTTGTGCAGAAGGCACAAAAGTAGCCCCAGTTGAGAGGAAACCGAGGGGGGCATGGGGGGTGGGGTATGCCCACACAGCAGCCACTCGCCAGACGGGCTAGAGGATGTTCGGAACTTGGCGCATCCAAGCTGAACTGCGTTGTCATGGAGAGTAGGCATGGTGGAGCACACCTGTAATCCCAGCTTCTCAGGAGGTGGAGAGAGGGGAATCACTTGAGGCCAGTGCAGGGAAAGTTAGCTTCTCAAAAACAAAACCTGAGCCCAGTGCAGGGGGTATGGTCCAAGTGGCAAAACACTTCCAACACAATACCCTGGGTTCCGGGCCAATTCCAAGTATGTCAAACAAACAGAAAAGAAGAATGTAAAGTATCTCACCAATAACTTCCTTCTATTGCTTAAGTGACATTTAAGTTACTACTGGGTTGAATAAAAGGCGTGACTGAAAGCAGTTGCACTTGTTCCTTTGTACATGTTTAGTATGGCTCCCCCCAAAAATCTTAAGTTACCACGGTAGCCCACATTTGGGGTTTAAAATCACATTTCTCCTGAAGGGCACTGGAGCACATGGACAAAATACAGAAGCAAGTTGGCATCGTACCTTCCAGAATCTTCTGGGCCTCAGAGGGTTAGAGCTCTAGAAGGAGCCACACAGAGGAACCTCAGGACAGAATGGGGATGATGCTTTTGTATGAAACTCCAAAACATCCAGACGGCGTGTGTTAAATTGCTAGCACTCATAAGGCTCCAGTGAAGAATCGGTAGCAAATTTTAAGGAGATGCATGGGTGACACTGGAACCAAATGGAAGCCGTAAAATAATTGGCTAGGTGGCGTGGTTTGGAGGCAGGGCTCTGGCATTCCTGGATAGGCCTACAGGTCTGGGCTCTGCCCCTCCAGCTGCCCGCCACGGCGCAAGGCAGCGCGGGGCCCCTGTGGGCAGGTGGTTGGGCCTGCTGGCACCCCAGAGGCCCAAGGGGAAGGAGATCAGCGCCCTTGCCCCTCTTGGGCTCTGCCGGCCAGGCTCCGGGCTGTGCGGCCATATCCCCTCCCCAGGGTCCCTGCTCCTGTCGATGGCCACCCCTGGATCACCATCCCCACCCTCAGCCAGGGAAGCCTGAGTCCTGCCCGGGGGTCAACCGCCTTCCTCATGTTCTTCACTGAGTTCTATCAGCCCCATTCCCAGGGTCCTGAGCAGGGGAGGCAAACGCACACACAGGTTCCCTGGGGTGAATTCAGCCATGCCTCTGAAAGGGGAAACCGACCACACAAATTCTGGAGCATTCTGAGAGCACCATGCAGAGAGCGCCCTGGGAGGCGGGCAGGGAATGGGCCTGGCCGGGGAGGGGCAGCGGCCGCCAGCCCGGAGTGTGCAGGCCTCCAGCTCCCTGCCCGCTGCTCCCACCCGTCCTGACAACTCCACTCCTGTCTCCGTCCTTCCCCAGCCCTTCCCCGCCGCTCATGCTGGAAGTGGCCGCTCGGGTCCCTGAGGTCTCCCTGCGCTGTCCCACGTTTGTGCTCAGTGTCTCAAAATCGCCTTCTCTCGGTTGTGTTCCTCTTCTCCTGATGCAGCCCCCTCCCCTCCTCCCCTGCTCACCACCAGATGACCAGATGGAGGGTGGGGAAGTTGCTGAGACCAGCAAAGAGGTCACAGCCCCCTTCCCTACTGCTGGCTTCCACCATCGAGCTACGCTGTGACCTCTCCTTCCCGACCTCTCACTTCCAGCCCCCTCCCCAGCACCCCTCCCCCCTGCAGACCACCCCACCTCTGAACTACACAGAGGGAGAGACAGAGGCAGAGGGTCAGAGAGAGAAAACAACAGGCAAACAGAGAGACCAGACAGAGAAAAAAAGACAGAGACAGACATCGAGAGAAAGAGAAGACAGAGACATGCACAGAGAAACAGATGTACAGAGAGGACAGAGACACAACGAGGGAAACAGAGAGAGGCAGAGACATGCAGAGAGACAGAAAGAGAAACACAGAGGCAGATAGAGAAAGCAAGAGAACACAGAGACAGAAGCAAGCAGAAAGACAGAGACAGAGAGAACCAGAGAGACAGAGACACAGAGAGAAACAGCAGGGAACAGAGAGAGAGACAGACAGACAGAGAGACAGAGAGAACAGAGAGACAGAAAGACAGAGAGACAGAGAGAAACAGCAGGAAACAGAGAGAGAGAGAGAGAGACAAAAAGACAGAGAGAGAGAGAGACAGAGAGACAGAGCGTGCACACTGGGAGTGCCTACAACCTCCTCCTGCCTCCTGCAAAGGCCCTGGGCCTCCTCTTCAGTCATGGCCTCCATCTTCCTGTTCTGGGAGCGGCTCCCCTCCCCTCTCCCTGCAGCCCGCAGCCCTACTTCCACCTTCCACAAACTGCAGTCTCTCCTGCCTTGCTTGGCATGCCTGCTCTCTCTCTCTCTCCCTCTCTCCCTCTCCCTCTCTTTCTCTCTCTCCCTCTCTCCCTCCCTCTCTCTCTCTTCCTGTCTCTCTCTCTGTCCCTCTCTCTCTCTCCTTCTCTCCCTCTCTCTGTCTCTCTGTCTCTCTCTCTCCCTCTCCCTCTCTCTTTCTCTCTCTCCCTCTCTCCCTCCATCTCTCTCTCCCTCTCTCTCTCCCTCTCTCTCCCTCCCCCCCCCTCTCTCTCCTTCCTTCTCATCTGCATAACCTGTGCTTGACCATTTCTAGAGTTAAAGTCCAGCTGCCCCGCGCCCCCTTCCTGCCGCGGCTCTCTTCCCTCGCTCTCCCCTGGCCTCAGGCTCCGCACTCATCCACTCCTCTCACAGACCGTCCAATTTGCCAAGCTTCCTGGAAGTGAACATGGAGCTGCCCTTCCTCCAAACAGCCCCCTGCAACCCCCCACTCCCCTAGCCAGGGCCCTTCGTGAACCTGCTTTCTGGACATGGCCTTCTCCTGCCGCACCCCACCGCCCTTCCCAGTTCTGTGGTCTCCCTCAGAAGAGGGCTGGGCTGGCTGCTCTGCGCTGATGCCCCAGGCTCCCCGGCCTTCCAGGGCTCCTCCGCCTCCTCTCCTTCCCAAATGGCTGGAGCCCAGTCGTCCAACAAGCACCAAGGCCTCTGGGCCATCGGAGGTGCAGCCAGCGCTGGGGGCTGGGCGTCCTCCTGCATCCATCCATCTACATGGCTCTCTCTCACTCTGGCCCACCCCAAAACTCTGCCTCCCCCCAAGACTTGCCACCCTCACTCCAGCACACCAGCCACAGCGGCACAAACAAGGAAACCTTCCATCTGTGCCAGACCCAGCGTTTCTAAGCCCTTCTCCCCACAGGACCAGGTCTTGTAATGGTTAGGGAGACCTCCTCACCCCATGCTTCCTCCTCAACCCCCCATACCCCCCAAGGTAGGGTGTTTTCACTCTTGTCTCAGCCTCTTGTCCGAGGAAGTCCAAGGGAGCTCCCCAAACACAGCTGCTTCCTTGTTCGTTTTCGCGTGCACAGCTGTAAGTGTCCATGCCCGTCCTGCGGCCATCTCCCCACTGCCCTGTCCTGTGGCCATCTCCCCACTGCCCTGCATCTGGCTGCCCCCAGCCTGTGAGGGAGGCGTGCCCGTGCACCACAGACCACCCACTCTGATAGCGAGTGGATGGATGCTTCCAATGGCTGGTTACCCAGTCTTGATGGGACCCACAGGAATCCATTACTGCCACAGTTGATGTCACCATTTCCTGGAGAAACTCAGAAACAGTCTCTCACATCTCCTTTCAACCACAGCAGAGAGTCCCGCTGGAAGCAGAGACTTCCTCCCTGTTCCAGGCAGGGTCTGCATGTGATGTGCAGAACACGGTCCAGCCCCGGCATGCGGGCTCTCTGGCCTGCAGGCCCTGCCCAGGCTGCTCTGCCCTTGCTACCAGTGGCAGTGGAGAGCCAGCCGCTTACACTTCCTGCTGCCCAGGTGTGCAGCTCCTCCACGCACTCGGGAACAAGAATGGGTGGGGCACGTGCTAGTGCAAGCCCACAGGCCACACATAGCCAGGCTCGGCCAGCGCGGTCAGTAGAGCTCCCAGGCAGGCCCAGCAGCTCCCACAGAAGACACAACACCCACCCACCCCCCATTCCCACCTGGGCCCCAAAATCCTTTTCATCCCAGACCCAGGCGCCCTCCTTCTGGTGATGAAACCTGCGCAGGCTCTTCCTGTGTGCCCTCTGGGAGTCTAAACACCATCAAGACAATGTGTGCTAATCCAGCCAGATTTGTCTGCTCCTGTGACATCCGCTCCTATGTTGTTGTTTTGGTTAACAGAATATAACATTAAAATTACTTCTGGTCACACACAAAAATGTGCCCAGCCCAAATCTCAGGATCACAGCACAACTCACTAAATATAATCCATTTCTCTCCAGGTCCATCTCACCTCTCTGTGGATGGAACCCAAGGAGTAGGGTAGATTGTCAGAGCAGAGGAAGGCTCTGATGTGGGCATCCCTGGGACAGGCCCTAGGACAGACCCCGGTCCATTTCTGCATGTCTTCTGGTTGCTACACCAAACAGTTCCAAACCTGCTACATCCCTCATTTCCCATCATGGGTGTTTGCTCTTGCAAACGCCTGCTGATAACTTCTTTTAGCATCAGAATTTGTCAGTGTTGTCTGTGGAGCTGTAACAAAATACCTAACCACAGACTGAGTGGATTAAAAACAAGACTTTTTTCTCTCACAGTCTCAAGATCAAGGTGTCTGGAATATTCCTTGCTTGCAGTGAGCAAGTCCTCGCTGCTTCTTTCCTGTGTACATGCATCCTGGATGTCTTTCCATGTACCCAAAGTTCCTCTGATAAGGACATGGATGAGATTGGATTAGTGTCATCTTAAAATGATCACCATTGTGATCTGTCTCCACACAGACTCACATGCTGAGAGACCTGAAGACAAGGCTGCGATGTATGAGATTTGTGGGGACAGAACTCAGCCCATAACGGATGCCATTCTGTCACAGATTCATCTCTAGGATGAATTTCTTCACCTCTTGGACCCCAGATTCCACCTCTTCCAAACGCAGGTCAGACACCATCTTCAGGGAAGGGCAGCACCTGGAAGTTCAGTGAGGCAAGGTATCTTGATGCCCAGCCCAGCTTGGTCTCAGTTCCCATCTTTGTCCATCTGTGGACGTGAGACTGAGCCTTGGGCACTTGCAGGAGGGTACATTGCAATGACAGTGACAGGTCTGGGGCACACCCTCTCCCCTGGCCTCTGACCCAACCGGTGACACCAGCAGCTTCAGGAGTGTGCTGTCCAGAAATGAGGAAGCCCAGAGGAAAATGGCTTCACTTTATTTTGACAACAGCATTGTATTTACATTCCTGGTCTAAAGAGAAAAATACAGACATGATTTCAACTTCCTGTGACAGAAAGTTTGATAGCTAGGCGCTAGTAGCTCATGCCTACAATCTTAGCTTCTCAAGAGGCTGAGATCTGAGGAATGTAGTTTGACACCAGCCCAAGCAAGAAAATCTGTGAGACCTTTATTTCCAATTAACCACCCCAAAGCTGGAGGTTGGGGGGTAGTTCACGTGGTAGAGTGTCAAACTTGCACAAATAAGCCAAGGAGAGCATCAGGCCCTCAGTATAAGTCCCAGCATGTGCGTGAGGGCATGCACTCACACAGACACACAGACACACAGACACACACACACACACACACACACACACACACACACACACACACACACACTTAATAGCAGCAATCCTTGCCCACTTTGCAGTCACTAAAATGTTAAAGAGCTCTCCCCCACCCCCATCCCTTGGTTCTCCTCCTGCCTTCCATTTCTCAGCTGCTATTTTAAAGTTCACTTTCCCATGTTTTCAGTTTCTTCTTCTCCTCCAGGTTAAATATAGATCCACAATTAACATATTGCCACTTAACAGATCTATATTTACCATCATTATTTATGTCCAGCCACCTTGTACTTTTATAAACTGAGAAAAGATTTTTTTAACCAACTAATTAAGAATTCCTTTAAGACTGTTTCAACCAAAACTCTACTTTTCTGAAACATCTTACCCTATTTCCTCCAATGACCCGCTTTGTGTTCACTTTACTTTGATCATGCAGAGAGGACTCTGAGAAAATAGAATCATCATTTAACAAATAATACGGTTTTCCTTTCTCTTAGCCAATGGAGGGAGCTGTGACAGCGGTGGGCTCTGAACCGCATTTCTCTCTCTGACCTATTTCATTTTATTTCTACCTTTCAACAAATCCTCTGCCTGGATTCCATCCCACATGCATTAGCTCAGAATGTTTCCTTTTACATGTCCTGCAGTTTGTCCCATGAAAGTCCAATCTGCGCCTTGTGAGATGATTCCCTGACTATTCCAATGGTGCCACCAAAGAGTTGATCTGTGTCTGCCTTAGTTTTGTTTGTTTTTTGGTGGGGGGTGAGGGGTGTGCATGTACACAGGGGTGTACTCACTAGTACTGGGGCTTAAATGCAGGGCCTGGATGCTGTCCTTTAGCTTTTTTTTCACTCAAGGCTAGTGCTCTACCACTCTAGCCACAGCTCTACATCTGGTATTCTGCTGATTATTGGAGATAAATGTCTCATTGACTTTTCTGTTCTGGCCTGATTTTGAACCTCGATTCTCAGGTCTCAGTCTCCTGCATAGGTAGGGTTATAGGTGTGAGCCACCAATGTCTGTCCTCTTTTGAATCCTTGGTTCTAGGAATTACAGAGACCCACACTCTCCAGACTAAACTGATTTCTCTCCTTACCACAGACCTGGCAAGGGCCAGGACTACAGGGAACTTCCCTCCTGACTTGAGTGATTCATTGATGGCTAGAGCAACGTTTGAGGGACGTGCCCCAAGTTCATGGGTCATTCCTTTCATGACCCTGAGAACAAAGGGAGCCTCAGCCTTCCCAGTATCCCCCTTGCTGGGTTTCTACGGACACATGTCCAGTGGCACACAATCTAGTTTGCAACATCAAAATTCGTTAAGTAAATGCATGAAGGAATGAAGGAATGAACAAGAAGTCTACCCCTTTGTGGACATGGGCCTAGAACTCTATCTGACAAAATCCTGTGGTCTCTGGGTTTCTTCTCAGCAACTGGGTTGATGGCCCCTCTGGTTTGGAGCGAGCCCATATCTCTGCTTTATCATTCAGGGTGCGGTCTGGGCCCAGACACAGGCTCTGTATGCCCCAGCTCTTCCTTCATGGGCACAATGGGAAAGGTGCAGCCACTCATTAACAGCCACAAGAGACAGCCTCCAATGGGACGGTGGGCAGAACTTGAGAAAATGAACCAACCTCAAATGCCAGCCACAGACATCATTCTGACAGCAGTTTCCCATTTTGTGTTAACGCAAAGGTTGTTTTCAGGTGATATTTCCTTCCTGCTTTGGTATAGCTGATATTTATTACGACAATTTCCTCCTGAACCTCTCTAAACTTCTTATTCTATATTTGTAAACCTTGGTGATAAAAAGAATGCAGTTTGACCAGTATTAAGTTTTTCCAAGTCCTGAGCCATCACCTGGATTGCCAAAAAAAAAAATTACAAAGCAAAGAAGGTGGTGTCTGCAGCACCACCACAAGCACAGCGGTCAGCCACAGAGACACAAAGTGTCCTGGTGGAAGTTAGGTTGTGGTTATACCACGTAACCACAGGGAACTTACTGTCGTGGCCATAACGTGTCTGTTAATGAGCAGACAGGGTTGTAGGGAACAGGGCTTATGAGTCATTATCCACAATTTTTATTCCCTCTGGAAAACATATGAGATGAGACTACAGGATTTATGTGGTATTCTTTTTTCTTTTTTCTTTTTACTTTTTTCTTTATTCTATATTATATTCTTTGCATCATTCTGTGTGTGTGTGTGTGTGTGTGTGTGTGTGTGTGTGTGTGTGTGTGTGTGTGTGTGTGTATGTGCCAGTACTGGGACTAGAATTCAGCCTGAACACTGTCCCTTTGCTTTTTTGCTCAAGGCTAGCACTCTACCATTTGAACCATAGTTCCATTTCCAACTTTTTGGTGGTTAATTAGAAATGAGAGTCCCGCAGACTTTTCTGCTTAGGCTGTCTTCTGTCTTAACCAGAATCTTCAGACCTCAACCTCCTAAGTAGCTAGGATTACAGGCACGAGTCACAGCCTCCAGGCTTTGCATTGTTCTTAAAACTATAATGGAGCCATGATTAGCAGTTTTCTTAATTTCCTTCCCAGGACACTGGACCCCCCTTGTCCTAGTTGATCTCTGCCAGCTCATTCGTTTGGAATGCCCCAGACGATCTATGGAAACCATGCACCTCTCTTACCTGTGGCATGACAAAAATCCACAGGCTGGACTTGGTATTCTGCTGGTACAGTTGTGGGGAAACAGACACCCTTGTGCATTTCTGGTGAGGATATACATATGGTGTAACCTCGTGAAAAGGGATTTGGAAATACCAAATACCAAAAAAAAAATCTGTGAATTTAGACTCTGGCACAAATATCTCTAAGTATTTACCCTGAAGATATGCCTCTAACTTCATAAAAATCTAGATGTATGAGTTAGTAGGTAAAAGAAATAAGAGATTACCAAAATGTCCAAGCAAAGAAATCAGTTGACTCAAAGGAATTAATTAGGTAAAACATGGCACGTGCATAAAATGGAATGGTAGGCAGCTGTAAAAAGATCGGGGTGTGTATATGTGTTTCCTGTTCTGTCAGGTGAGAAAGATGAAAAGCAATGAGACCCCAGTAGTGGTGAGCACTACCTATTGCCAGATCTTGGTTTCTAAGGCAATTATTTTTCTAAGGCTATTATTCAGGAAAAGGGTCAGGGATCATTTAGAGGAAATCGCTGACTCTAAGAGTAGGAAAAGAAATATCCAGAGAAGTTGGGAACATTTGTAATGCTGGAAAGCAAGAAATTGCTCAGAAACAAACAATAAATACACACACACACACACACACACACACACACACACACACACAGAGGGTATATCATCAGGCCCCAGGAGGCAAATGAAAGAGTCCTAATGACTACAGCTGCATGACCAGAGAAGGGGATATAGTAATATTGGAATCCAAGTATAAAACAAATACTCAGAAGCCTACAATGGTATAAGTAAATAACTGATAAATAATGAGCGGGAATAGACAAATCTTTTTCATAGGCCTCTGGGTAGAGTACTCAAGAAAAGAGATGGAGAGGAGAGAAGAGGAGAGGAGAGGAGAAGTCATAACCCACCAAGGTTAGCAATGACCAAGAAGATACTATTACAGAGTCTATAGATGTTAAAAAGATGATAAGGCACTACCATTACAAACCTATGCCTTCAACATGACAACATAAGTGAATGGACAAATTGCTAGCAGACAGGGGCTATTAACACATACTCAAGAGAACATAGCCTGGGCCATGGTCTGGTAGTGCACATTTGTAATTCCAGCACTTTGAGACCAGCCTCAGTTACACAGCAAAACCCTGACTCAAATAGTAATAACAATAATAACCTGAAAATGCCTCTGTCAGTTAAAGAAATTGAGCTAGCAGTTTAAAACCTTCCCACAAAAAATAAGAGAGAAAAGAGAGAGAGAAAGCGGAAAGGAAAAGGGAAGAGAAAAGAAGGGAGGTGAGGGAGAGGGGAACAGGGGGTAGGAGAGAACGAGGGGAGGGGTGAAGAAGGGAGGGAAGGGGAGAGGTGGGAAGGGGAAGGGAAGAGAGGAGATGGGGGAGAAGGGAGAGAGGTCCCAGAACTCAAGCTAGCACCAGCAGGTGAAGACCAAGCCTTCAGTACATGAGAGATTAACTATTTCTAGGCAAAGGTGTCTTTGGGATAAAAATGGTCACTCACATGTGCGTCTCCTTCCCTGGCTCTGTCGTATTTCTTCACTTGGTTCTCGTGGGCGCAGCAGTCTCTCTCATCTAGAAAGCAGACGATGGACGGATGACAAAGAATCACACAGGATTTCTTCCTGGTTGTATTTGCAGTTGCTTCTAGAATTGCAGGATGACAACAAGGATACTTTTGATGAACTTTGTGCTGTATAGAAATGGGACTGTTAGAACTCAAGGGGAAAGTGGTGAACAAGTACAGCCGTGGTGCCCACTGGACACGGGGTTAAAAGCGTACAATACAGCTTGCCGGTGGAGACGGGAGGGAGGGACTGAGAGGGACAGGAGGATCCTGTACTCATTACCTGACTACGCAGCTGTAACCCCCTGTATATCACCCTTCTAATAACAATAAAATGCATTTAAAAAAAAAAAGAAAGAAACGTGACTGTTAGAACCAGAGAGGGCTGATAACTTTCCACCAACGTAGTCAGAGAATGTAGGGTTTCCTTTCTATCTGCCAAATGTTGATGAAGCTCCTTTACCAGCTATCCAATGCTGTGTGACAGATAATCACAAATGTAGTAGCTGAAACAACATAAGCTGATGATGTCACAGTGTCTGCAGTCAAGAGTGTGGGTGTGCCTTTGATGAATTCCCGGTAGCCAGACGCCGGCCAGGGCTGTGTTCTCATCTGAAGGCTGAAGAGAAGAAGGAAGTGCAGTCTGCACTGGCATGTCGTTGAAAGAAAGCCAGTCCTTGTTGGTTGCTGGATCGAAGGCCTCCATTTCTCATGGGTTCTGGGTAAGAAGCTGCTGTAAGACCCTTGTCACCTGGCTCTCTCCATGTGGCTCTTCCTCAGAGTCAGCAGGGAATTGTTCGACAGCACAATTAAGACCAAAGTTGCAAGTCTTGTGTGGCCTCATCCCTATTTGTTTGGCTATTTTCTCCTAGGTAGAAGCAAGGGACTAAGTCCAGCCTGCACTGAAAAGAGGAGAGTCAGGTAAGGTTGGAATGATTAGGAAGTGGGGCCATTTTGAACATCCTGGAATCTTTATCACCCTCCAAAATCAGATGTATCTGCAAGATAGATAGATAGATAGATAGATAGATAGATAGATAGATAGAGCCTTCAAGTTCTTAAAAGGCCCTAGCCAGGGTCAGGACATAAGCAGTAGCAACAGGGGTGGTGATGGTTATGGAAATGGCCTTTGACCTACTGCTTAGGGAGCACCACAGGCCGGCATCCCAGGGACCATCCCTCTGGGTCCTCCCGACTCTCGTAAAGTCTTCCCCCTGTCAAGGCCTGAGCATCGTGTGGAACTAACACAAGATCATCCCTGACAGATCTGAAGGCCTGCATCAGGCCACTTTCCTTTTGGCTCAGCATTCCATTGGCCGGGCCAGATATTGGTAGACCACCGCAGCCTGACACACATCCTCCCCTAGCCTGCTGCTTGCTTCCCATCTTTCCATAGATCAGAACTTCCTGGTATCCCCCAGGCTCTCTTCCTGACTCTTGGTCCTTCACCTCAATGTATCTTTAGCATGCAAATGCTACCTTGGGCATCTTAGAGGACCGATACTAAATTAAGGAAATGAGAAGGGAGAAAGGAAGATCAATATTAATTCTGTAGGTCCAGAACAGCTGTGGCTTGATCCAGCTGTGGTGAGGTATCATGGCAATCTGGCTGGGTGCCTGGCGCAAAGATTCCCTCTGATCTGTGTGCCTCCACGGGATGGGCAGCAGTGGTAGAGAGTGGGCAGCATCCTGGGGTGCTGCCGGGAAGAAGGGACTCCTGGATCCTGCCTTTCTTTTTCTTTTACTTTTTTCTTTCTTTTTTTGCTGGTCCTGGGGCTTGAACTCAGGGCCTGGGCTCTGTCCCTGAGCCTCTCTGTGCTCAAGGCTAGTGCTCTACCACTTGAGCCACAGCACCACTTTTGGCTTTTTCTGCTTATGTGGTACAGAGGAATCAAACCCAGGGCTTCATGCTGTTCGGCAAGCACTCTACCACTGAGCCACTTTCCCAACCCGATCCTGCCTTCCTGACCACAGAAAGCAGACAGGCTGCCAAGGAAGCTGCCTCTACTGAGTGTCTGTATGTGTCTCCTGACTGGCTAAGTCAGGAAGGACATGAAGTCTGGTGCAGTGTTGCAGCACACTGAGGTGTCAGGACAATCCGACTCCAGTTTCTCAGCCTCAGCGGCTTGCCCAAACCTCTCTCCCCCATCAACCTCATCACAGTACCAGACAAAACATCTCCTCTCTCTCCATGGTGACAATGCTATCTCTCTTTTTCCTGTGCACATCATCCTGGGCTCACTAAACTTCAGGGTGCATAATCTTCAGGGGGTTACAGCAGAGGTCAGGTAGAAATAGCTGGATTCTGGCCTACAGTGGAGAGGCTGGTCTCGGGTGCATAACTCAAGCTTTGCTCCAATGACAAAGGGCCAGGAGGCTAGACCTAGCCTTGGAATAAATATCTCTGTCAGCAGCAGTGGGGCAGGAGAACCTTGCCAAGGCATTTAGTGTTTTGCCCAAGGGTGACTTGATTTGTACCCCAAGCTTCTGCAAACTGGACAGACTGGTTGGAATGGCATCCTTTGGTCTTGGGTTAGTACACAGATCATCAGATTCAACAAAGGGTGCATTCTCTTTTTTTTTTTTTTTTTTTTTTGAGTAGCTGCTCTAGGTGTTTCTTTTTTTAAAAATTTAATTTAATTTTATTTGTGAACATACTGTACAGAAGAGTTACTATTACATGGGCAGGATAATGCGTACATTTCTTACCAAGCATTGCAGCCTCCTCCTTTGTTTACCCTTCACATCCCTTCCCAGCCTCCCCCCTCCCCCCCAATCCCAATCCTTCTCCTTCCCCCCCTTCCCCCCCCCCCGCACCGACGTTGTAAAGCTCGTTTTGGACATGACAACTTGTACTTCTCATTGTTGCAACAGGTCCACCTGTATCCTTAAAGAACTGGTTTTTCCCCATCTCCTCCACAAGTTATACTGACATCAAATATAGGGAAAGCAGGGTACTGTGGGGGAGGGACATACAAAGCAACAAAGAGATAATCTTATAAATGCGTTAGAAACACATGCATGAAAGAAAAAAAAACATTAAAATACACCTCTAAGGGTTGATTTTCCTGACATCACATTATCTGACCTTTTCTGCTTGACTCATACATATACTAGATATTACAAATAAGGGAAACCATGGGACCTATGTTTCTTTGGGCCTGGCTTACTTAACTTAATATAATTTTTTCCAAGTTTTTCCATTTCCTAACAAATGGGGCAATGTCATTCTTTCTGATGGAGGCATAGAATTCCATTGTGTATATATACCACATTTTCTTGATCCATTCATCTACTGAGGGGCATCTGGGTTGGTTCCATATCTTAGCTATGGTAAATAATGCTGCAGTAAACATAGTTGTGCTGGTAGCTTTAGTGTGGTCTTGTTTGTAAACATTTGGGTAAATGCCCAAAAGTG
Source organism: Dipodomys merriami (assembly GCF_024711535.1). Lineage (NCBI taxonomy): Eukaryota > Metazoa > Chordata > Mammalia > Rodentia > Heteromyidae > Dipodomys > Dipodomys merriami. The sequence continues at coordinate 4,248,640 of NW_027202270.1, read as the reverse complement.
GGATTGCTGGGTCATAGGGGAGTTCTATGTGAAGTCTTTTGAGGAACCTCCATACTGCTTTCCAAAGTGGTTGAACAAGTTTACATTCCCACCAACAATGAAGTAAGGTTCCTTTCTGTCCACATCCCCTCCAGCATCTTGTTGTTAGAGTTCTTGATTTTTGCCGTTCTAACTGGAGTGAGGTGATACCTCAATGTTGTTTTGATTTGCATTTCTTTTATGGCTAGGGATGTTGAACATTTCTTCATGTGTCTATTGGCCATCCTTCTTTCTTCTTCAGAGAAGTTTCTCTTTAAGTCTTTCGCCCACTTATTTATTGGGCAGTTGTTTCTTTGAGGATTTGTTGTTGGGGGGTTTAATTTTTTGAGTTCCAAGTATATTTTAGATATGAGACCCTTGTCCGTTGTATGGCTAGTAAAGATCTTCTCCCAATCGGTGGGCTTTCTATTGATCTTGCTAGCTATGTCATTTGCCCTGCAGAAGCTCTGCAACTTTATGCAATCCCATTTGTCCAACCTTTCTTTGATTTGTTGTGTTTCCGGGTCTCTATTCAGAAAATTTCGGCCTGAGCCAAGGAGACCTAGGGTTTCTCCTATTCCATCCTGTAATGTTTTCAGAGTGTCTGCTTTGAGTTCAAGGTCTTTGATCCATTTGGAGTTGATTCTGGTGCAGGGTGATATATAAGGATCTAGCTTAAGTTTTCTACATGTAGTTAACCAATTTTGCCAGCACCATTTACTGAAGAGGTTGTCTTTCTTCCATTCTATTGTTTTGGCTCAAAGGGTGCATTCTTTTACACACACTTATGACAATAGCACCTGTATCCAGCCTCCAGAAAAGGGACTATTTGGGGGCTGGGTTCTTTAGTTGTAGTCTACAACCCCAGCCTCCCGCTGCTGGCTTTAATCCAAACCAGCGCTGTGGGGCCAAGCACCTAAGGCATCTGACTTGGTCTTTGCATAGTTTCACTATGAAAAGTCACTCTTTTTCGGTTCAGCCCAGAATGGAAATACACAATCATGTGTAATAAATTCCATATTTAAACAATTTGAAGAGTTATTTAAATTATACTCACCCTTTCCAGAACAAAAGAGGAAAGAAAAACCACCCTAAGAAGCTTAAATGAATTGAAAGAGGTATACGCCCTTTTTGCTGGGTTTCCTTCCAAGGAATATGTTACTTTATAAATTCTGCCTGATCATTCTGAATGCATTTTTGCATTCACTCAGCAAATAGTAACTATGTACCAGGCTTTGTCCTAGGTACTGGGGGCACAGTGATAAAAGAGAAGCCAATAAAATGATAGAATCGCAGAATGGAGAAAATGCCACCTTGGTGCTGGACTTGAACACAAAGCTCTGTTTGGTGTTTCCAACGGCTGCACTAATACACATTAATGTTTCCCCCAAATGCTCTGCAGATTGGCAGCAATTACCTTTTCCATAATGCAAGAGACTTGCAACTATCACATGCAGTAGGAAGGGTCTGTACAATTGCTTTTATTTCCTGTTAGATTTTCCCATGAAACGTTAACTTTCCACACACCCACAGTTGGCTTTCCAAGAGAGACAAGGAAATATAGAAATACAGAAGACAGTGTCTTCTCTACACCTGATGTATAGGACTGCTTTTTTTTTAAGCTCTCTGGCTCTGTACCAGAGCAAACAAATCTATGCTTGCATTGCTCTTCTATTGAGTTGCTGTGCTCCTCCTGAAACTCTAGAACAATGAAAGGCCTCTCATCCATGAGACACCTGGGCAGAAACCCTGGGTTGGCAGAGCTGACTTCTGCTTCTAGCTCATCACCCTCTCCGTGCCAGGCTCTGCTCTGCTGGCCACGAGCAGGGTGGGTGGCATGAGCAGTTCAGTTCCCCGCGGTAGGCATCAGAACATTCTTGAACATTTCCTGTTTGAAGTTGTGTTTTGAGTGATATCCAATGGGAGAGGTGAGCAGGAACGCAGAGCCTCCTGTCACTCGCCTTCCAGTTTCCCACCACCCACCCTCAACCCCCGACACCAGCTGCCAGTGCTGCTCCCCTCCCCCAGCCCATCAGCAAGTTAGTAAGCACCTGGACACAGGTGTGAGCAGGTGAGCCCTGGACATGAGTCGGGGGCAAGCGTAGCACCTATGTCTGCATTTACTTCATGAGCATCCCCAGCTCCCAGAAGCTGTGCACCACGGTAAACAGAAAATAAAGCCTTTATGTCAGTGCAGGGAAGGAAGGTAGAAGGAAGGAAATCTTACCCTTGTTGTTTTTTGTTTTGTTTTGTTTTTAGCAAGAAGTCATGATTTTCTGCTTGGCATCAGGATCTATTATGTAGCCAACCCTGGCAATAAGAGCCAAAATATCTATATCTTATAAATCATATATATGCACATATATGTTGAATGTACATATATATCCAATTCTATATATACAAACATGTTTCTATATGTGTGCATATGACCTTATACATGTGTGTATGTATATATGTGTGTATGTATTTAGAATTCAGGTCTAACTTACCTAAAGCAAAAACATGTGTTGTCTCTCTGAGCCTGACTTATGTGACTTGACATAAATCTTTTCCAGGTCTATCCTTTCCCTAAAATGACATCATAATATTCTTCTTGATGGGTGAGTAAAAGTCCATTATATGTGTGTGTGTGTGTGTGTGTGTGTGTGTGTGTGTGTGTGTGTGTGTGTGTGTGTGTGGTGTATGTATGTCACACTTTCTTGATCCATTCATACATCTAAGGGCATCTAGGCTGCTTCCATTCCTTGGCTATGGTGAATAGTGCAGTAATGAACATGGATGTACAAGTGTTTTTACTATATCCTGACTTGGGGAAGATGAGGTCAAGAGGAGGGGTGACAGACAAATGGAGAAAGAAAGGTTGGGTAAATACAGTCATTATATTCAATGTACATATGTGAAAATGGAGCTAGGTAAATTGAGGGGAGGGAGGGGTTTGGGAGAGATGAGGGAGAACAAAGATACATGGTACTCACAAACTGACTCGGTGCATTGAAACCCCCTTATATAACTACTTAAGGATAATGATCATAACTTAGAGGTATTAATATGTCAACGCAAATGTGAGCTGGCCAACACATCTGACTCTCCTGGAGAGTTAGAAACATGTGTCTTACTCATTGCTCATTTGTAACAAAGGAGGAAGAGTAGGTGCTCAGGGAACCCCGATGAAGTCAGTTAACTAAATCACAGCTCTGCACTGACAGTATTATTGAGTGCTGCCCCCTTCCTGGCCTCAGACCAGCCAGGTGGGATGGTGAGAAGGAGCTCTTTCCCTCAGGAGGATGACAAGCCATCAATTTTCTCGGGTCACTGGGTGATCTGGGATAATCTCTTTATCCCCAAGTCCTTACCCTTATTGGAGCTTACCCTTATCCTTTGTGCCACATCGGGTCTTACAGTCCATAAGTTCCTTAGACATCTTCAGGGACCATTCTCCCGCCTGCTGGACGCTAAATCGAATCCCTGAAGGACCTCCTGTACTTCAGGTCACTGCACATGGAAGGATGCCGGCGCTGGAAATGAAATTGATGAGCCTATTAGAATATGGAGAATGGGGTATGTGGCCAATCCGCCCCTCTGCTCTGTGTGAACTTCCACATGCTGGTCCTCCCGCATCAATTATGAGAAGATTGGCACTGCGGGGAAAGAAGATGGTCGTTAGAGGGCCTTTGGGGTCACCGCACCATGTGAGTGGCATCTGAGCCTCCTTGATGGTTGCCACCCCAACTGAGAGCATCCAGTTCCCACAGCGCCAGCTGCAGCTGCTGAGCTCCGCTGACACCACTTCACCTCCGGCCATGTAAGGATTCTGAGGCCACAGCTACCTGCCATCAAAACAGCCCGCCAGCAGCTCCAAGAAATCAGAAGCAGCTCCAAAACATAAGAAGCAAAACAACAGCAAAAAGCAGCAGTTGAAGCAAGGGTGCCCTTTATAAATTAAATTATCACCTCCACTGACAACCTAGAAAGGACCTGGGCAGACAAAGAATGCTAATTAAAAACTGGCCTTTTGTTCTGGACTTTTTTTTTTTTTGTCAGTCGTGGTGCCTGAACTCTGGGCCTGGGCGCTGTCCCTCAGCTCTTCAGCTCAAGGCTAGTGCTCTACCACTTGAGCCACAGTGCCACTTCCGGCTTTTTCTGCTTATGTGATGCTGAGGAATGGAACCCAGGGCCTCACGCATGCAAGGCAAGCGCTCTACCACTGAGCCACCTTCCCAGCCCTGTTCTGGACTTTTGTAACTATCATGGATAAGGATTACACCTCTGTGGGTCTTGGGTGAGCAAGGATGTAGTTAAGGGGGGAAAAAAAGCCAATATAGGCTGACGAATCTCCTTTACTATGTAATACTTACCCATGGAGTAGTGTGTGTGTGTGTGTGTGTGTGTGTGTGTGTGTGTGTGTGTGTGTGTACATGCACCTCCACATTAACACTTGAACTCAGATCCTGGACACTATTCCTGAGCTTTTTTTGCTCAACTTTGACACTCTACCACTTAAACCACAGCTCTCCTTCTGGCTTTTTGCTAGTTATTTAGAGATAAGAGCCTCAGATGTGTCTGCCTGGGCTGGCATTGAACCAGGATCCTCAGAACTCAGCCTTCTGAGTAGCTTGAATTACAGGCATGAGCCACTAGGGCCCAGCTAAATTTTATTCTTGGCATTGCAACCAGCTTCCAAATTAACCTTTTCTTCTACTTTCCCTCTCAACCAATGTAGACATTTTCCTTGAGTATTTTAACCTTATTTCCAGTAGCACACCCACTGACGCCTTAGGGGGTTATCTGTTAAAGAATTATTTATGACAATTATTTGTCTGTACCCAGGTTTATGTCTTTAACTAATTTGTTATTTAGCAAAATTAAATCTTTGCATGAGTTTGAATAAATCACAAAGATCTGTGAGAGGAATAACAGAAGCCCACAAATTTCCAATCCATGCCTTCTCCTCCACTCCTGCACAGAAGGCCTACTGTCTAACCTTTGTGGACTTTTCTCCGATGTCTAGGTGCCTGTGCCCACGGCTCCGACGTGGCCACCATTTCCTTGGCAGTGCTTTCTGTTCTGTTGCATCTCATGTTCTTCCTCCATCTAACAGAATCATCTCCTCACTCTTAGTCGCTGTCACAAGCAAGATCCCCAGCCAGCGCTTCCACCTCAGCAGCTGCTTCCCAAAGGACATAGCTACCCGCAGCATCTGAAGAGCAAGTGGTAAGATGAACTTGGACTAGATGGTCAACCTCATGGAGCCCACAAAAACCCCATCCTCTCTGAGTGCTGGTGGCTCATCCTTCTGATCCTAGCTATTCAGGAGATCTGAGGATGCTTGTTCAAAGCCAGCCTGGGCAGAAAAGTCCGAGAGACTCTTGTCTCCATTTAACCAGCAAAAAGCCAGAAGTTGAGCTGTGGCTTAAGTGGTAGAGCACCAGCCTTAATCAGAAAAGTTAAGCAAGCACATGAGGCCCCAAGTTTAAGCCCCTGTACCAGCACACACGAACCAAAGAAACACCATACATGTACAGTATCCTCGATCACCAATGGATTTGATGTAATACAAGTAAAAGACAACTACAGCCGTGTATGACCTGTGATGCACAAGATGTTTTTCAGGTAAATATGACATTCTTTTATGTTGCCTGTACGGGGTGAAAAGTCAGAACTTGCTGTAATGTTCATACAGTAAGAATTAAGATTAAAGTGGAAGGAGGTAGAACGTCAGTTAAGACAATTAGAGGGGCTGGGAAGGTGGCTCAGCGGTAGAGTGCATGCCTTGCAAGCATGAGGCCCTGGATTCGATTCCTCAGCACCACATAAACAGAAAAAGCCGGAGCTGGGCAGCTGTGGCTCCGGTGGTAGAGCGCTAGCCTTGAGCTGAAGAGCTGAGAGACAGCGCCCAGACCCAGAGTTCAGGCCCCACAACCGGACCAAAAAATTAAAAAAAAGACAATTAGAAGTAGTGTCCTATCTTCTTGATCACATGACTGGAATGGCTCTCTGGGGGAAAAGCCATTTTCTGAATTGGGAGAAAGACGACATGATTGCCCATGTGACCAAGAAGCGCCACAGAAAACCTGTTGATTGCTCTTTCAAACAAATAAATGGAGAATAAAACAATCTCCTAGCAAGTGAATGACACCTAATACACATAAAAGGAACTGTGAGATCCCTATCCCTTACGATAAATACTGATTCCGAACATGACCAGCCACGGAGTCGCCCTCTCTCGCTGTCTTGTGAGGGTGCAGGGCAGTGCCCTGTCCAGTGAGCCAGAAGATGACACACATCAGCTGACAGACCACGAAGGCTCTGGGCCTTTGGAAAACCCAGATGGGCATGGAGACCAGGGGAGGTCTGATGAGACAGGAAGAGGTGGCAGCGCTGTGTGCTGCTCCATCTCCTGTAGCCGCTCACTGTCAAGCTACAACAGGATGCCCCACGCCTGTCAGAGAGCCACAGAGATGCGGTCACCAGCGACGGCTTGGCCAATTGCAAGACACAGCTCCAGCCTCCTCCACCGTGGAAACTGTCATTGAGAGTCACGCGCTCCAAAACCTTGTCCGTCCAGAGGAAGGCAGCTCTCATGCTCCGCTCAGAGGCTTTGGGTCTCTATGTGCAGAGTGTCTCTCCCAACATAGTGTTTTATTACAGAGGTGTTCCTCACTGGTGCTCTGCTGGGGCCTGTTCAATGCTGGTCACTGGGTGCTTAGCAACCCTATCTCTGGATCATCTCCAGAATGACAGTAAGGGAATAAAGACATTCTACCAGCCCTACCTACTGCAGTGTTTTTGGTCAGTCATGGGGCTTGAACTCAGGGCCTGAGCACTATCCCTGAGCTCTTTTGTTCAAGGCTAGCACTCTACCACTTTGAGCCACAGCTCCACTTCCAGTTTGAGTGGTTAATAGGAGATAAGCATCTCAGGGGAACTTTCCTGCCCCAGCTGGCTTCGGACCCTGATCCTCAGATCTCAGCCTCCTGAGATCTTACAATTGCAATTGTAAGCCGAGATGTTCTTTACATTTTTTTAAACATTTACATTTTTAATTTAATTGTACAAAGTTAAGGCTGTGTCCACAGAAGGCCAAAAAAACAAAAGCATAGCTAAATAAATGGGGTTATATGAAACAAAGGAACAGAGTAGAGAGGAGCCCACAGAAAGGGAATCTTCTAAGAGGCGCTCGCTCTCTCGCTCTCTCTCTCTATATATATATGTATTTTTTTTGCCCAAGAGTTTTATTTCTCTGTCTCTCTCTTTTTTTAAATGAGTATTTAGACTTCTTAGAAAAATGTGTAACCACATTGGGGAAAACACTGAAAACAGAAACTATCACCCACGGCCCAAGGCCACAAAACACATCCATGGTGTTCATTAAAGCTGTTCTGCCCAGTCTGTTATTTGCCTTTTGATTTTTATGCTTTTTTTATATTCACAGTTTTCCATTTTTATTTACTCAACACTGTGAGGCTTAAAGAATTTGGTCCTCTTCTAGAGTAGTCAATTTTAATTTCTTATGAGTGATCTTTATTTAACTCTCTTGTTCTTTCTGAAACTGAAGGGTGAAACTTCCCCTCAGAGCATGGAGCGTTGAGCACGGCACCCTGTGTGACAATTGGCTTTCTGTCCCTGGGGCAAGTGCTTGCTATAAGTCAACCTAAGCGGAAGAATGCCTGATTTGGGCTCACAGTTTTAGTCCATGGCTACTTGGCCTCATCATATGGGTTTCTAATGAAGAAGACCATCTTGGTGGGAGGAAAACCTGACTTCGCGGTCCAGGAGCAATGGGGTTGGGAGGGAGTGACGTAAGGAGGCTGGAGTCCCCAGACCCCCTCTGAGGACATGTTCCCAATGACCTGACTTCCTCCTATGCAGCTCTACCTCCTCAGTTCCATCCTTCCCTATCATGCCAGCGGCTGGCCACCAAGCCAGGACGCTTCCAGGGACATTTATCATCAAAACCATCAAGAGACAGGAGGATCACAGTGTGAGGCCAGCCCTGGGGAAAAACTAGCAAAATAACATTTCAAAAACAATCTGGGGCTGGGAAGGTGGCTCAGTGGTAGAGAGCTTGCCTTGCATGCATGAGGCCCTGGGTTCTGTTCCTCAGCACCACATAAGCAGAAAAAGCTGGAAGTGGCACTGTAGCTCAAGTGGTAGAGTGCTAGCCTTGAGCTGAATAACTCAAGGAAAAAAAAAAAAAAAAAAACCTCTAGATATGGCTGCCCATACTTGTAATTCCAGCTACTTCAGAGGTAGAAATGAGAGGATCACTGTCTGAGACCAGCCTGGGTGAATGCAGGAGGAGCTATCTGGAAAAGAGAGAGAGAGAGAGAGAGAGAGAGAGAGAGAGAGAGAGAGAGAACGTAGCAAAAGCACTAGGGATATGGCTAAAGTAGTAGAGCAATTGCCTAGCAAGTGTAAGGCCTTGACTGTAATCCCCAATACCAACCCTTACCTCAGGAAGGAAGAGGAGGGGAGGGGAGGGGGGAGGGAAGGAAGGAAGGGAGGAAGAAAGGAAGGAAGGAAGGAAGGAAGGAAGGAAGGAAGGAAGGAAGGAAGGAAGGAAATCTAAACCATAATGAGCTGTCCAAGGAAACCACCCAGGTTCACAGGCGTCCCCCTTTGCCTACCCTAGGTAAACCATCAGCCCTACTTTTCCCAGAAGTCCAGGTCTGGCCTTCTTGCCAGTGTTGACTCAGCTTTCTTGCTGGTCTCTGGACACAGGCAGTCCAAGCACCATGGCAACAGTACAGCTTGCTGCTCCACAGGACCCTGGGAGCGCTCCATGCTCATGCATCAGGTGCCCCTCCTCCCCAGGCTCCATGCTCATGCATCAGGTATACCTCTTCCCCATGAGGTAGAGGTGGCAGAGACTCCTGCAGGGAGGAAGGGCAAACCCACGCCTGAATTCTGCCTGAATTCAAGCATTCTATCTGAACAACCCCCTGGATCTTCTAGGAAGACAGAGAACTAATGTAGTCCCATTGCTATATCAACTGGCCACTTGGACAGCACCACACCAAGGGTCCGGCACTGGCCTGTGTTATAGCCCAGCGGCCATTCACAAGCAGGAACAGACAGCATGGGTGGGTGGGGTCTATGCCATTCATCCAATCGGCCGTCGTGTCTGGCCTGCAGTGAGTGAGCAGCAATGCTGGCTGGCGAGTGTCAGCTGGCTGAGTCCTGGCGTCACGTGAGGGGCTGGGGAGCATGGGAGATGGGCGTGCTCCAGGGTGGGAGGGGGAGCATTGTCCTGAACCATGCCTGTCCCTTTGGCCCTGGTGATCAGTACAGACCCAGCCTTCCACTGGCATCTGGAAGACTTGTGCTAGTGAGTGCCTGAGCCTCTGCTGTCCTCTGGGGAGCTCAGGAGGGAAGGCAGCCATGAGAAAGCCCTGCACCAAGCAGAAACACATGGCCCTGGTGACCCTCGTGCTCAGTCTTTGGCCCGGGACTGCCCAAGAAGAACAGAACCTCTGCTCCAATAAAGAGGCAAATCTAAAGGCCATTAACTATGGAAGGCCACATACTCACCACCCCTCGACGTCAAGTTCTTATTCTGGAGAAAAGTTGGAACAACATAGCTCCAAGTTTGCCAGCTCTGCCGTGGTGTCAGGTCTGTTCACAGTTACCCGTGCGCTGCTTGTAGGTTTCACTTCTCTCAAAGACCACGCATTACTTGAACAGTCACAAACCTAGAGAACCTATTGAATACACTGATCGTGTGGGCACTGGCCACTTCAGAGAAGGCAAAGGTCTAAGAATTAAAGGGAGAATCAGGGATGCGGATTCCCTGGGCATTACTTCCTCGGAGTTCTTATGGCAACCCCACATGATGTCCTGTTTTGTCTTCTGAGGCCATGGCTGAAGGTTCACATTCTGAGGCCTGAGTACTGGCCTCAGAACAGGGGGATCACACACCGATGAGGAGACATCTACGATGACAAGAGCAAACAACAAGGGTAGGCACACAAAACGCAGATGAGATTCATGAGCCATCTCTGCAGGTGTCTCTGCAAAGATGGAAACGATATGAGCTTCCAAAGATGACCACTTGACTCTGGAACTACAGCTTCCACTTCCTGCACTCTCTGAAGGACAGGTTTGCGTGATGTCGCCAGCATTGTAGAGCCCTAGATGCTCTAGAAAGAGCTGATTCCATCACTACCCCCCTCTGTAATCAAGTAAACCGGGGAGGAAGACCACGTGGAAGAACAGAACGCATGGTCGATAAGCTCCTTCCAAGACAACGCGTGTGTAAGGCTAGCATGTCTTGGGTGCCTGAGTGGAAAATAAAAGCTGTGTTTCCTTTTTGCTCCTGTGACTGGGAATCCCACTGCCGACCTCAGTACCCGGCCACAGTAACCCATTCATCTTAGCTTCTTGCCCTCCTGTTAGATATGATTTTTAGTTTCTTTCTAGATATTTTGCTTTGTTTTATGGGGTTTTTTTTTTTGGGGGGGGGTCCGGTCGTGGGGCCTGAGCTCTGGGCCTGGGCGCTGTCCCTCAGCATTTCAGCTCAAAGCTAGCGCTCTACCACTTGAGCCACAGCGCCACTTCCGGCTTTTTTCTTTTTGCTTATGTGGTGCTGAGGAATGGAACCCAGGGCCTCAGGAATGCAAGGCAAGTGCTCTACCACTGAGCCACCTTTCCAGCCCCGCTTTGTTTTATGTTTTAACTCTAAAGATACCTCCAGTCTAATGAGAGTAGAAGTGTAATTCTCAACTTAAAAAAAAAAAAAAAGCTGTCTTAAAAAATAGCCAGGCACGGGTAGCTCACACCTTAACACTGCCTACTCAGGAGGCTGAGATCTAGGGATTGCGGTTCAAAGCCAGCACCAGGCAGGAAAGTCTGTGAAACTCATATTTCCAGTTAACCACCAAATAGCGGAAAGTGGAGCTGTGGCCCAAGTGGTAGAGAACTAGCTTTGAGCAAGAACAAAAACAAAACAAAACAAAACAAAAACTCAGGGTCAGCACCTAGACCCTGAATTCAAGCCCCAGTACCAGCACATACACTCTCTCTCTCTCTCTCCCTCCCTCTCTCTCTCTCCCTCCCTCTCTCTCCCTCCCTCTCTCTCTCTCTCTCTCTCTCTCTCTCTCTCTCTCTCTCTCTCTCTCTCTGTCTGTCTCTCTGTCTCTCTGTCTCTCTCTCTCTCTCTCTAATTTTTAAAATCCTATCTTGTGGCATACATATGAAGCATATTGAGGTAGCGTTCACATTGAACTCTGCCACTGGCACATGACATTTTTAAAATACTAAGTTGTGATACCCTCTTCCATTCTGGAATTGGAGAACTCTGATCTACTCATTAATTCTCAGTTATGGAAAACAAGGATTGTCGCTGCCACACTTCTTTAAGGCAAATTAAATTTTCTTGGGAAGCTTCCGGTTGGATCTTTTAAAAGCACGTTCATGGGGGACAGGAATCCCAGGCTGGGTAGATTTCATTACCCACAGAATTCACCTGCCCACAGGACCTCCTCTCACCCCATCCTCTCCCTGGCCTTGGTCACCTGGTCCCTAATGACTGGGCTTTAGTGTCACAAGGCTTGGGATGAACTGACGAAGCCACAGAACTTCTTCCAAGAAGAAAGTGAGGCTAGCATTCCATGCTCAGCCTCAGAGCTGTGGAGAAGACGCCCCCCTCCCCGAGTCCTTGCTAGTTCCCACGGCATCTTAGGTCTCCCCAGCTCTGCAATCCCAGAACAATGGCTCCTCTCCAGAACAGGGAAGAAACGGAGATGCTCCAAGCCGCCATCTTCCCTGAAGTGCTCCTGAGTCTCCTTCAAGTTATGACTGAAGGGAAAGGAAAAGCTGTAAGCAGGACATGGCCAGATGCTGGGTAAATTTTCTTGGTTCTCTACGGCAACACATATTTCTGTGTATTGGAATTGTTACCCCTTAGGGTTAAGGGAATGGCACAAGGGATAAAGTGCTTACCTAGCACACACAAGGCTCTGAGTTCAAATCCCAATACTGTTCCTGCAAAAATATTACTTTTTTTTTCCTGATGTGAGCTTTAATTTTTCCCATGTAAATTATGCCCACCTGTCATTAAACTTTGACTTCATAGCCAAGGCTGTCTCGTGACCACTCAGCTTCTACTCTGGAGTCCTGAACACACTCCACCTAATCCAAAGGCCTTCCCCTGGACACAGAAGCTAGCCACTTGCCCTGCCCATCCTTCCTGTAGAGTCGGAGCCGTTCTGTGCGGATCTCCAGGGTGGTGTGTCTGTTCCAGCACTCCTGCCCCAGAACAGACTCACTGCAGTTATGTGACCGTGTGGTTCTGCCCATCTGTCCTGGGGAGCCTGGTTCTCCTGGGCAGGCTGGGGTCCTGTCCACATGACCTTGAATCTTTAGAGGTTATCACAGAGCAGATCCGCTGGGTTGGAAGCAACAGAAACCTGACTCACTCTCTTCCTGTCTCTCCCCAGAGTCTTGTATATATAAATTTTTAAAGATGAATCAGGGACCTTAAAGACAAAGACTTTAAAAGCAAAAGATGGTATGTATTGAGAGAATCCTGAGGCATTTCAAACACTCAGGCACAAGCACCCATCTCAAGTTCAAAAGCAAAGTTGTCTCCTAAACCATGCACGCTCACCACTCAATCGGTATACTTGGTCTCTTGTTCACTTCCGTAGTCCAAATGGCAGATAAGATGCTGTCAGCTGCAAGCGCTGGCTTCTTGTGTCCAATCCCAAAGCCCACAGAGCACAACGCCCACCTTGAGTCAACGCTGGCTGAGGATCCAGCTCACTGCAGCCAGCAGGTGGAGTCACATGGTCTGTGACAAGTGACCGCAACACAGCCACATGGTCATGTGACTATCATATCAGCCACGTGAGAGGCAGGGAATAGAAGAGCCAAGATCCCAAATGCAGAGTGGAGAAGGTGCTGAGTATGAAGAATTCCTCTCCCCTCCTCCTCAGGTTCTGTCGTAACCACTCTGGAGTTCCCCCAACCCTTCATTATAAAGGTGCATAGATATTTCAGGAGAGGCTTAGTTCTTCCATTTTTTTTCCTACCTAAGACATCACTGCATGGACTACGTCTGTACTGTCCACTGGAACATAGAGATTTAAATACTTTCAAGCAATGTCTTTGTCTGTGAGGGACAAGAGAAAGGGGTGTGCCACCTGGGCCTGTTCCCTGTCCTCAGAAGTTGATGTAAGTTTGTTAAAGTAGCAAAAAGAAAGAAAAAAGAATTCACAGGCACTGAAGGCTAACACATGAAAGGGGATGTTCGCCAGCTCCTACCTTCTGAGCAGGCTGAGTGCTCTGCTCTGCTTGGGACACACCGTTCCGTTATAATGCCTGCTTCTGCCCCAGTGCCCGCCACCCCACCCAGCATGCCCCCGGGCACCATCTGCCTGGCAGCACACAGCCTACGTTGCACTCCCAAAATGGAAACAAGCTCCATGCCAAGCCAACTTCTGCTCTAGAAAATGAAGCCACTTCCAGCCTAAGGCCATGTGTAGTTTTTCCATTTGATTTCCTGGAGAACTCAGAGCAAAACAGAAATCGTGCACGTAGCACTTTCCAGATCTTGCTGGAAACCGCCTTCTGGGGTGGTAGCTCTTTGGTATCCTTGCTTTCTCAAACCTTCCTGAGTGTGTGTCATCTCTCCGACCAAGTGTCTCTCGATACACAAATGTCTCTCAATGTATAAATGCTTGAGGACAGATCAGACATTTTAAAAGACTTTTGTTTTTAATTCTCTATGAAAATTTTCATTTTTTTTAGCAAAAATTGATAGGGCAGAATTAAACATAAGAGGTCTCTGGCTTTCAAAAGATGTTTTACACTCTTAAAATCAAGTTGTTTCCTCTTTTGTTTTTCCTATTTTTTATTATCGTCAAGAAGTTATACAAAGAATTTTCCATTTAGCATGTCATTTGTGTGCACAATGCATCTCAATCAGAATCACTCCTTCCAAAATCCCTCCACCCATCCCATGCCTTCTCTTCTCCTCAATTTTCCTTAAAATCAGTTTTAAAATAGACCAGTTTAAGTAATATCCCTATAATATCTTTGTGTTATTTGATATTATTGACAGAATAACTATCATCCCCGCAAGCTGCTAGGATACATGAAGAGAGGATCACAGTACAAAGTTGCCCCAGGCAGGAAAGTCATGAGACTCTTATCTCTGATTAACCAGCAAAATGCTGAAGTAGAAATGTGACCTAAGTGGAAAAGACCAAGTGAGAGCTCAAGATTCTGAGTTCAAGACCCAGTACCAGCACACACACACACACACGCACACACACACACACGCACACACGCACGCACGCACACACACACACACACACACACATACACATAAGCACAAACACACAATGCTTACGTAACTTAGATGTAATTCATCATCTAGTTGAATTAAATTGAACTGGGAGTTTTCTACAGCTTGAATTCCCTCTTTGCTTGGGATCTCTTGCACATGACTTCTCTTTAGCTCTAAGGTAGAAAAGGAGAATCTGCCTTTATTAGCTAAGGCCTGCTTTTCTTCCAGGAACTTAACGAAACAGTTTCAACTAAATACTGACTAGGATTCAAAAGCCACAGAGAATAATCTGTAGCTATAACATGAGAGATAAACACTGTTTTCTATCACAAATGTCTTAATCACATCAGAAAAGTCAGTGCAAGCTGTGTGGGTGAAAACATCATACTGAAACCCATTAATATGTGTGGGAGTATATACTAACCAAAAATAAAATAATTATAGAAAACCCTCAGGCCCAAATCCAAGAGCCCTGCTCTATAATTATAAAATTTTTCTAATGACTCTCCACAATCTGTCAAGTTAAATTTGGGTATATTGTTTCTATCACTTAACCTAGTCTCTCCCCTGCTGGTGAAATAGTAATTTAGAAAAATGCTTAAACCAGGCACTGGTGGCTCAGGCGTGTAATCCTTGCTACTCAGGAAGCTGAGATCTGAGGATCACAGTACAAAGCTGCCCCAGGCAGGAAAGTCCATGAGACTCTTATCTCCAATTAACCAGCAAAATGCTGAAGAAGAAATGTGACCTAAGTGGAAAAGACCAAGTGAGAGCGCAAGATCCTGAGTTCAAGACCCAGTACCAGCACACGCACACACACACACACACACACACACACGCATGCACATGCACACGCACACACACATGCACGTGCACGCGCACACACACACATGCACGTGCGTGCACACACGTGCACACACACATGCACGTGCGCGCACACACACGTGCACACACACACACACTGCTTAAGTAATTTAGATGTCATTCATCATCTAGTTGAATTAGGTTGAACTGGGAGTTTTCTACAGCTTGAATTTCCTCTTTGCTTGGGATCTCTCGCACATGACTTCTCTTTAGCGCCTCGAACCCTCCTACTATGCCTCAGGCTCTACCCAATATCCAAAGACTGATTTGGCTTCTAGCAAAGGGCATGAAAGGTCAGGATGGCGTGATGAGCACCACAGTGTCAGAAAAGAAGGCTTTGGTGGCCTCCAGGGGGGTGTGGATCAGGACAGCGCAGGCTCCTCAGCTCCACCCGTGAGAAGCCAACCCCAGCCCTGCCTTTCAGCCTGGTGCAAGGCTGCCCTTGTGGCTGGGGACAACTTTCTCGCCTTTGCTGAGCAGTAGCAGCCATCTTCTCAACTCTCACATGCAGTAGCACTCGTTGGTTATCGGTGAGGAGGGCGTGTGTAGTCTTCACGGTGTGGGACTGGCTTTCTCCACAGAGGGCCGGCAGTCCCCCTTTCCTGGGCCTCTACTGGGTGGTACGGCGCATGCTGCTGAAGCTGCCAGCACACTTGCAGGCATCACGCTGGCCCCGACAGGAGTGGCCCTGGCACTGTGGTTTGCAGGGCCAGCTTGTAAGGCTCATGAAAGCCCATCAGTGGGCTGCCAGGGGCTCTGTAATCCCTTTGTTAAGCCATTGGCAGCTAGAAATCAGCCAGGGTGCGAACATGTATACCCCAAAGTCAGCAAAGGCTGACCTTTTTTTCCTGGAGAAACTATTATTAAATTATTATTGAGTGTTTACCAGCATACCACAGGGGTTGGATCATCTCTGGGCTACAAGATGGACCCAACAGGCAGATCCCAACTGCTGGAGCACCCAGGACGACTATGACAAAGAAAATCCAATTTCCTACAAGAGAGCATGACCGAAGCTGGAGCTGGAGGCCCCTCCGCGGATGCCGTGGAGCCAGAGTCCCTCCCTGCTGCCTTTCACTGAGCAAAATTACACAGGAGATGCCGGGGGAGCTTCAGAGCCCGTGCCTTGGCTCCCTTTCGTTTTCAGCATTGCTTCTCTGAGCATGCTGGGACGGCCTTGCAGGGAAAGGGGAACTGGCTAAGAAGACAGCGGTATATTCCATGCCCTGGGTGAGAGGTGCATGGCTGGATGGTTAGGGAACTCCCCAGGCTAGGTACCGGGAGGATGGTAGTAACCATGGTAAATATAGTCAAAATGGGGCTGGCTCGGTAGGACGTCGGCCTTACCCTGGCAATGAATCCCCGCCCTGCCTCTGACTCCACTGGAAATTCGAAGCCCTCACAGAGTAACTAACTGTCAACCAGACTGACAGCAGCTGTGTGCAAATGTCCCTGGATTGGGACATCTCTGAAGTTTGCCCCATGTGGCTGCTCAGTTTCCCAACGGTTGAAGGGTCCATTTGATCGCTGACTTGATAACACACAGGGTGGGGTCTTCTCTCTTCCCTTGGTCAGACCACATTCATGAACTGATAGAATCAATATCATGGAAGTGGCCATACTCTCAAACTCTCAACGGTTACCTACCAATTCAATAAAACACCCATCAGATTTCCAATGCCACTCTTTACAGAGATAACAATCCTGAAATTCATGTGGAAATACAAAAGGCCTCTAATAGTTAAAGCAATTTTGAGGGGAAGAAAAGCAGTGTGCATGCCTAACAATCCCAGACTCCAAATGAAGACTTAGAGAGCCATAGTAACAAAAACAGCATAGTGCTGGCACAAAACAGAATCAACGACCCAATGGAACATACTAGAACACCCAGCAATGGAGTCATGTGCCTATACTATGTGATCTTTGATTAGGAAGCCCAAAACTTACACTGTAAAAGACAGTCTCTCTAACAGATGGTGCTGGGAAAACTGGATCTTTTCATGCAGATGAGTGAAATTGAATCTCAATCTCCCACTCTCTTTTAATGTCAAGTCAGAGTTTATCAAAGACCTTAATATAATTCCTGAAATTTCTACAAGATGCAACAGGGAAAACACTAGAACTTATCGATGTAGGCAGTAACTTTCTGAATAGAACTCTAGTAGCTCAGCCAATAGGAGCAAGAATGGGTAAATGCAATGACCAAGCTAAAAAACTTCTGCACAGCAGAGAATCATGTAACAAGACTTTAAAAAAAGCTAGAGTAAGAGAGAACACGTTTTCCAGTTATATATCCAGCAACAGTTTAATAACCAGAATATACAGGGATCTTAAAAAATTAAACTCTCAACAAATCAATACCACAATGAATAAAGGAGCAAAGAAGAAGTACAAACGCCCAAAACATCTATACAGAGGTACTCAACACCCCTGGTTATAAAGAGGCTGCAAATCAAAAGAACATGAGATGCCATCTCGTTCCACTAACAAGAGCACAAATCACCAGTGTTGGCAAGGATGTGGGGGAGAAAGGAACCCTAATATGCCACTGATGGTAATGTAAATTAATGCAATCAACGTGGAAGTCACTAATAAGGTTGCTCAAAAGAGTGAAGAGCAAACTACCCTAAAATCGAGTGATACCACATGCACATTCATCTGAAGGAATGCTGGTCAGGATATAATAGAGGCTGCTACACTGCTACATAACCATGCTCACTGTCACAATCACCAGGCAATGGAAACAGTCCAGATGTCCTACAGCTCATAAATGGATCCAAAAAATGTGGTATATATATATATACACACACAAATATAGATATATTTGTGTACAAATACCTATGTATAGATAGAGATATATCTACATGTGTATGTGTGTAGAGAAGTATATACATATATATATGCATATATGATGTATGTATATAAACACACACATGTAATAGTATTCATTCATGAAGAAGAATGAAATTATGTCATTTACAGGGAAATTGATGGGCCTGGAAAATACCATATTAAGAAAAGTGAACTGGGCTCAGAAAGACAAAAGTCATATGTTTACTCTCATTTGTAGATGCTAGGACTAATAGATACACATATAGGCAGACACATACAGGATCATATAAATATATTTATGTATGATCAATCAGACTAAAGCGTGGTATATGCATGTATAAGAAAACCCTTTGAATAGTTAACATACTATGCATATTAACAATATATAACATATTACATAAAATATATAACTATATAATATATATTATATAATAGTATTAACATACCATACATATTAACAATTAGTATGAAGTGTATATATTATATTACTACATTACATATTATATATAATTATATTTTATAAATATAATTACATAACTACAAATTATGTAATTATAAACATATATAATTATATAGTAGATATTATATATATTATTTATACATAATAGATAATATTTTATATGATTATATGAAATATATGTAATTATACAAAATATAATATATTAGATATTAAAATACATGACAATTCTATATTATATAAGTTACGTATTATATGCTAAGATATATAATATAGCATATATTATATAACATGTGTATTATATAGTATAAATATAAATTATAATATATAATGTTATAGTATATAATTATTTTATTTGTTATGTAATAACTTACATTATATAATTATATATTACACAATATAATACTATAAGTATGTTGTATAATAGATCATATATTATATAATATGTTCTACAATTGTATTATTATTTTAATATATTATACATACATATTGTATATACAGGGTGTGGGTACTAGCGGGAAGGCCATCTAGTCACAGACTATACAATTGTTTTGTGGCTTCCTACTTACCTTCGTAAGTGCACCAGCCATCCTTCCGGATCTCCAGGGTCACACTGAAGAGGGTTCGTGCCAGGAACCAGAGGCTCACACATGGAATCCTAGCTATTTGGGAGGTCACGATGGCAGGATCGTGGTTCAAGGGCAGCCTGGACAGAAAAGCTCCCAAGACTTCTTTCCAGCCCATAGCTGGGCTGGTGACATGCGGAACAGAGGACCGTGGCGCTGGGCCTGCCCGAGACCCCATCTCCATGGAGGGAGGCCGGACGAGCACGCCTGCGATCCCAGCGATGACAGACTCCAGGTGGCAAGGAAGGCCTTGTCCTGAACACAGCCATGAGGAACCAGGGCCGGAGCTGTGCCTTAGAGGCACAGGGCCAGCTTAGCAAGCGCAGGGTCCTGAGTTCAAAGCCCAGGACTGAAACAGCAAAGAAGAGGGTACTGCACTTTCCACCTGGTGTTCACTATGCTCAGCCACTGCCTGCGTCGGGCTCCCAGGTGCGGTGCGTCCATCCCAGAGGAAGGGGAGCCTGGAACAAGGATCGGGGGGACGGACACACAGAGCGAGCCTGCATTTAGGAATCTTTTTTTCTTTAACAATTGGAAGCATCTCTTGCTCAGCTGGCCTCTGGCTGCCAAGCCCAGAAATCCAACCACATTTGCCTCCACATCCACCTCCCCAGTCTTCCTACCAACAGCACTTGGACAAAGGCCGATGGCTGGCCCCCCGGGCGTGCAGACAGAGGGCCCTTGTGAGGGGAGGCCAGGCCTCCGGCGCCCACTGCACCCCACGCTCCCAGGACAGAGATGAAAAGCAATCCGACACAGCAATCCAGGTCAGGGTGCCCCGCGGTGAATGCAGCCATGGTGACCACGTCAGCCAGAAGCCTGGCAAGACGCAGAGGCCGGCTCAGAGCGTGGGAGAACAATGCCGATTGTTCACAGGGCGGTGAGCAGGGCCAAGGGATGCCCGAGGACGCCGGGCGGGGAAGGGTGGATGGAGCGAGCCCAGCAGAGCACAGCCCGGTGGTCACAGCCCCACCAGGCCCCAGGAAAAGGGGACGCATGGAGAACAGGCTGCCCCACAGGAGCAGTCCCCACGCAGGGACACAGCCACCACCAGAGCAAGGCAGCTCTGAAAACGTCCCAAGAAAACGCCTCGTCTCGCTCACTGCTCCAGCCATCATCTCTATCCTCCCAAACCCCCAAGGCCAACAGGAAGGAAGCTGGCAGGGGAGAGAAATGCAGAGGGTAGGAGCCAGGATCCTGGGTGGCAAAGCATAGACGGATCTAGAATGGCCGGTGACTGCCCATGGCAACTATTGGTAGAAATGATCCTGCCACACAGGCATGTGTGATTCTCCCAGCATGTGTGAGATTGAAAGTTCAGAGAAGAACTGACGTGTTGAATGGGTAAAGATAACAAATATATAATTTTTAATAAAAAGCAGCAAAGGAGAAAGAGGCGGGAGGAGGGTGGGGAGGAGCACAACACACCATCAGGGCGGATCATCAAGGGTCTGGCACAAGGGTTTCTTTCTAGACCTACAGATCAGTAAATCCTTACAATTAAGAAACCAGGCGTATGAGCCTGCAGGTGCTGTCTGACCTGGGATTCCTCTACAGGAGAATGTATACACATGGAATTTACAGTTCACATCCTAAAGAATGAGATGCTCTGCAGGTCTTGCTCCTGGCATCCTGTCTCACCTCTGTCTGGGACAAAAGTGGCACCTTTCTAAAGCTGAGATGGGTGGTGGAGCTTCCTTGCCTTGAAATGGGTGTCACCTGATGGACATCCATCAATGCCACCCATGAGCACTCGTTCAGTCCCATAGTACAGACTGAGTCTCCGCCACCCACTCTCCCGGGTGCTTGGGAGCAGTGCTTCCCAGGGAGCACGGGAGCCTGGCCGTGAGGAGCTTGCGTTGGTAAGGGGCTAACAAACGAGTAAATGACACTGCCTGTGGGAAGTGGCCGGCGGTGAGCAGGGAAGAAATGAACCCTCTTTGCTTTGGGCTGCATGCAGAAAAGGCTCACTATAAATCTCCCTGAAACACACTTGTATACAAGTCCTAGTGTTTGTCTTGGTGAGCTCTGTATCCTCACAACTACTGAGGATCCATTCTGCCGTTCGGTTATCCCCGGGGCATGTGACGGACACTCTGTCTCTGACAGCGTCTGAGGGAGGTGATGGGTCAGCGGGCAGCCAGGCAGTTCCCTGCGGCCTCCCCCGGAGGCCAGACCTCATCGATCAGAGCCCCAGGTGATCATCTGGCATCAGCATAGTCTGAAATTGATGGCCCCTGCCCTGGACTTCGCTCAGGGAGGACTGGCTCATTAGAAAGCAAAGCCCACAGGAGCTGGCCCCTGAGAAAAGGCTCGGCATCACCGGACGCTGGGAAACGGCACAGAGGGAGGCAGGCACTCAGAGATCACTACATGAATTTCTGAGCTTTTCTCTCCCTCATCCAGAAAAAATCCAGTTGGAAGAAGTGGAGAATGAAGGGAGGGAGGAGGTAAGAGAACCAGATCAGGCAGCAAGTGATATTGGGGTGAAGAGAGGCAGAGAATCGTGGGCTAAGGACAGCCGGATGCCTGCCTCCTGAAGCTGGCCTGGGGTGCTGATTTCCACCCACAGCTCCAGGAAGAACGCGGCCTGCTGGAGGAGCCATTGGCAGACTGCTGGCCTCCAGCACTGTAAAATGAGCATTTGTGTTACTGAAGCTAAAGCTCTGTTACAGGAGGGGAAAAAAAAGCTGTCATCTTCCTGTACCTCGCTATAGCTATCAGCTCGCACATTCACACCACTCACGGTTACGGCATAGATTGCAGCCATGAGAAAGATGATCCTCCCCACTCCTGAGCTCACAGCCACAGGGGGCGGGGTGATAATTGGACACAAGCCCAGCGTTTCCTGCATAGCCTTTCTACCACGCAGGGCGGGCAGAGGGCCAGTCACGGGACCTTCTCAGAGGAGGTGACGTGGGGGACAAACCCAGAAAATGAGATAGAGCCATAACTAGAAAACAGTAATAGAGCAGATTAACAATGGCCCAGGCGGGAGGAGGGACCCCCTCAGGGGCAGAGAGAGGACCTGCTTCTTCCATGAGGAGGGGTCGGGTCATCTCGGGTCATGCAGACAGCCCGGTGAGTGTGGAGGGGTTCCGTGGGGCCTGGCTCAGGAGGAGTCCCCAGAGCTGATTGTGAAGAGTGCCCCCCTCCACAATGCAGTCAAAGGAAAATTACAATACTGTAGTTGGAACTGGTTGAGCCTTACATGGCAAAGTCCTTAAAAAGCACCTGGGACATGACAGTTTGCTGGGTTTCCAGAACAAACAAACAAATAAGGTATATACTACTGTTCTTTTCTCTTCCAATGAGACACTACTGCACAGACCTGGAGACCTGAAGCTCAAACCAGTGGATTTGATTGGCCAGCTCCTTCTCTCCATTCTTATGCTCTCCAATTAATAGAAGACCCTATAGTGATGATTTGAGGCAACGGTAATAAAATGTGTACTGGACTGGATGTGGTGGCACACTCCTGTAATCCCAGCTTGTCAGAAGGCAAATGTAGGAGGACAGTGGTCCGTGGCAGGCTTTGGTCAAAGCACAAGCCTCTATCTGAAAAGAAACTGAACGTAGAAGGGCTGGGGCTATAGCTCAAGTGGTGGAGCATCGGCCTGGCCAGCACAAGGTTCTTAGGGAAAAAGTAAACCAGTATGATCTATGTAATCCTAAACTTTAAAAGTATCCACCCTCCATAGCACCAGGCTAGAAGGCTGGAAAGAGGAGGGGATTTGGGTGTAGCAGTGGTGGAATCATGTGTTTTGTCCTGAGTTATTCTTGCGTCCTCAACCCAAGTAGACCTGTGTTTCACAGCGTGTGATTTTTCTGTACTTCTAAGAGTTGAGCTCATTCTGAAGTTGCAGTGCCCCCCATGGGCAGGGGGGGAGGGGAGAGGGAGAGAGGCTCCTCTCCCCAAATCTGCCCTTCCTCAACACTTCACTCTTCTATAAGGACACATCGCTGGAGAATCCTTCTTTACACCTGCTTTATTTTTTTCTGTGCATCATGGAGCCTGAACTCGGCCTGGGTGCTGTCCCGCAGCTTTTCAGCTCAAGGCTAGCGCTCTACCACTTGAGCCACGGTGCCACTTCCGGCTTTTTCTGCTTATGTGGTGCTGAGGAATCGAACCCAGGGCCTCATGTATGCAAGGCAGGTGCTCTACCACTGAGCCACCTTCCCAGTCCCTCTTTATACCTTCTGACTTTATTCTTGGCCGGTCTCATTTTAAAACCACTTACACAAATTGTACACATCCAGAAAATGGGATCAACTTCCAGGGAGACAAGAGCACCCCACCCACTGGACACAGTGTGGGGTCCCCTCCCCGGCAGCCCAACCCCAACACGGGACCTCACTGAAGTGGGTTGGGGTCACTCTGAAGGAGAGCCCCTCTCTCCAGCTAGCCCCAGAGGGACACCCCTTCGAACGGGGACTTCCGCGTCCCCCATGCCCCGCGCACGGCCCCTCGTGCCAGGCAGAGGAACAGTGGGTGCAAAGACTTCATTCTCCCTGGGTTGGAGAAGGCACTCCAGCTCACCTGCCACAGGAGGACTGGCTCTGATAGTGAGCGTGACAGATGACCAGGGACCCTCATAACACCACAGCCTGAGGCAGGGTGTGATATTGAACCACCTAGAATTGGGCACTGGGCTGGCATGCACTCCGTGGTAGAGCCCTGGGTTCAATTTATATACTATAGACACACACACACACACACACACACACACACACACACACACACACACACACATCAATCTGAAATAACTGGTTACTTCCTGAAGTTGTGAGGGCTCTGTTCTCTCTCAATAGTTCAAATGGTTAATAAAGTGGAGTGAATCCATACACAGAATGAGATGAATAGACAGACTGAGGGGACGGGGGAGGGAGCCAGTCCTGCCTGTGTGGTGTTTGCTTTCTTCCCTTTATTTTCTTCGTCACTTTAAATGTAAATCTGCGCTTTGAGCTCTTATAGCCAATGGATATATGGGTTGCTAAGTTCAGAGTGATAAGTTTGGGGGTGGATGAGGAAATGTACATCCTCCTATTTGACGCTTGGGCAAAATCTTCTGCTTTTTAAAATAGCATCACAATGTGTCACATCGACAAAATGCAGGCTTTTTAGTATTTTTCCTGCCCTTCCTGCTGCAAGGAAGTCTGTCCTTCCCCAGCTCCTCCTACCTTCTTTCTTCCTGGTCTCCATTCTCCAGATGGTTGAAGTATTAATGTTCTTGAAAGTTCATAGTTTTGTTCAGCAAATAGTTCATCTAGCTAAGTCTTCTGTCAGCGCACATGGGCTTCACTGCTTTTATGTTGTGGCTATTATAAAATCTGCTTTCTCTGTTGAGTCTTTCCTTCTGTATTGAAGCTGCATTTTCTCTATCCTGAACTTCAAGTTTTTGAAGTCCTATATTTTCTTCTACCAGGTCAAGTTTTCCTTCTGTAGAATTAGTTCTTACAAAGCAAAAATGAGAAAGGGGTATGGGGGGAGAACCACAAAATCCCAGTGGTAGATTGATCCTCATTCCTGCTTTTCCACGGCCCACCACTACCTTTTGGGCTTACTTGTTATAACTAGTTCACCGTTGCTTTGTGGTGCTTTGTGATGCTCAGCATTCATCTGACTTACAGTCTACCTGCAACTAGCATCATAGCACTTCACTTACAATGCAAGAAGCTGGCCTGTGTCCTCTCGCTCCAGCTCCGGCACCCAGCTGGCTCCAGGCCTCACTCCCACGCGTTACAAACCCCACATCCATGATTCTCTTGCTTCACGTGGTCTACAGTTTAACAAATAAGAACAAAATAGTTATTTATTCATATTAAAGATTAACTGTGGCAAAAGTGTTAACAATTCATCCACTAACTGTCATGTCCCTGTCGTGTTTGGAGAGGAGCTGTACCACCAGCCACACAGCTGCCCACCTCAGCCCTCGGGGGACACACGGCCATCAGCACGTGCGTCACACAGCACCTGGGTACCCTGTCACCGGGGGGGGGGTGGAGGGGGGAACAGATGCCTGCATACGGCAACTCTCTAAGGCATCAGTGTCCATGTCAGGAACTGGATGTGGCTTACAGCACTGTCCTTTGCATCTGATTCTGGAGGGTGAGCTCGGGGTGGGGGGTGAGGGGGGTGAGAATGCTCAATGATGTGAAGTGAGAGAGAAGGAAGTAGGCAATCCTCAAAGGCAGACCTCACATTCTCTCCCTCAGTGAAATCCTGCCTGGGCTGAACTTCCCTCTGGGGGAAGAGGCTCTGGAGGCACCTCTTCTAGCCCCCAACTTCCAGCAGAGATTCTAAGACAATGTTTTTTTCCCTACAGTGGGTTTTTCCTTCCCTGGGAAGAAATGTACCTGGGATTTAGCATCCATCTGTTAAGGCCTGTCATTTGTAGGGATGAAAAACTAAGGTCCCTGCAACTGGATGCCTAGTAAATTGAAGGTGACCTCAGGTCTGACACTTCTGCCAGGAAGGAGGGGATCGCAGAAGGCTCCCCCTCCCCCTTGATGGGCGCCAGGACTGCCTGGCCAGTAGATGGGGCAGAAGTCATTCCTTCTTATTCCCAGGCTTATGTCCTGGGAGACTGGCAGCTTCCGTCTCCTGTCTCTCACACTGCTTACCGTGGGGTTTCAACCACCTGGCTGTGAGAAATCCAAGCCACATGGAATGGGCCAACAGCCTCAGCTAAGCTCCCAGCTGACAATCTGCACCATCAGCCGAGGGGATGCGCCATCTTAGGTGCCAGAAGATTGCAGCCCCAGGATGCAGACTGCAACTGTGTGAAGCACAAGTGAGAACCACCCACAGATCCACAGTAGATCATAGGAAGCTGGTGTTTCAAACCACTAGGTATTAGGATGGCTATGATATGTGGCACTAAATAACCAAAACAAGGGCTGGTACCCAGTGCCACCAGCCAGAATCTCAGTACTCCAAGAAGTCTCGGGAGCCATTCGTTGACTCAACAAACATCTATTCAACACTTATCGGGGCCTGAGAAAATGTGCTACCCTTTCAAGATTCAGCAGTGAGTAGAGCAAACAAGGTCCCTGTTCTATAATTCATACTCCAGCACAAAGCAGAATGAAAGAGGAAATGTCAGTACTAAACGTTATGCAAAGTCAAAAAGGGGAAATAAACTAACCTTGGGCTATAGGTTTTTCCATATCAGTAGTGATACTTTGTACCTACATGCTATTTTCTTTCTGTTAATATTTATCCAGAACACCTTTACCACCTTCATCTAACTTCAACCTTATTGTGTCCCCTTATGTATATTGCTTACTCTTAGTCATGTAAGCAATATACATTTGAATTATGTGTCTTTTAATAGTTATGGTCACACATCCATATGTGTTAGCATTAGCAACTTATTTGAGATTTGTTTCTTCTGTGTCATGCTTTCTTTCTTTAATCACAGTTTTTGTTTTATTCTCAAGAACTGAATCTCCTCTATAACATCTCCAGTTACTCTGTAAGTCTAGTTTGAGTTTAAATATCTGCAGCTGAAGTCTTGAATGTAGTTTTGTTAGATAACATACTGGCACCCAATCAGCTTCCACTTAACTTCCACCCCGTGACCTCTTGCTGGATACTCACTGTGTGGGTTGGGTCTACCATCTGCCTGTCAGCACTGTAGACACTTCACCCATCCAACATGCTCTTTCTCTCCTATTCTCTCCACCACGCCCTCTAGCCTGCCAGCTCTTTGGTCCCAGGACATAGTCACAAGAACCGTTGCTGCATTTTTCCTTCACTCCTTTACATGTGGGATGAGTAGCTGACTTAGCCCCAGATACTAGAACATAGAGAAGTCTGATCCATGTCGGGACTGGGTCCTTCTTCACTGCAGACAAAAGCCACCACTGCAGAGACTCAGCCTGCACAGGACCCAGGGAGGGGGCTCAGAGCCAAACTCACCGTCCATCAACTCCTCATCTTCTTCACCTCGTGTTTCACAGCTGGGCCATCTTCCTGGGAGCACCAGGCTGAACAGTGAGCCCCAGCAGACCTCATCTTGTAAGTGCCAGTCCACCGCTCCCGCCTGTCAAGATGGTTTTGGATATCTCACAACATTCTGTCACCCACAGATGGGTGTTTTCTTTGCTCAGATATTTATCTCTGCAATGTCCGCGGCCCAGCTTCAAAATCTCTATTTTTCTGTGTTACATATAAGAAATATAGGCCTATTCTATTGGTCGTTTCTAGGAGGAGTGGAAAGAGGAAGATAAAATTTTGCCCCCCAAAGAACCTACACATGCCCCTCCTCTCTCTCTCTCTCTCTCTCTCTCTCTCTTTCTCTCTCTCTCTCTCTCTCTCTCTCAGCTCAGTTAGTTACACTCAAAATCACAAGGGCGTGATTAGCCAGCTGTGAGAAGAAACAGGGAGGTTGTTCATGTGTGACAGGCGAGCTTGGGGACACTCAGATGACCAACTGGGAGACACCACAGGAAGGCAGGATGGCATCTTGACTCACGCGGAATGAGCAGAAATTCTCTGCCTTCAGATCCTAGCAGAGAAAGGATGCAATGAGGAAGGAAACCCTAGAGATTCTTGGCACAAAGGTTGATGCTCACAACAGAGGTTTTTGAGATAAGATGATGGCATGGGCTGAACTGTGTCATGCTTGAGTTCCCTGCCCCAGGACCTCGGAACGGGACTGGATCTGGAAGCGGGGCCCTTAAAGAGATAACTAAACTTAAATGAAGACCCTAATTGAGGTATACCCTAATCCAACACGACTTCATGTTACAGGAAGGAGAGATTAAGTCACACATACACACACACACACACACACACACACACACACACACACACACACATGCTTGTGAGTGTGACATGTGATACCCAGGGAAAAGACATATCTGTAAGCAGCCCAAGCCAAAGAAGATATGCCTTGGTCTCAACCTTGCAGCCTGCAGAACTATGAGGACATTACACTCTGTGGCTGAAGCCCCGCCTATGGAACTTCACAACGGCAGCGTTAGCTGACTTGCGCAGGTCTAACAACGTACCAGGTAAGGACCACCCTGAAGCGGGGCCAGGACTCCAGCCACCTTCCTGAAATCGACCAGCTCCATTTGTGCTGACTCTGAGCTCCAGGCAACTGCCCAGTCCATGCCATCCCGGGAAGCGGTGCAGAAAGGAATCACGCAGCTGCCCCAAGCATGCACTTCCTCACCCCTGAGCCAGCACAAGTCCATGGACATATGCACGCATGTGCACACACACACTTGTGTACACGCCCATCTGTCTGAGTTCCCTTGACCTTAGCTACAGGAGTGCATCCTTCCCGATGCTGATGGGTGGTGGCTGCCTTTCTTTTTGTAAGTGAAATTGTTGCTTTAAAAACAATTATATATCAGGCTGGGTGCCATTGGCTCACACCTGTAATTCTAGCTACTCAGGAGACTGAGATCTGAGGATCCCAGTTCAAAGTCAGCCCCGGCAAGAAAGTCCATGAGACTCTTATCTCCAATTAACCACCAAATAGCCAGAAGTGGAGCTGTAGCTCAAGTGGTAGAGCACCAGCCTTGAGTGAGAAAAGCTCAAGGACAGCTCCCAAGTCCTGAGTCCAAACCCCAAGTCTTGCACACACAAAGACTGCATGTGTTCTGTATTCTGGAAGGACCTCCATCTGGTATCTTGGCATTCTGGTGACCTAGGACAGAAGGTGGCATGCATTTTCCCTGTAAGCCTTGTGATCTCTCTCTGCCACAAGAATTCAACAATGGCGGTGTAGCATGATGGCAGTCAGTGTATGTAGGGTAAGTGGCTATGTCTGTTTTCCAGGATATAAATAAAACTTTATCTAAAAACCAAAAATCAGTCAGTGGGGCAGATTTGGCTTATGGTTGTAGTTTTCCAGCCCTTGTGGAGAAGAAAGGACGTTAGCATTCACCTCATCTCCGTCCTGGGCTAGCCTTGTCCTTGTGCGCTCCGTGGACGTGGCTCAGCCTGCACATGCATCCTTCCGCCCTGGTCCAGCACTGTTAGGCTATTTGGAATCCTTGTGAGTGACTGGGAATGTACAGACTGCAAAGTCACCCCTGTCAGAGGAAGCCCAGGACAATGGATGGTGTCATCTGCCAGTCCAGCTGCCTAATGAAGAGAGTTGCTCAGCTCTCAATACCACTGCTAATTAAATCCAGTTCCCTCAGGAAGGCTCAGCCTGCCACTAGGCTTTCACGGTGGGCATCAATCTAAACGAGAGATCCTGGCATGGAGGGACAAGGCCTTGTGCATAACGTCACACACCTATGGGAGTCCTCCCTCAATGTTCTTGTCATCCTCTTCTCCTCTTCCCCCATCCCGTCCTCCCTCTCCTTTCTCTTCTCCCCTTCCCCCCTTCTCCTTTCTCCCTCTTTAAACTTCAAGCATCATTGCCAAGCCTAAGCTTATGTGGTTAACACTAGAGTTAATTAACCATAAATTAATTGCCATCCTAAACAATCAGAACTGCAAATTACTGCACTGGCCATCCAATTTAGCCCTCAGCCAGGCTCATGGAAGGCTGGGTTTTATGAGGAGAGTGAGATTGAACCTATGCCATCAAGAGTGGCTGGTGGTGTTCCCCTCCATACTCCTGGCTTGAAGATACAGTAATCTGCACTTTAACAAGAGGCAAAACGCTGCACAGAGAAAATTATGAGGAGAAGTGATTTTCTCTTAAAGAACACAAACCTGGCCTTGGGACTCCGGAATCACCAGCTCCACAAGGGCAGTTCATTTTGGTCTCTGTTTCCCAGAATATCTGTAGTTCCAAGAGGACAGTCTGCCTATTTGTTCCCAATATGGGGATGGCATGGAAAGACAGCAGGATGACTGTTCATCAAATCTTGTCACGATGGGACAGCAAAATAGGTCAATAAACACCGGTCAAAAGAAAGTTTGGATCTGGGAGCAGTGGCTCATGTCTACAAACCCAGCTACACAGGAAGGAATCAGGAGGGAAAATGTTACTGGAGTTTCCATCTTGGAAAATAAGCGAGGCATGGGGTAGATTCCTGCCATCCCACCTAGGTGAAGTTGGCCCCTAGCAAAGACATGAGACTCAATTTTTTTTAAAAATCAAAAACGGCTGGAGGTCTGGCTCAAGTGATAGAGTGCTTGCGAGGCCCTGAACTCAAACCCGATACCACCAAAACAATGAAAGAAAAAAAATCCAGGTCTTCCTAATGCTCTTGGTCAACGTTCAATGTGCTATAAATTCCAAAATCTTAAGCCCAACCAGGGGGGCCTGCAAAGCTAGAACTGATGGCCAACTTCATTGGGCCCTATATACCTTCCCGAGGATTAGAAAGCCAAATTGAAGAAGAAGGCAAGATCTTTTTCTTTCGAAATAGAGAGAAATCCCAAAGGAAGACTGAAACGCGGTAGAGGATAAAATAGAGCCTTCCACGTCCATGAGGGAGAGCTGAGCAGAGCCTGGCGAGCCTGCTGCCCCGGCCAGGCCCAGACGACTCTGGAACTGGCAGGGATCCGAGGCTCTAGCACACGCAAGCCCCCTGAAGCCCAAAATGAGGAGGGTGGCTCCCGGGTGGGCTGCAGCCCGGCTCACCGCCACATATTCACGATGGTGTGGATCGGCAGGCCAGGGAGGAAGAATTCAGACATTCAGATACACTTCTAGGGATGAAAAATGGCTAAGGATGCGTTTGTGTGGGATGCGGAGCAGGGCAGACGCTGGGAGTTGAAGCCCCTCCTCCTCCGTCCTCAGGCAAACCCGGGAAAGGTGAGCCATCTCACCCAGCTTCCCGTCTGGCTCAGGCCTGGGGCACAGTCAGAGACCACAGTCAGGAAAGACATAACTCTACCCAGAGCCTAGCTCCCCAGGAGAGCAGCAG
This sequence comes from Dipodomys merriami, assembly GCF_024711535.1. Classification (NCBI taxonomy): domain Eukaryota; kingdom Metazoa; phylum Chordata; class Mammalia; order Rodentia; family Heteromyidae; genus Dipodomys; species Dipodomys merriami. The sequence continues at coordinate 4,217,703 of NW_027202270.1, read as the reverse complement.
GAGGCTCGGGGGGAGGGAGGCAGGCCCATCTCCCATAGAGCACTGAGCAGTGACCCCCAGGGCTAGGGCAAGGTACCCAGTTAAAATCTTCTACCCCTGGGGAATGGAAGAGAAGACAGCAGTGCTGGGCCCGCAGTTCAAGCAAGACCAATCAGCACCAAAGGCACTGTGGATTAACAGCAGGAGTAAGGCTGGACATCAGAGGTGGCCGGGCTCACAGTCCCAGCTTTCCAGTCACGTAATGACTGTACCAACTTCATAAAGACCCTGTAGATGCTGTCTTATCATTGCTATCTGCCTTTACTGATTAGGACAAGAACAGCCTATGGAGATGATGGAATTCGGTTCCCTGACAGTGTGAATTATTGTTGAGAAAACACCCACGCTCCTCTCCTCCCTTCGTTCCTGGATGGTGTATCCTGCCAACTGGGTCAGGGTCCACATACATGCGCGCATGTGCACGCATGCACACACACACACACATACACACACACACACACACACACACACACACACACACATACACACACGAGAAGAACATGACTTTAAGCCACTGAGATCTGGGACAGCTTGTCGCACAGCAGTACCCCGTCACCGCACTCTGATAGCTGGTGTGATGTCATGGCAAGGCGCGGCTCAGGGGAGGGAGGAAGCGTTCTGGGACTCCATCGTGCTTCCTGTCCTGGCCTCGCTCCCACCCATCTACTTCCTTCTAGCTCTCTGCGCTGTCCTGGCCCACGGAAAATTAGGGCCTATCTTTCTGCACAGCCCCAGGAAGGCAACTTAAATAATATAGTATCTGTGCCTTCATATTGTATAAGTCAAGACAGAATGACGAGGAGGAAGAAAGGGAGGAGCTGTGGACAAGGCACAAGCCCACCCGTCTTTCTTTCCGGATGGGGCCCGAATGCTCACCCTCTTCCTTCCTCCCTCCTCGCTCGTTCCTTGGGGAGCGGCTTAGAAATGCCTTGAGTTTGCACGTCTTAGAAAGGGCTCCCCTGGGCAGCTCTGGAGTGAATGTGCTCGCACTCACCACTGGGGATCTTCTGGCTTCCCTTCAGAGCTCCCCACCCCCTGGCTAGGAGGCACCCCCGAAATCAGGCACTGGCAGAGGTCAGAGGTTCAGAGTTTCCGGTGCTTTGCAGCCCCACACTGAGACCCCTTCCCTGGAGCCCCCAGGGCGGGGACACACAGCAAAGCTCTCATCTTCCCAGGACACCGCCCCAGGGACAACGGGGAAGTTCCCAGGACTGCCAGGCCACCCACTTCCCCAGGGCAGGGAAAGCTGGTGCTTTATGGCTCCCACACAGAGAGCAGATAGACACACTGCCTGGACAGGAAGGACAGACCAGCTGGAGAGTGTGGGAAGAATTCTGTCTGGAAATGTGACACCGTGCCACCCCTGGGCTTTTAACATCAGATTTTCTAAGGGAACACACACAGCTTTACTCCCTGTGTCCAGGAACCAGATCCACTCTACCCTTCGTGAAGCTGATGTGCAGGTCGGGGGCTCCCAGACGGTCGCCCTGCACCGCACACACTCACACGCACGGCCGCCCTGCACCGCACACACTCACACGCACGGCCGCCCTGCACCGCACACACTCACACGCACGGCCGTCCCGCACCACACTCACACGCATGGCCGCCCTGCACCGCACACACTCACACGCACGGCCGCCCTGCACCGCACACACTCACACACATGGCCGCCCCGCACCGCACACACTCACACGCACGGCCGCCCTGCACCGCACACACTCACACGCACGGCCGCCCTGCACCGCACACACTCACACGCACGGCCGTCCCGCACCACACTCACACGCATGGCCGCCCTGCACCGCACACACTCACACGCACGGCCGCCCTGCACCGCACACACTCACACGCATGGCCGCCCTGCACCGCACACACTCACACGCATGGCCGCCCTGCACCGCACACACTCACACGCACGGCCGTCCCGCACCACACTCACACGCATGGCCGCCCTGCACCGCACACACTCACACGCACGGCCGCCCTGCACCGCACACACTCACACGCACGGCCGCCCTGCACCGCACACACTCACACGCATGGCCGCCCCGAACTGCACACACACGCACGGCCACCCTGCACCGCACACACTCACACGCATGGCCGCCCTGCACCGCACACACTCACACGCATGGTCGCCCCGCACCACACACACTCACACGCATGGCCGCCCTGCACCGCACACACTCACACGCATGGCCGCCCCGCACCGCACACACTCACACGCACGGCCGCCCTGCACCACACACACACGCACGCATGGCCGCCCTGCACCGCACACACTCACACGCATGGCCGCCCTGCACCGCACACACTCACACGCATGGCCGCCCCGCACTGCACACACTCACACGCACGGCCGTCCCGCACCACACACACTCACACGCATGGCCGCCCTGCACCGCACACACTCACACGCATGGCCGCCCCGCACCGCACACACTCACACGCACGGCCGCCCTGCACCACACACACACGCACGCATGGCCGCCCTGCACCGCACACACTCACACGCATGGTCGCCCTGCACTGCACACACTCACACGCATGGCCGCCCTGCACCGCACACACTCACACGCATGGCCGCCCTGCACCGCACACACTCACACGCATGGCCGCCCTGCACCGCACACACTCACACGCATGGCCGCCCTGCACCACACACACTCACACGCATGGCCGCCCTGCACCACACACACTCACACGCATGGCCGCCCCGCACCGCACACACTCACACGCACGGCCGTCCCGCACCACACACACACGCATGGCCGCCCTGCACCGCACACACTCACACACAGCCTCACAGGGTCACGCCCACCAGCCGCTCTCACAGGTTCACACACACAGCACAGATCGGAGTTCCCATGGGAGCAGCCCAGACGCCATTCAGGCTTTCCAGCTTTCCCTGCAGACCAGCCTGCCATAAAACCGGGGTTGGGCAGGAGGGTCGTGGCCTGCGGCCCTGGGACCACTGTCTCAGCGCCTCCTGGTCCCCTGCTGCTGGTGGCTGCATGCATTGTGGTATGTATGGGACTGTGAGTGGTGTGTGTATGTGACTGTGAATGTGGTTGTATGTGTCGTAGTCTGTAGGTGATTTGTGTAGTATGTGTTTAAGTATGTGTATAGTTGTGTGTGCGTGTGTATTAGAGTATGTATAGGTAGCGGGTAAATGTGTTATACATACATGATTGTGTGTATAATTGTAGTGTTAGGTCTTATTGGAAGGAATGTGTGTTTAAGTGGTATGATTTATGTGGGGGGTGTGTGTGTGGTGTGAGGTTGGTTGTGTGTGATCGGGTGTTGTAGTGTGTGTGTAATTGTGAGGGTGACTTGTACAGTTGTATGTGCGTGGGATCTTATGGGAGAGAATATAGATTCATGTGGTATGATTTATGTGCTGTGTGATTATATGTAGTATGTGTGGTTGTGCATGGTGTAAGGCTGGTTGTGGGTGGTTGTGTGTGTTGTGGTTGTGTATAATTGTAGGGGTGACTTGTGCAGTTGTGTGTGTGTTGGATCTTATGGAATGGGTTGTGATCCAGTGGCTGAAAGTGTGTGTGTTTGTGTTTTAAGTGTGTATGTCCATGTGTGACTGTGTATGTGTGCTGGTGTGTACCACACTGCATGGATTTACATGTGTGGCACATACACAGAGGCATGTGTGTGATGTGTGGTGTACACAGATGACAACCAAATCTAGCACTGCAGTGCCAAAGAAATCCTAAGCAGAGAATTTCTCCCTAAACCCTATTTCCTAAGTTTTCTTTATTTCTAATTTTCCCAGTCTGGCCCTAACACAAAGGTGAATTTCTTCTCTGGAAGCAGAAATGATCCAATCAATATACTTCTTAGCCACATTGGTAAATGCAATTTAAGGGCGGATCGAAGTTCAAGTGTTGCTATCAACTTCTACAAACACATGAAGTTGCGAAGCAAGTGGCACTGACTGGCGGCAGGCCTGGCTGAGGGCCGCTCCCTTGCTCCATCCCCGCAGAGAGGAAGTTCCTGGTGGGGGCCTCGGGCATCGCCACCCACCGCAAACCTTCCCACGGGCCCAACCACGGCAGTCCGGCCTCCGTTCCACAGGCCTCAGCTTTGTGGACACTGACACCCTGCAAAGCTCACTCAAAAGTGCAGAATGAACATGAGTTACACGGGTTCCCTGGAGCCCCCAGAGGTCAGCAGCCATCAGACCAGGGAAGGACAGAGCAGACACCAGCTGGGCCCTCTTGGCTGTGGCCTGCCTGGCTGGCCACTGAGTGGGAGCCACATTAAGACAGCCTAGGGATAGTGTGGACATGACTACATTCCCTCCTACACACACATCCAAGCCAATCATACGCTCACACTTTGGGTTTCTATGCTACCGAGACCATCCTCTGATGAATGCCACGGCTCTGAGGAGACCAGCAGGAGGGCAGCACATTCAGCATGGACACCCTAACAGAAGAACGGCTTCCCCCTGGGCTGGACAGAGATGGACAGCCAGAGAGTCTATCGCCCTCCTCCGAAAGTCATGCCAACTTGCAAATTGCTTATTTCTTAGTAGCTTTGGACTGTGGCTGACCAGGGATACCTGAAGCCAGCCAGTGTGAAGCCATGGATGCGGGGGACACTGAACCCTGCGTCAACTTCCTCTTGTCAAACGCTCTTCTGCCCCTGGGCTTTGGGGAAGCTGGGTCCCCACAGGACATTGCTCCCCTTGTCACCCTCGTCAGGGTGGCAGAGCACACTGAGGGTGACGCAGGGTGACGGAGCACACCCCCCAGAACACATGGCGATGGCTGGGACAGGAGAGAGTACGGGGGTCCCGGGGTCCCCGTGCAGGCTGGCCACTGCATCTTCACCCGCATAGACAATGCTGGGCTCAACCTATGCCGCTGTGACAGTCTGCCTGTCCCCAACCCATGCAGCTGTGGCTTTTTGGTAGTTAATTAGAGATACACTTTCCTGTCTGGGCTGCCCTCGAACTCAGATCTCAGGCCCCTGAATAGCAAGGGGTTGCAGGTGCAAGCCACCGGCCTCTGGCTGAGCACTGTGTTTGAAGGACTGAGGCGCAGAGAGGTTAAGAAACCCTTGCAAGCCCTCGCAGTCAGTTCCACAGCCAGAACCTCCCCCAGGGAAGAACTAAATTCAAACGGAATACCTTCAAGGAATAAAACTCGTGTTGATAGCTGACGGTCCCAAGACAAGCCCCTCAGATGCCACGGTGCCCAGTGGCAAAGCTTGGACTCTGTTCATTGCTCACACATTTCCAAGGTCTGCGCTGAGCCATGTACATAAGCGAGTGAGAGAAGAGGTTCTCTCGAGGTAGTCAGGTGATAAATGGCGGGCATGACCGCAGCCCAGGTTCTGAGGTTTGTGACGAGCAGCAAGGGACCAGGGAACGGGAACAGGGGAGACTGGATGGGGATGCACAAAAAGCGGAGGTCGCTCCCTGGGCGGCAGGAGGCTGTGCCGGGCTCAGGAGGACGAGGAGCGGTGTGTTCCCATCTCGGCAGGAGGCGGGGTGTGATCAGAGCTGTGGCTTATCTTGTGGTGTGTAGGATAGATTTGGGGGGAGCCAGGGTGAGGACAGTGCAGTAGAGACACAATCAGCCAGGCACAGCGGCAGACGCCTGCAATCCCAGCTCTTCAGGAGGCATAGTTCAGAGAATTGCTGTCCATGGCTGGTCCTGGGGAAAAAGCAAGAGATGCTACCTGAAAAATGAAGCAATAAGGGCTGTTGGGGAGGCTCCAGAGGTAGACAGCGGCCTAGCAAGCACAAGGCCCCAGGTTCAGACTCACGACCACCAAGAAAGAGGAGGGAGGGGGAAGAGAGGGACAAGAAGGAGGGGAGAAGGAAGAGAAGGAAGAGAAGGAGGGGGAGAGAGAGGGAAGAGGGAGAGGGAGAGAGGGAAGAGAGGGAGAGAAAGAGAAGAGAGGGAAAAGGAGAGAGAGGGAAGAAAGGGAGAGAGAGAAGAGAGAAGGGGAAGAAAGGGAGAGAGGGAAGACAGGGAGAGAGGGACGACAGAGAAAGAGAGGGAAGAGAGGGAGAGGGAGAGAGGGGGTGGGGGAAGGAGAGAGAGAGAGAGAGGGAGGAGAGGGAGGGGAAGGAGAGGGAAGAAAGGGAGTGGGAATTTCCTGGGAGACGTGACTAAGGATCTCCCCGTGATGGCCACTGCATGAGAAAGGAAGTGACAGAGCAGCCATCAGAAAGGAGTTGAGAGGCCGCAGGAGCTCCGGAAATGGGAGGAGGCAGAGGGTGAGCTGAGCCCACCCGTGGAAGCTGGCTGCCTGAGTTGCGTGGAAGGCAAGAGGCCCTGGGGCCTGGAAGAGGGAGGCAGAAAACCTCCACCTGGACACCCGGGGTGGGGTTACGATGGTGAGGGGAGTGGGAGGGGGGAGCAGAGGGACAGAGACAGCCACAGCTGGGATCGTACCCAGGCGGAGAGTGGCAGCTGTGTCCTGTGTCGGGGACAGGGTCTGGGCCGCTGGGTCTGCTGATCTGGAGGTGCAGAGAGGAGGGAGCTGAACATGGCCGGTGCATTGTGTTTCCTGCGGCACACGGATCATGGCTCCCTTGCACACACGGACGGAGCTTGCTCGCTGCTCTCGGCACCCTGCAGTTCATAACCAATGTCTTACAAAGCATGCTTCCTAACTAATATAGACTCCAGGCTCGAGAAGCCACGCCCAAACCAGCCACCCGCCTACACTGCCCAGCCACCCGACATCGCAGAGGAAACGCGGAAACACTCCCGAAGCCAGAGGGGCTCTTCGTTCCCTTCCTGACGCAGCAGCTGTGGACCTGCTCCCACCCAGGACAGAGCAGGGAGGCACTGGAAGGACTGCCCAGACCACTGGGACCCCAGGAAGGAGGAGAAGGAGGGATGAAGGGCCTTGGAGGTGGAGGGGTGGCAGTCCTTGATTCAGCTCCTCACTGAGTGTGTACGTGTGTGTGCACGCATACGCTCATGTGTGAGCGTGTGTGTGCGTGTGCGCACGTGCATCACTGAAGTGCAATGGCTTCTGGGACACCCAGAAGAGCAGTGAGGTAGCTGCAGGTGGAGGTAACTTCTGCTGCCCGGAAGGGCAGGATCCTAGTCCTGACCTCCTCTCTCCCTCCGACGGCTCTGCCCTTTAGACACATAGCTGGCCAGGCACCACTTGCTCACGCCTATAATCCCAGCTACTCAGGAGCCTGAGATCTCAGGATCAAGGGTCAGAGACAGCCTGGGCAGAAAAATTAATGAGACCCTTATCTCCAATTAGTCACCAAAAAGCTGGGCAAAAGAGCTAAGGGATAGTTCTCTGGCCCCAAGTTCAAGCCCCACTACTAGTGCACACATGCATGCACACTCACGTGGGCACATATGTGCGCGCGCGCACACACACACACACACACACACACAGAGGAAAGGATTTCTGTCTGAACTACCAAGGAGAAAAGCAGTCAATCCCTGTCGCTCTTGGTCGTGACTGAAAGATTAAAAACCGAGACCCAGGCACTTATTGACAGATTCTGTCTCAGCCACTAATCCCAGACGAAAATCAACAGAAAAGAAACAACGACTGATCAAATCCACAGACCTGTCCATTCCAAAGGAGACATCAAGTCAATTAAATGTACACTCAATAAAAGAGTCCCGGAAGTCGTCATACACATTACCTTTCCACATTCTCCATGTCATCTAGAAGAGCTTCACACCCTTAAAAGCAACGTGGGCTATCTTTATAAAAAGAGCCGCCTCAAATCAGGAAGGAGCCAGCAGGAAAACCAGTGACCAAGCACGAGGATTTCATAGTAGCGGCCTGTGTGGATGGCAGGGCGCAGAGAGCCACGGGATCCTGAGAGCAGATGGGAAACGCTCCCGAGCCATAAAGGAAAGAAGGAGAATGAGAAAGAAGAACAGAGCGATTCCTCCACGCTGCCGTTCAGAGAACCCGGCTCTCTGCTGGGCACCGGGCTTCATCCAGGATCAAACAAGGCTCCCACCTTTGCAGTCAGCGTCCTAGACGCCGATCGCCACGGGAAGGGGGAAGGCCGGGCAGTGAGGGGACTGGGAAGCGAGGGGTGAACTGAGCCACTGCGGGTTTCACTCTTTGCTTTCCATCACTGTTGCAAAGTGCTTGAGGCCATGAACCTAGGAAGAGAATAGGTAATTCCACTCCTGGGCCTGGAGGCTCCCCTCTGAGACCAAGTGGCCTCAGCACTTTTGGGTCTGTGGTGGCCATGGGGTGCCCCCAGTCCTCCAGGGATGACCCTAAAAACCTACATACCTCCCTCTAGGGCCACCTCCAGAAAGTTCCACATCCCCTCAGGAGTGTCGCCGTGGGAGCCAGGCCTTCCACACAAGGGCCTTCAGGGAACATTCGAGATCCAGACTAGAGCATGGCCCGCGCTGGAGCAGACTGGCTTAGCACGGAGACAGCTGGGCAAAAGCATCCTAGGCTGAGTAGGTGCAAAGGGCCTGAGGCAGGCGCCTCCAACATGTTCAAGGAGCCGTAAGGCGTTCCGGGTGGTGAGAAATGAGGAGTGTGGTGGTGACCCTGCTGGGAGGTGCTGGGCCAGGAGCTGAGCATCGGGAGTCCGTGCTGGTCCTCATCTGCAGTTGTAAGTTTTGGCTTCTGTGATCCCTGTGAGGAACCTGAGCAAGTGCTCTGTCTACTGTGTGGGGAGAAGGAGGGGAGAGGAGGAGACAGAGGGGCGGGGATGGGAACGGGGAGCCCGGCCCAGTGACTCGGGGAGAAGACAGCAATTATGGCAAACGGAGTAGCTGGTAAGGAGCCATGAGATGCAGCCGGCTTCCAGACTGTTCTGAAGCCAGCACATTGCCAGTAGGACTTCCTGGAGTTCTAAAAGGGGGAGGGGCAGCAGGAGAGGAGCGAAGGTTCCCATGGTTTTTGGCAGGCGCCCCCCGGAAGCTTCCATCAAGTGAGTGAGGAGGCGCGGGAGCGTCAGGAAGGCCGGCAGACAGCACAGCACCGCAGCGGCTGTGCGGGCATCCTAGTGGGTATGTCAAGTTGGAGGCCTGGAACAGGGGGAGGTTGAGGCTGGAGATAGAAGCATGGAGTCTCAGCCTCTGTTGAGACACCTCTCAGCGCTGACACCAGCCGGTGCACACAGCGCAGGAATCACACCCTGCTGAGCCTCGGGGATGTCTTGGAACCAAATGCATGCTCACAAAAACCAGTTATGTGTCGTGGGAAACGCACGGACAGCTGCGATCCACCCAATTCAACCTGCATCTCTGGTCAATATGAAAAGCTGGGATTCCTCAAAGAAAAGCACCTACCAGCACCCAGCCATATCCCGTTTATAAACAGATTCTCATGTCACACCACCTGCTATTTATTAATGCTGTAAAAGTGAGCCTCAAGCCAGGCATGATGGCTCATGCCTGTAATCCCAGCTAACTGAGGAGGCTGAAATCTGAGGATCAATGATTTGAAGCCAGCCCAGGCAGGAAATTCTGTGAGACTCTTACTTCCAAAGAACTACCAAAAAGTTGAAAGTAAGTCGGGCACCAATGGCTCATTCCTGTAATCCTAGCTGCTCAGGAGGCTGAGATCTGAGGATCACAGTTCAAAACCAGCCCTGGCAAGGAAAGTCCATGAGACTCTTATCTCCAAATAAAACCATCAGAAAACTAGAAGTAGTGCTGTGGCTCAAGTGGTAGAGCGCTTGCCTTGAGCTGAAGAGTGCAGGGACAGCTCTTAGGCCCAGAGTTCAAGATCCACGATGGACAAAAAAAAAAAAAAAATACACAAAAAGCTGGAAGTAGAATTGTGGCTCAAGTGGGCTGGGAAGGTGGCTCAGTAGTAGAGCGCTTGCTTTGCATGCGTGAGGCTCTGGGTTCGATTCCCCAGCACCACATAAGCAAAAAGAAAAAAAGGCCGGAAGTGGTGCTGTGGCTCAAGTGGTAGAGCGCTAGCCTTAAGTTAAAGAGCTGAGGGACAGGGCCCAGGCCCAGAGTTCAGGCCCTACGACTGGACCCCCCCCCAAAAAAAAGAAAGAAAAAAAGAATTGTGACTAAAGGGGTAGAGCACCAGCCTTGAACAGAAAAGCCAAGCAAGAATGTGAAACCCTGAGTTCAAACCCCAGAACTGGCCAAGAAAGAAAAGGAAGGGAGAAAGGAAGGAAGGAAGGAAAGAAAGAAGGAAGGAAGGAAGGAAGGAAGGAAGGAAGGAAGGAAGGAAGGAAGGAAGGAAGGAAGGAAGGAAGACTGTCCAGGCTGGCTTTGAACTGCAATCCTCAAAATAAAGTCTCAGTAAATGGGAAAGAAGCTGATTAAAATCAAGCATTGCTATCAAGTTAGACAAAAAGATGCGATAACTGCTGGTGGTCTCTGGCTGTGAAGCCCTCCAGCCCCTCCATTACTGCGTGCCAGAGGGGCACCCGGGTGGTCCTAGGTAGTGACGGGTTGTGCGAGGAATTACACAGACTCTGCACGTGCTCAGTAGATGGACCAATCTCTGAGTGATCTGCACCTGACAGAAATGTGGACTGCTAGAGTCATGAACAAGAACATGGCTATTCCTCCCCTGGCCCAGCCTCTCCTCTTCACCCCTGCCTTCACACTGCCTTCACACTGCCCGAGGCAGCTTCTCTGAGAGGTTCCCCATCCCAAGTCACTCTAAAGACGAGGTTGAACTGCGTGTGTCTGTCTCCTGCTGCTCATAACACGATGACACAGAGGAGTACGTGATAGAGTGGGTTATTTTGTCTTGAGGGCTGCCTCTGGCGATGGCCTCTGGCTGGTGGATTTCTGAGTTGACTCAGAGCACCACCTGGCAAGAAGTAGGGAACACGGAGATCTATGCAGTCACCCCCTCCCTTCTCCTCCACTTCCTCCTCTTCCTCTTCTTCTTTTCCTCCTTCTCCTTCTTTTGTGTGTATGATGGCACTGGGGCTTGAACTCAGGGCCTAAGCACTGTCCCTTAGCTTTGTCACTCAAGGTGAGTGCCCTATCACTTGGGCCCCATCTCCAAATCTGGCTTTGGGGTGGTAAACTGGAGATAAGAATCTCGTGGACTCTCCAGCCCCCAGCTGGCTTCGAACCTCCGATCCCCAGATCTCACCCTCCAGAGTTGCTAGGATTCTAGGTATAAGCCACCAGCATCCAGTTTTCTCTCTTGCTAGATAGCCACCAAAATTCTATGATAGGTCCTCCCACCAGTGACTTTATCTAACCCTAATCACCTCCCAGAGGCCCCACCCACAGTGTCTCCACCCTCTTATCGTTCTCAGGGGAGAGTAAACTTCAAACTGCATTTCAGAGGGGCCACACCATGGCTGGAGGAAAGCAGTCACACGCACCATCCCTCCGCTGTTGGTCCTTCCTCCTGCCGTTTCCCTGCACTCATCTATAGTCAAAAGATGAAGCCAGCACATCAGCCCGCACTGACCTTGAAGCCTCTGAGGTTAAAGTAGGGCGGTGCATCCTTGAAGAGCAGGGCAGCTATTTCAGTCCAAACACTGACTGAACACGCATCACAACACTGCCAACGTCGGGAGGCAAACGTCTGAGCTGGGAGTGAACGGTGTATCTGGTGGCTATGTAATCCTTACATCTTTCCTGCCAAAGTAGTTGCTTCCTTTTGGTCAACGTTATGAGAGTTGCTTCTCTGCATAGTTCCTGCTTTGGCCAGTCGGGTGACTCTGCTTGATTGAATTTTAGTTACATCCCATTCCTGTTAATTAACACATCCTGTTCCTGTGAGTTATGCCATATTCTGTTACATTTTTTTCTTCTCTGTTCAAAATAGCCAATTGGGCAAGACTGTGAACCTAAATTCTGACCAATTGGAACAAGAGGCAATACTACATTAGGGGTAAAACCTGCACAACTTCCTGCCAAACATGCTCGCACACTTTGAGTCATGTCAGTAGTAGAAGTGGACCAGGCCATGCCAAGTTCCTTTCAAGTTAGTGAGCTTACTGCTGTACCCCAAGATGCAGAGACATTTCCAACAGATAGCAGGCAGCCAGGGACATTGTTGCCAAAGGTCCTACAGAAGACACAGCAAAGCTTAGGATGGCATAGGGCCAAGGTGGAGAGCCGTGTCCACAGAGGAGAAAAAGGCAAATCCACCCACTCCCGGGAAGTGTGGGGGGGAGCACGTGCCCGTTTACAAGGCCGCGTGGCTCACGGAAGCAAGGCCAGCACGAAGGTTTGTCACAGCCGTCCCTCTGCCAATATGACCTTGGAAAAAAGAAGTTACATTGAAGGAGAAGTGAGAAGCTGCACACCTTGGTGGGATTTTTTATTTCTTTGGCCACACGACTGCGCTACATTTCTGCACAGCCTCCTGCCTCCTCCGCTTCCACCTCAACGCATTCGCGCTGGAAGCAGGAAGGACTCTGCTGCTATGGGAACACGGGTGTGGCCCCCAAACTGGCCTCAGGAGGGGAATACGAAGGGGAGGAGCCAGAGCCGAGCTCCAGCTTTTGGAGCACCTTATCAGTTCCATGATAAACAGGAGCGTGAGTTCACAGGGGGCTCCTGGAACACCAGGCGGGTCCATAGAACACAACCAAGGCACGAGACCTCTGCTGGGACGCCCTGGTCAGTCTCAGGAGCTTTGTACTTCAGGCAGACTCTTCCCTGGGTCACCAAGTAACCCATCCCTTCCACTCACCTTGAGCCAGGAAGCTTGGCTGCACCAGGAAGCCAGCAGGGCACCCGGGAAGACCTCTCACCTGACAGCCACAGCTGCTGCACACGGATGCCTAAACACCCAAGGTGTGGCTGAGATGGGTCTACTGTAATGCCCGCATTTCTGTGACGTCTCTTCAAGAGAAGGAGAATATGCTGGCATGGAGGCGGGAGGGAGATGGCGTTTCCTGTCTGAATGGAGCCGGGTGGAGAGGGAGGGAGAGCCGTGCCATCTACCCGCCCATCCCAGAACAGACTCCTCACCTGTGACCCTCTTGCCAAGTAGGGGCTGTAACTCAAACTCCAGCAGCTAGAGCTCGTCCTATTTGGACTTGCCAGCCTCTGGTTCTTTAAAATACACACATTCATACACAACATATATATGTATATACATTCACATACATATCTACACTAGTATACATATATAATGTACACATACATAAATACACATTCATATATATTTGTGCATGCATACTCATAAAGTATATATAATAAATATATATATAGGTAGCTATAGATGATACACATTCGCACACTCATGCCATGGGTTCTGTTTCTTTGGCAATCGCTGACTGATGCATATGGTTTTAGTGAATACAAACACAGGAGACTTCCCCACATTGGAGGATCTGCTTATCTGGGGAGGTTAGTATGTTTGAGAGAAAATTCGAACCTCAAAGCAGTTAGCTTTCTGTGAAATGCTTTACCCTCACTTCGTGTTCTGTGCAAATACCACGCTGCCAGCCAGAAGTGTTTTTGTTGCTGCTTTTTAAAACTTAAATAGACAGCAATCACAAGAAACCCAGACTTCCCTGGGCTGCCCATCTCTAGAATCTCCACTTAGAATCTTGATAGGCACAGATACCAAGTCGTTCATAGCCGTGAAAAGTTTGAGTTTCTTCCCCCAACGCTGAAGGACTTCGCTTGGTGTCGGTGAATCTGAAAGAGAATCACTCACAGTTGGTAAGAACACCTGCACAGTGCCTTTCCAACCACACTGGACTCCTGTCCACTGTCTTCTCTCCACTCACCCCTTGGTGACTTCCTCCCCCCACCATGCATGCCCACATTAGCTTTCCTTCCCATTTGCTTTGCTTGTAAATGCAGATGGTCATAACAGTAGTAATAATAATAAAGAAATTAAACAATTAAGTGGAACAAAAAGCTTCTTTTCAGCTTTTGCAACCCCCCCCACCCGCTTCTTCCCTTGATCCTCCTGTTCCTCAGTCATGAACCAGCTATGTTGATCAGTAGCCCCTGGGAGCCCAGGGATGCATACACACAAAGCCTTGGCCTCTGCGCCACACACACACACACACACACACAGCGCTGGCCTGACCGGCTGTGTTCCGCCACGCTTTTCAGTGCAGAGCTGTTCCCTGGTGCCAGCATCGCTGAAATGTCAACTGAATAATGCAAATGCTCATCTGTCCGTGTGTCCCCCTCTTCCTTACCCTCCACCTTCTGCTCCCCACACAAACCTGTTTTCCAAGGTTCTGCATACAAAATACATGAGGCCAGTGTAGGGACCCAAAGGACGGCTCAGGCCACCCAAGGCCGCCTTGTTTGATTTGATTTTTCATCTCCCACATTGATACTCATTACATGACAGGTTTGTTTTATTCTTCCTCTCCCACATTGGTATTTATTACATTGACAGGTTTCACTTTGAGCCATTAGCCAATTTGACAATTAGCCATACTGACAAGAAGAGATAAAATTCAAAAGCACCTACCTTGTTTTGTAATATAGGTTGCAAAGGCTTTGATTCTAAGGAGACAGCTGATTTGCTAGCCAGCACTGAGTATTTGCCTCTATGTCTACCCCATGAGGACCTGCAGAATTTAAGACCTGCCTGCCACGCACCTGATTTGTGAGGTTTTCTTCCTCTCTGTCTTCACAACCAAAGACTGCGCAACCCACTTTTATTCTTTTAAACGATGTTTGGTGGGTGTTGTTCCGGTATGGTTTTTTGGTCTTAGTCTGGGCATGTTTTATTTCATTTATTTATTCACTTCATTTCAGTATTTCAATTGTAAGATGGCAGAGGACATAAATGAAGCAGTCAAGTTCCTACTCCATCATTCTGGTCACAGTACGGAAGCAGTTCATCCCCTTTGTTTTCCTGGCCTGCGACCCATTCCCCCTTCCCCCAGGGATGACCCCTGTGCTCCACCAAGGCCGGAGCTTCCGCACGGCCCTCACACTGCGCTCACTGTACACCCAATCAATGGCGAATACTCATCAATTTGGTACATTTAATGATAAATGTGAGTAACATAACATATCTAAAATATTGTGGCCTCGGCATGTCATCAGTATAAAATAGTGCAATATTCGGCCCACTTTCTGCGCGCAATGTTGTAAAACTGAGACAAATCTTAGCAGCCACGGTGGCCAACCATGCCCAGCCACTGCTAGGCACAGCAAGGGCCAAGAGACTCATTAAAATGCAGGCCACCGGGTCTCCTGCAGTCTCTGGAGTCTGAGAATCTGAATATCTAACAAGCTCCTGGTCATGTGACCACTGCCTTGGGAAGTGCAAAAGGCAGAGGAGGAAGAAGAGCAATTACCATAGTCTTCCTTTGTCTGAGGATGCGCTCCCTGCGGCTTTCCCTGCGCCAGCCAACTGCAGTCCACAAAGATCGAATGCAGAACTTTGTCCCTTGTCCCACGCTCAGCCATTAGGAAGAATGAAAACATCGTGTTAAGTAGAGTCAGTCAGGCCAGTCAGTCAGAGAGACAAAGGATGCATGCTTTCCCTTATATGTGGAAGCTACATTTAGCTTAGAAACCAAAGCAAATGCAGTGGGTGGTAAGCAAGTGTATACAAATGTACTAACTGAAATATGGGAGATTCAAGAAGAACTTAAGTAGTACAAGTCCTTAGAAAGGCAAAGTCACAATAAGGAGGCTGGTACTGGAAAGGGTGGGGTGGTGTCAGGGGACGGGGTAGATGGATGAAAAGAGAGGGAGAGGATGCAGAATTCAACATAATCCGACAAAATTAAGAAGAGTGGGAGGAGCGGTTAGGGAATGTTGAAAGGGTGACAGTGATCAAGCTGTGCTATGTGTTTATAAATTGCTTTGTTAAATGGCAACTCTTTTGTGCAACTACTTAAAGATAATTTGGGGAGGGGGGTGTTGGTCAGGCATAAGGTTTGAACTCCAGGCCTGGGCGATATCTTTGAGATCTTTTTCTCCAGGCTAGCACTCCACCACTTTGGACCACAGCACCACTTTAGGTTTTCTGGTGGTTAATTGGAAATAAGAGTCTCACAGACTTTCCTACCCAGGCTAGCTTTGAACCGTGATCCTCAGGCTCAGCCTCCTGAGTAGCTAGAATTATAGGCATGAGCCACCAGCCTCTGGCAATAATTTTTTTTTTTTTTTTGCCGGTCATGGGGCCTGAACTCTGGGCCTGGGCGCTGTCCCTCAGCTCTTCAGCTCAAGGCTAGTGCTCTACCACTGGAGCCACAGCGCCACTTCCAGCTTTTTCTGCTTATGTGGTGCTGAGGAATCGAACCCAGGGCCTCAGGCATGCCAGGCAAGCGCTCTACCACTGAGCTACCTTCCCAGCCCTCTGGCAATAATTTTTAAGTGTAAGGAAAAAAAAGACTGAATGCAACACTCCATAGATAGTAAGAGAGGATAATAAAGGAAGTCAATATGATCAGAGTTCATTACATGCGTGTGTAGAAATATCACCATGAAACCCTTCTGCACAATTGATAAATGCTAATAGAAAATGGCTTTTTTTAATTCCAGAGAGAAATAAATCACAAAAGGTAACTCATGCGCCATGTGCTGAGTGTCTGCCACGACGCTCCTTTACTCCTTCCCTGCATACCCCAGCCACTCGTCCCTCTGTAGCCGCTCAGGCCTCAGGCTCTGGCCTAGAACCATGGAGCTCATGGTCAATAACCCTGGCATAGCAGCCTAGCGCTGCCGCACTTTAATAGGACTGGACAGAGCCACACTGTCCAACAGGGCAGCCATGAACCCCAGTGCTGGGTGAGCCCCAAAGGTGTGATATAAGATGTGTTCTCGGTGTCTGGCAATGCCCGACTGCCTCACCGCAGCTCTCCACGTACTCACTGTCAGCTGACACCATCGCGTGAACAGTCGGGAAGGCTTCAGGCAATTGTAAAGAGTAAAGGCTGAGCCCTCTTCTCTCCAACTACAAGTACACCTCCTGCGACACAGAAGAGGAAGTGCAGGAAAGGTCTTGTGGAGCCCAAACACTGGAGGGTTTGTTTTCGGGGTCTGTGTGGCCCAGAAAGCTGGGAGGGTAAGGGCTGGCCTGGCTGAGGAGGGAGGAGCATGGGCAAAGGGGAAGTTAGCTGGCTCCAGGTTGCAGACCCCATGAAGGAGTGCCTTCCTCTGCTTACGGGATGGCCCTGACCACCTCGGACAGGAGGTCCATTTGGAAGCAGATGGGTGCTGCAAAGCAATAAAAAGACTGTGGTCTTTGGTTCCTGTAATCTTGTAGCAGATTTCCCAGATCCCTGTGAGGTCTTAGGCAGGTGGATGAGGGACGAGCTAAAACGACAACAACAGAGCATCTACCGCTGACCGCAGGGAGCCAGCCCTGGTCCCCCGGGCCGGGGTGCGCGGCCTGTGGATGGCGGTTACATGAGGTAGGGCCTGTGCTGAACGAGGATGGGACAGAGCCACACCGTCCAACAGGGCAGCCGTGGACCCCAGTGCTGGATGAGCCCCAAACGTGCTGATGTAAGATGTGTTCTCGGTGTCTGGCACACGTTGGACTTCGATGATCTGGTGGAGATGACAATTTTAAAATCAAAAAGGGAATATAATGATGCATTGCTTAACCAAAAGGACACAGGTTGAGGAATGTGTCACAGGTGATAGGTCATTGTAGAAACACCATTAAGCACACATGAGATCAGGGTGTTGGGTTCAAAGCCAGAAAGGGCCAAAAGAAGTTCAACTCCATCTCAACCAATGGCTAGGTGCAGTGGTATGCGATGTTATCCCCAGCAACACAAGGAAGCACAGTAGGAGGATCACAATCCATGCCAACTTAGGCATGCACTGTGATCTACCTCAAAACTAACCATTGCTGAAAGGGTGCTGGGAGTGTGGCTCTAGTGGTAGAGCACCTGCATCGCAAGCACAAGGCCCTGAGATCAACCTCCACTACCACAAAACATAAAAAGGAGAAGGAAAAAGGAAAGAAAACACAATGGCAAATGTGGCTCACACGTTTCCATAGGTAGCTCCAGGCCAGGTGCTATGGGATAGGGCTGGTCCGGGACATTGCTCAGATGCCACCTTCCCTTCCACAGCGGCATGGCCGTGCACATGCTCCAGAGAAGATGAACGCCACAGGGTGTTCATGGACAGCTTCCCTTGGGCCTGGGAAGTGCCAGCTTGTCCTCCCTCCCTAAAGAAGGAGAGACCTGAAGAATGGCAGGCATGTGTGTGTACAAAGACCCCAGCCAGCCCTGTAATGAAACACCTGTTTGCTCAGAGTGCCCCCAATAATGGTCTTTCTGCATCTGTCCATGAAGATCCACAGGTTGAAGGTTCCCTGGGATACAGTCTGAGGGGTGATGTGTCAGCGCTCCGTGGGGACCATGTGAGTGAGTTTGTACTTTGTTCCACGGAGAGCATGCATGGCGGATGGGTTGGTGGTGAGGATCCTAATGCAGATTCTCTGAGACTCCATGAATGGACGCCAGATGAGCAGGAGATATCTCCGTTCCAGGTCAGCAATTCCTGGGAGCACAGCTAACGTCTGTGCAGGCATTAATGGAAGGCGGACAGAGGCTCAGCCTCCTGCCACCGACTAAATCATCTTAATATCTTAATCACAGCCTGCTGTTCACAGGCAAGGAAATTGCTCTAGAGGAGCAATAATAAATGCTAGATTCTCCAGGCTGACAACATCTACCTACATGGCCACAGGGCTTAGAACTGTGAATATTTCCCCTAATTTGTCGAAGTACTATTTATCCCCAAAAGTCATCCGTCGTTCTTGTGAAGGGAAGAAGGCCCATGATTTAAATGGCTTTATAAACCGTGCAGGCTTTAAAAACCTTCATTTCTGGAATATCATCTGTAGAAAAGTTAGCCATTGTTGTGCCTGGTGTTTGGTGGGAGTAACTCCTATGGGCCAAAGGGACTTTAAGGTCATTAGCCACCAGCTGCTCCCCTGACAGCCCCCTGGACCACCCACCCTGGAGGAAATTCTTTGCCCTGGGAGGGATGAAGGGAATGTGCCATGCCGGGAAATAACATCCACTAGCTGTGGCCTTGGGTAAGGGGTGGTGAACTGCGGGGGGGGAGGAAACTTTCTAAGTCCCCCTTCTGTGTGATACAATGGGTCAGACTCCGGTCATGGCACCTGCTCAGGCCATTACCACCCCCCCCCTCGACCGTCTGTGCTGAGGTTAGTGATTGCAGAGAAATTGATATTTCTACATAGCGTGGGTGGAAGTCAACCAAAACTCCTCACCCTCCATCCCCACCAAGTGTGGCTTCACATCCTGCCCAGAGCTGCTCAATGGTCCCTGACTGCTGCTGGAGAGGCCAGGCCAGCCTGAGAGTCACAGAGAGTCACCAGCAAGTGCAGAGGCCACCCAGCTGGAGTCCGGAGGGGATGAGGACCCTCCAAACAGGTGCAGGAAGAAACACACACACACACACACACACACACACACCCTAGAACAAGTCATGAACAGTCCTAAAAAAGTCCATTATAACTGCCTTCATCACTAGTAGCCTGTACAAGATAAGATTCTTCATATCGTGCCCATGAGGACGTTCAGAGAGAAAGGAGGAAGGGAAGAAAGAAGGGAGGGAGGGAGGAAGGAGACGCATGACTCTGGTTTCTGGGGCACAGATACTTTTCCTCGATGAGATCATGGTGCCAGTCTGAAAAGACATGGGGCAGGATGGCCGTGTGCGTGGGAGATGGGAGGGAGGAGCTGTGGGAGAGCGGGGAGGGGGGGGTCTAAACGAAAGTGTACTCTCTACTAACTTGTGTACACCACCATTGTAAGAACCATAGTTGTTTTTGTTGTTTTTAGTAAGCATGATTCTGCTGACATATCTGTCTCACTGTCTCGCCTGTCCTGGTTCAAGCCTGGTATTCTGTGTTCTGAGGCCCCCTCCGACCTCCTCACGCCCTCAGGGGTCTCCAGCAGCAAGGCCAGTGTGGAAGGGGCCGGGCAGCAGGGCCAACCTGGAGGAGCACCACCCCCACCCCCGGCAGAGCAGAGTGTGCCCCGCCCAGGGCCCAACCCAGAGTGTGGACACCGCTCTTAGCCGACCACAAACAGCCAAGTTGTCATGGAGTCACAGACCCGTCACATGAACCCGAGGAAGAGGACAAAAAGTCTAAGAATCGGCCGGGCTGCTCAGGCAAAGGCCGGGCCTGTATGTTCCTGACCACCATCTACCCATGGTCCACCTGACATGCATGCTGGCACTGGGAAGCCACACCAAGCTTCCTTTAGAATACATTGCTTTGTTGCCATGCAGGCCTGAAGCCCTGGGTTCAACCCCATGAAAGAAAAAGAGAGGGAGGGCTGGGAAGGTGGCTCAGTGGTAGAGTGCTTGCCTTGCATGCCTGAGGCCCTGGGTTCGATTCCTCAGTACCACATAAGCAGAAAAAAAAAGCCAGAAATGGCGCTGTGGCTCAAGTGGTAGAGCGCTAGCCTTGAACTGAAGAGCTGAGGGACAGCGCCCAGGCCCAGAGTTCAGGCCCCACGACCAGACCCAAAAAAAAGAAGAAAGAAAAAGAGATGGAGAGGCAGAGGAAAAGGGAGAGGGAGACGGAGGAAGGGAAAGGGTGAGGATGAGAGAAGGAAGAAGAAGGGGAGGGGAAGGGAAAAGAGAAGAGGGAAGGGGGAAGAAGGGAGACAGGAAGAAAGAAGGAGAGGGAAAGGGAAGGAGAGAGGGAGAGAGAGGAAGGAGGGAGAGGGATAGAAAAGAAGAGGAAAGAGGGGGAGAAGGGAAGAGAGGACAATGGGGATGGGGAGAAGAAGGAAAGAGAAAGAGAGAGGAAGAAAGGAAGAGGGGGCGGAGGGGGGAGGGATGGGGAAAGAGGTGGAGAAGGAAAGGGAAAGAAGGGGAATAGAAGGAGGGAAAGGAGGAAAGGGGGATGAAGAGGCAGAAGGAAAGCTAGATGAGGAGGGAAAGGGAGATGAAGAGGGGAGGTGGAGGAGTGGAGAAGGAGACAGGGAAAGAGGAAGGGATGGAGAAAGAAGACAGAACCAGAGATTAAGACTGAGTTTTAAAACAAGCACAGCTGAATACATGCATTTTTTAAACAGCAGCCCAGCCCTTCTCGCCTTTGGTCTGGTTAGAAATGAGGGCTTAGCAGGCACGGGGGAGGGGCTGGAACAGGCCAGGCCCACTGCGGTCCAGGGCCTCCAGTTGCCATGGCAACTGGGGCCCATTACACAAGCCATCTCCTGCTGCCCTCTGCTCCCCATCACAGAGACCTCTTCCTGCTGCTCCTGGCTTCCTGTCAGCCAGAGACAGCACCATCACCACGCGCTGGCTGAGGGCCACCAGCAAGCCAGGACGAAAGCTGGAGCGCGGCTTTGCACAGATTCATGGTGGCTCCTAGCACCGCACCCAGACCCTCTGCACCGCACCCCAGGGCTGCCCCCTGGTGGGAGGAGGGGCATCTGTCTGCTCATTAAGGGGCACCCGTAAGCTAATGGCCAAGTGAAGTGCTGGCTAAGCTCCTGGAGGAGTTGTTATTTTTAGGAGGGGGGCGGGGAGGTCCTGAAGCCAGCATTGGCTCAGGAGCTGTCTAATGAGCACTCACTGAGGTCCAACAGCGCAAATTAACACCTGTCCTGGGCATGAGCCACCGTGGGGCAGCACATAGGGCACTGAGAGCCAAGATCTTAGAAATCAGCCGCTCCCAACCCCGCGGCCACCCCTGGCCCAGTTCCCTGCTCTTCTAGCACAGATGAGGAACAGCTTTTCACATGTGCATGCCCACATCCTCACCTCCTCACCCCGTCCCCTCTGCAGGGAGGTCTTTCCCGTCACCCACCAAATCCAACCAGGCCAAGGTCACAAGGACCTCTGGATCCACGTCAGCTGCACAAGTCCTGCCCCAGCTGATGCCCGCGGAGCAGAGCCTTTCTTGTCTGTTCACGGCCTGGTCTCCAGGTGAGAGTTCTCCAGCAGCTCCGTGGCGCAGGCCAATCAGGAAGCAGTAGACTCTTCCTCTACAGAGCCCAGCCCTCCTCCTGAGGCCCTCCTCCGGGGCTCACTCCTCCTTCCTCCTCCTTCCTGGCTCTTCTCTCTTCCTCCCTGAAGCCAACCCATCAGCAACCCGTGTTGGCTCTGCTTTCAAAATACAACCCAGCCAGTACCTCACTGGCCCAAAGCACCCTAGGATCTCCGGAAACATGTCTGCCCTGTCCTCAGCCGTCTATGAACAGCTCCATTCAGATGATGCACAACCAGTCCCCCCCAGCCAGGAGCCGGTGGATCAGCCGAATCCTAGCTACTCAGGAGGCTGAGATCTGAGGATCTTGGTTTGAAGATAACCCAGGCAGGAATGTCTGGGAGACTCTTATCTTCAACTAACCAGCAAAAAGCCCAAAATGGAACTGTGGCTCAAGTGGTAGAGCACTAGCTTTGAGTGGAAAAAATTAAGGGGTAGTGCTCAGGCCCTGAGTTCTAGCCCCAGTATTGATACAAAGAAAAAGAAAGAAGGAAGGAAATTAAGAAGGAAGGAAGAAAGGGAGGAAGGAAAGAAGGGAGGAAGGAAAGAAGGAAGGAAGGAGAAAGAAAGAAAGAAAGAAAGAAAGAAAGAAAGAAAGAAAGAAAGAAAGGAAGGAAGGAAGGAAGGAAGGAAGGAAGGAAGGAAGGAAAGAAGGAAGGAAAGAAGGAAGGAAGGAAAGAAGGAAGGAAGGAAGGAAGGAAGGAAGGAAAAAAGAAAAAGAGAGAGGAGGAAGGGAAGGAGGGAGGAAGGAAGGGAGAAAGGAAAGAGAGAGATGGAGGGAGGGAAGGAGTGGGAGGGAGGGAAAGAAGGAAGAAAGGAGAGAGAGAGAGAGAGAGAGAGAGAGAGAGAGAGAGAGAGAGAGAGAGAGGAGAGGAATACAGAAAAAGAAAAAGAAAGAAAAGAGAAAATCCCCCGAGGTTGATGTCATCTGGAAGATTGTGACTGTCCCGGCAGGAAAGACTCAGGAAGGTTACAGAATGTTCCAGCTCTGGAAGTGATAAGGCCAGGCAAGCATGGTGACACCTGCGTGTTTGTGCATTATGATTGTCACTGAGGAATCTCCACAAGGAAGCAGGAAGAAAGCAGACATGTAGGCCCCCCGGGGGCCGTGTTTTCTCCTGCGAGTCGGCTGACAGGGAGTCACACCTAGACAGCTGACCCTTCGATGGCTGGAGGTGTCCCACTTGCAATCTGTGAAGGGATTTAGGATGAGGAAATGAGTGGATGTCAGAGGAAACACCCAGGGGGAAATAGAGGAGAGGCTACAAGGAAAAGCCCCTGTCGATTTCCTGGGTCACTTTGATCTTTGGAGCTGGGTAACAAATACATGTTTTTAGGGCCTGCTCATCACATGTAGGCAGGTCCTAGTCTTCACAAAGAAAAGGAGCAGAAGAAGAAATCTGTAAGAATTGACACTGAAGAAAGAGGAAACCCATCCAGCTAACTTAGCTTCTTGTTCATTTCTCCAACTGAGAAGTGTGTTTCCACAAAGAGCACAAATTGCAGTTTAGACACATTACCACCCAACACATGAGCTCAGAGCAAAGCAAATTATCAGTCTTTTCAAAAGTTACCACCAAGGGGAAGCAGAGAAACTGATGAGTCTGTGTGAAAAATCTAGAAGATCAGGAGCAACTATCTCTACTCAAACATTTGTAAATAGAAAAGAAGGATGAAGCCAGGCTCCCGCCTCATGCCTACAATCCTAGCTACTCAGAAAGTTGAGATCTGAGGATCAGGGTTCAAAGCCAGCTCAGGCAGGGAAGTCCATGAGATTGTCGTCTCCAGTTAACAAGCAAAGGACCAGAATTGGCAATGTGACTAAAGCACTACTAGCCTTGAGTGAAAAAACTAAGGTACAGAACGTAGGCCCTGCATTTGGGTTCCAGTACCAGCACACACACACAAAAGGAAGATGAGCCAGGTGCCAGTGGCTCACACCTAGCTACTCAGGAGGCTGAGATCTGAGGATTGTGATTTGAAGCCAACCTGGGCAGAAAAGTCCCTATGAGACTCTTAGCTCTAATTAACCACTCAAAACCCAGGAGTGGTGCTATGGCTCAGTGGTAGAGTGCTAGCCTTGAACACAAAGAGGCTCAAGGACAGCATTCAAGCCATGAGTTCAAGTCCCACAAGCCCAACCAACAAATAATGGGGGGGGGGAAGGGAGATGAAATCTAGTTGCATATCTTGCACACGTGGGCAGCATTGAAGAGAACAGAGTCTTAGACACTAAGTCCATGGGGTTGGCGAAAGGTTGAAAGCTTTCCCAAAATTCCCACGAGAGGCCCAGCCTTACCCCAGAACACACCCTCACCATCTTCCCTCACTTTCCCTCACTGCCCATCTCGATAATGCAGCTCCTGTCCTGTACAGGCCTAGGACAGGTGTCTCGTGAGGTCCTGCCTCTGTCCGGTGGTGAGCCTCACTCACTGTGGAGATGACACCAAACCTACCAGGTCTCCTTAGGCAGAGCTGGCCCCGGTCTGGGGCGGGGGGGAGGCAGATTCAACCCCGCTTCTCCTGGCAGAGTGGAGAAAGGCCTGAAAGAGCATCAGGGAGAACACAACAGGGCTTCCAAGAAAAATGAAGTTCTGCTCAAGTGACCTTTGGACTTGGCCTTGGGTCACTTGAGTGTCCATGTCAGAGGACAGACCGGTTTTCCCCGGTCTCATGTGCTGCTCCATGAATGGTTCCCTCCTTCCCTAGAGCCTCAGAGCACACAGCAGAGCAGACAAAGCAGCCAGCCCAGGTTCAGGATTGACCTGCTGCTCCCCGGGGCCCTCCACCTGCAGCCACCTGCACCCCTGGTGCGAGTTCTCCACGCACCTCACCTGCTGCTGCTTCCTGCAGGCCCCTCTGCTCCCAGCAGCTCTGCCTGGCACCTGCCTGACCAGGGCTTCCCAGAGGCAACTCTTGAGCCAGAACTAGTCTGGTCACATCATTCCAAACGGCAGGCATTGGAGCCGGGAATGGTTGCTTCAAAACACCTCACCTCATTTCCTCCTGCAGGGTCAAGCTCATGAACTCTGCCGTCTCTGCGTTTAGGCCTCTCAATCCTGTGCCTTCTGGCACTGCCGCAAAACCACCACACCACTTCTGTCCTCCTTACCTCAGCAAATGGGCTGAGTGGGCTCCACAGCCAGGCTGAGTGCTAGAGCAGAAGAGGCGGGGCAAGGAGTTTACCAGAAGTCAGTACACGAGATCCCTGCAAGGGAAAGCGCATGGCCAAAGACAGATAACAGAAATATGAATAAATCATTACTCCACACAATGGACAGGTCTGCATTAATGCAATTAGCGAAGTTCCCTAAGAGCTCAGCGGAGGAGAGCTAGTGCTGCCTAAGGGTCAAAGGTGGTGGCCCAGAGCCGCAGCTCGAAGCACAGCCGGAAGAAGCCAAACTGAAAGGGAGGACTGCTCACGCGCTCCTAGCCATTTTCTTCCCCGTCAACGTTTTTCCATCGTTCACGGCTAGCATGAGCTGCCTTGCAATTTAGAAAATCAATGTCCTATCGCTGCATTCTTACATTACATTTAAATTTTGTATTCCAACCCCACTGCAATCTTTCAGAAGAATTAAAATGATTTTCCCCTGGAAAATTCCAAAATATACAACTACCAGGTCAGAAGACTTGCTTTGAACATTCCTTTAATCCATATTAACAGTAAAAATCGAATCTTCTTTTCATTTCTATCTCCAAGAACATTGATAAGGATACAACTTTAGACATATTTGTTGATTTCTTTGATTTCTTCACCTGAGACATTGTCTAGTCATATATATATATATATGTATATGTATATATATATATATGTGTGCGTGTGTGTGTGTGTGTGTGTGTGTATACACACACTCATTCACATACACATTTTATATATAGAATCTTTAATCCATTGTACAAAGGCATTGCCACTTAAAAGCAGTCTATGAATACAATGCATCTTGATTAGTGTCATTGAGAATTTTTCTAATCTTTTGTTTCTTATAGTGATTGTCTATTTGCCTGATTTCAGAGATTCGTAATAATATATTTTGCCTATATATGATTATTTTGGGGTTGTGTCTTTGTACACATTGTGTTTGGGGATAGTAATGTATTATGTATGTAGCAAAATTTTATGATTTCTGCCTTGGCTGGCAGTATTTTATCACTAAGTTACATTTTTTAAACATTTTACATTTTATGCATTTAATAGTTTCTCCTATGTTTTCCTCTATTTTGTGGCCTATCAGTACATATTGTTAAATGTTGATTAAATCTATTCTTACGAGCCATTTTAGTGTATCAAAATTTTTATCTTGCAGAATTTTTGTCCCTCGGACTTTTTGTAGCTCAGAGGCAGCAATTACCTTGCGAATTCAAAAACCTCATTCCTACTTACAGATGGGTGAGCAAGGGCTCTTCCTAATGCTATAACAATTACTATTGCAGTTAAGGAAGAGCTGCCTAAGCTCCAATGGCTCACACCTCAAGCCCTGGGGTGTGCAGCACAGCCTGCCTCTGCTCACAGCCGGATCCTGACTGCCCGGCCCACCCAGGTGCATCGTCTGGAGGTCACCTCCAGGGCTGGGGCTACTGCCCTCTCAGCTCCCAGTCCCCCTCTTCTGTATTTGTTGCCCTTTCCTGATTCTCTTCCTTCCTCTCGAGGGTTGCTCATCTCTTACTTCCATCTCCTTCCCCTGCCCCACCACCCACTAACCAAGCCATAGGGCTGGTTCTTCCTGGGGCTTCACCAGACATATGACTTCTGCCCCCACCTGGTCCCCTTCCCCCTCTCCCTCCCCCTCTCCCCGCCCCCTGCAGAGCCCTTTCTCTCCTGGGAAAGCCCAGGCATCCCCCACCGTGTGTGCGTGCGCATGTGTGCGGCTCCTCCAGATCCCAGCAGAGCCTTGGGACTCTAACTCTGGGCTCTGCACTTTTTCTTGCCTTTTACATCCTCACTCTCAAGAGATACATTGCTGACTTAACACCCCCCTGAGCTGGGGCTTCCCACTGTGCTTACTGATTCTTCCCCATCAACTGTAGCTTTTAATTCTCACAATTGGAATCATGGTCAGTAGATTCTGCTCTCGTTATACTTAAGCATGTTCATACTTCTCAGTAGGAATGGCCTCTGTCCACATTCCACAGACCAGCCTGACGCTCCACAGCCCTGACTCTAGCACATGCCCATAATCCTAGCTACTCAGGAATCCAAGACCTAGAGAATTCTGGTTCAAAGTCAGAAAAGTTCAAGACTCCATCTCCAAGTAGCCAGCAAAAAACCAGACTGGAGACATGACTCAAGGAGTAAAGCACCCACCACAAGCATGCAACCTGAACAAGAGCACAAGCCCTGAGTTCGTGTGTGCGTTGTCTGTATGTGTCTGTGTCTGTGTCTGTGTGAAAGAGAGAGACAGAGAAACAAAGAAAAGGAGAGATAAACTGGAATTATGGCTCAAGTGGTAGAGTACTAGCCATGAACAAGAAAGTCCAGCAAGTGCATGAAGTTTTGAGTTCAAGGCACAGAACCAGAAAAAAAAACTCAAGTTATAATTCAGTCTGATTTCTTCATTACAAATACTGCTGATTTCTAGTTTGAAAATTAATTCTGTATTATTCCTCTTTCTGTTTTGTAGGAAGGTCGCATTGCTCTCTTCCTTCAGGTGATAGGCATTTCTTGTCTATTCGTAGCTACTTTGTTTTCGTACATTCTGTTATACGTTCATTCAATCATATTCTCTGTTTCACTATGGATAGATCATTTTTAAAGGGTGCAGCCTGTGTTCTTGTGTAACAGCTTCTTGCCTTTAGCATTTTTCAGCTGCATCTACACTGTGCATCCAATGTTTAAATTATTCCCCTTATTTTCATCCTAGCACACTGCTCTGTCTCCTTCTGGCCTGTGTCTCCCTCCCTCCCTCCCTTGCCCCTTGGGGAGCCTCTAGGGAGGCCTCCTGGCCTCCAGTCTTTACAGTCATCCCTACTACAATCAAAGTCACTGGGCTCTTTCCCACTCACCCTATGCCACTCCCCGTGGACACCAGCCATCCTTCCCTGGTACTGCTTAAAATCAAAACACTGGCCCTGTGCTCTTTCTAATCTCCTACTTCCCTGACCACTTTTGCCCCCATTCTACAATGTGCAGACTTCTGCTCGTATTCATTGCATCACCTCTTTAATTAGCTAAACACTAGGAGCAACCTAAAAGCCTGGGGGTGGGGGTGGGGAAGGCAGGGGTAATTATATGACATCTACAGGGAGTCATGCCACAGTCACGCAGCTGTTAGAGAAGCCAGATTCCAAGTCCCCGATGTCAGGAGCCTTTGGTGTGAGCAAGGTGCTGAGCAAAGCAGCCTCGCGCTGGGTCACCTGATGTTAGCAATGAGCACATGCTCAGAACTGAGCTCGAGGCAGTCTGCAAAACAGCTAGCTCCTGCACCTTCCATGTCGCAAAGCCCAGAGAGGATGAGTAACAGCTCCAGACAAACCCATTCACCAGGAGTGACCCTGAACCGGAGCCTGAATCACAAAAATAGATTGCAATTAAGGACATTATCGGGACTGCTGATGGAAGTGAATGGGGACTATCTGCTGGATAATGGCAGGGTGTGGATGTTAAGTGCCCTGAAAATGATTTGTATTCAGCATGGGTGAGAGAATAACCTTGTTCTTGGGAGATGCACTGAAGCATTCCATGATAAAAGATGGTAATGTTCCTAACTCATTCCCAAAAGTATCTACAATAATAGCCGTAATTCCATGTGAGAGAGACAGAGACAGCACACGTAAGAGGAAAAAGACAGAGAAGAGACCCTTCATGACCTAACATAGTAAAATGTTGACCAATGGTAGAACTGGTTAAAAAAAAAAAAAAAAAAAAAAAAAGTATGTAGAAAGTCTGCATTATTCTTTTTCAGGAAGTAGGATGTTTCTCAAAATAAAAAGTGAAGGAAATCTGGGCTCCAATGGCTCACACCTATAATCCTAGCTACTTATGGGGCCAAGATTTGAGAATCATGGTTAGAAACCAGACAAATCTGAGGGACTCTTATCTCCAATTAACCAGCAAAAAAAAAAAAAAAAAAAAGAGCCAGAAATGAAGTTATGGCCCAAGTGGTAGAGTTTCAGCCACAAAATCCTAGTAAGGGGACAAGGTACTGTGACGGACCAAGTGGGCCAGAGCACTGAGTGACGGGGCAGGGATCTCGGGATAGGTGGGCAAGGAGTCAGCAAAGTGACAAACACACAGACTCAAAAGAGTTGCATCTGAGTGTATCTTTATTGAGGAGAATTAACATTTTTATACAGTGTGTGATTGTGACATAGATTCTTTGTTTATTTAAGCACGTAATCAGTTTTTAAGAAAAGCAAAGCATTGATGGATTACATGAAAATTGATGACTATCCCACCAACTGTTTGAGCTAAGTGGTGCGAGACAAGTCTAGCATATTGTTTAATAGAGTGCGTCATCTATTCAGCCTCTTTATGTCTAATAATTAACATACCTAAGACAGGGCTGTACTTATATTGTACTCTTTTTATTTTTTCTGTATATTTTCAAGTCCCTTTGAAACCATCCTAAAAACCTCTTCCAGGTTGAGTCAGGCATTCTCCATTTTTAAAAATTTTAATCCCAATATTTGTTCATGTAAATTTCTAATTGTTGTTTTAAACTATCTTATTGTTGTTTTGATAATAAATACCATAATGGCCTAGATCTACCTAATCTTTGCATAAAATCTAATGAGTTCCAAAATACCCTTTTTCCTTTTACTTTAATCCATCTATTTTCATCTTTATAAACTCCTGTATAAGGCAATGGTTCATTGGGCAGCTCAGAAATGTGATGTCACTAACTTTATATTTTGTGGTAAACCACCATCTATTCCCTATAACATAAGCTGGACTAAACTTAGTCATAACTGTTGGGGGAATCTTTCTTTTCCTTTTATTATCAGGGGTCCCTTTTTCTAGAACTCTCTGTGCTTCAGGGATAACTCCTTCTTGCTTAGTTTAATTCATTAATTCTGCCTGTTGTAACATATCTGGAAATTTTTAATTTCTATATTTACTATGAGTGAGCCGCAAAACTGCTTGTGAAGTTGTAGGAGTTTCTGGAGGCAGCGCCACATCAGATGATAGATTGATTGGGGCATTGCCCACATTTAATCTTTTGTCCTAGTCTTTATTATTCAGAGAAGCCGTCTCTATTGGATTGGAAAGAAACAACATGCTCTGTTCACGGATCAATAGAAAAATAGCCAAAACGAGAATAAAAGCAACGAATGTACAGCCAAGAAGAATATAATAAGAATAAAGGTAGAGGCTCTAAAGGTGCAGCCAAGTATCTGGGAAGCCTTGAACCAACACCCCCTTCCTGCAGGCATGCTTCTTTGAAGCTTATGCTTTGTCTGGCGTGATCTCTCACGCAGACTCCACAGGAGGTGGCATGGCAAGGTACTGAGTTCTGGTACCAGTAGCAGATAAAAATGATAAACAAATAAGTTAATCCAGCTATTTCAGAAAGAGTGTTTGTAATGTATATAATAAAATGGAAGATGTTATTACAGAAAATGCACATGCATTATGTACAAGCAGTACAATGCAACAATGAAACTTTCAGTTCTATATATTCAGAAAACTGCAGAAAAAGATGTGTGCAAAGATGGTCAGTGTAATCTCATCTGCAACAGTGGGAACCGGAAGCCAATTGTCTGGGATAAAGATGTAAAAAGCTACAAAGTGCCAGTGATAGAAGGACTGTGCCATTGGGAGGGAGGGGGGAGGCTGGGAAAGGATGTGAAGGGTAAACCAAAGGAGGAGGGTGCAATGCTTGGTAAGAAATGTACGCATTATCCTGCCCATGTAATTGTAACTCCTCTGTACAGTATGTTCACAAATAAAATAAAATAAAATTTAAAAAAAAAGAAGGACTGTGCCAGGTCTACACGTGGCTGTGAGCACCGACTTGAAAACCAAAGACTGAATGAGAATGAACAGACACAGAATAATAACAACCATGCGTAAGTAACAAGATAGTGTTTTCGTGTGGATACAGGTATTGAAATCCATTTTCAAATGAAACAATGTGTACTACGCTCATAAGATCATTTAGCTATAGGAAACATAAGAGAAGAATGTAGAACAGAAGTGAAGGTAAGCAGATCCAATATGTACAAGACCATTAGCTGTTTCCATCATGTCTTAAAGTTGTATTTAAAAACTAAAATCACTGACTTATAACTGTGACCCCTCTGTTCATCACCTTTATAATAACAATAAGAAATTTTTAAATTAAAACATTTTTAAATATATCTAAATATTAAGTCATTACGTCTAGCTGGTGCAAAAATGAGTGCATGTTTCTAAATTTTTCTTTTTTCTAATTAAATATGAAGATTTTAAAACTCATTGAGTCAGAAGCTTTTCATAAAATTCTTTTAGCACCCAGACAAAAACTCAAATCCATATCTTAACAGCAACTTGATTCTAAGACATAAAATACAGTTTGAATATTGAAGAATCCAGATAGAGAAGCTCATAGGCCTAGAAGATTAGCCAGAGACAAAATCCATCTGGTGTGGGCTGTATGAGTTTATATCCATCCATCAAGGCGTTTTAGCGAGAAACCAGGACAGTGATTCAGACACATCCTTTCTCGTTTCAACTTCCTCTTTGAGTTAGTAAGGGTGACAAAGTCTTTTCCTTGTGGAATAAAGTGAATCTACTCATTTCTGATTGGGAAGATCAACATCAGGATACAAAGCTCTGAGCAGAAGTTTTCCATTTGCATCCATCAGAATCTCCTAGGACACAGCACAGATGCAAAACTCTTGGATACTATATTCATCAATTCTGACTCAACAAAAATGAGGTGAGGGTCAGCATCAGTGCCTTTTTTTTCAATTGTAAAGGTGATGTACAGAGGGGTTACAGTTGCATAAGTCAGGTAATGAGTATATTTCTTTTTGAACAGTGTCACGTCTTCCCTCTTTTTCTCCCAGTCTTTCCCTCCCAACCCCCCTCCACAAGTTGTATAGTTCACTTTCAATATAGTGTCTAGGGAGTGTCACTGAGCATTTGTGTCCTTAGCCAGTCTCTCCCAGTGATTCAGAGTTAGAGAGTCTGAAGAATATGATTTGGGGGAATAAAAAGGTTCTTGATTAGACCACCACCAGATATTGTGTAGTCTTACTCAGCTACAGCTTTGGTTGGAGGAAGATGGTTAATTGTCTGGTTGGTAGGTAAATTAGTTGGAATTGGTTGGTTGGTTAGTTGATTGGTTGGTTGATTAGGGTGTTGGTTCGTTGTTGGTTGGTTGGTTGGTAAACCAGGGTATTGGTTTTCTCAAAACTGACAAGAATTTCTGTGCATTCTCTCCCTGAGAATCCTCCTTCTGCTCTCCACATTAGAAATTATGAATTTTCATTGAACACTCTAACCCTATACCATCTTAATGGCAGCAGTCTGACCTTTCACCCAGTCCACCTACTCCAGAAACCTGCCCTGAGGTTTCTTGGGATCCAAGAATAAGCCTGGTACTCAGTCTTTGGGATCTCAGCTGACACTCCTCAGAGAATGGATGAGCATGAATCAAGGAACACTTCTCAGGGAGTTACTGTGCTCATTCATTTCCCAGATCAACTTGACAAGGCCATAAGGTGCCCAGACTTGGTGGAACATTCTGACTGTTTCTGTGATGATGCTTCTGAGTAAGATTACATTAAAATCATAGACTGAACAAAGCACACCGCCCTCCTCCATGCTGTGCGAATCTTGTCTAGTCCATTGACAATCTGAGTGGTCTGGAACGGCTGACATCTTTCAGGAAGAGAGAATTCCTCCTGCTTTGCTGCCTTCAAGATTCCAATGGAAACAGTATTTCTTCCTGGGTCTCAAACCTATTAATCGTTAGCCTGTGACTACACTATAGGCTTTCCTATGATTCCAGGTGCCAACTTCAGATCTTGGCATTTGTCAGGCTCCATAATCATATAACTCAATTCCTTAAAGTAAATGTGTTCTGTGTATGCATCCTGTCAGTCCTTTGTGTATTCTTGGGTTCCACATACAATTCAATGAACTGCAGATCAAAAAGTAGGAAAAGTAAATTACATCTGTATTGAACATGTGCAGACCATTTTCTTGTCATTGCTCCCTAAGCAAAGCAGGATAACAACAATTTACATGTCATTTGCATAGCACTGGGTATTCCAAGTCCTCAGGAGATTATGTAAAATATGTAGGAGAAATGTAGATGATGGGGCTGGGAAGGTGGCTCAGTGGTAGAGCACTTGCCTTGCATGCCTAAGGCCCTGGGTTCGAATCCTCAGCACCACATAAGCAAAAAGGAAAAAGCCGGAAGTGGTGCTGTGGCTCAAGTGGTAGAGTGCTAGCCTTGAGCTGAAGAGCTGAGAGACAGCGCCCAGGCCCAGAGTTCAGGCCCCACGACCGGACCCAAAAAAAAAAAATGTAGGGCTGGGAAGTTGGCTCAGTGGTAGAGCGCTTGCCTTGCATGCCTGAGGCCCTGGGTTCGATTCCTCAGCACCACATAAGCAAAAAGAAAAAAGCCAGAAGTGGCGCTGTGGCTCAAGTGGTAGAGCGCTAGCCTTGAGCTGAAGAGCTGAGGGACAGCGCCCAGGCCCAGAGTTCAGGCCCCATGACTGGACCCAAAAAAAAAAAAAATGTAGATGATGTACAGCCATTGCATCGTCTTATGTAAAGGACACAGTGGATTTTGGTGGCCACTGGTCCCAGACCTCATCTCCTGTGAACACATAGGGACACCATACAAATAAACACACAGGGGTTCCTGTGGGATCAGTGTCTCTGAGAGCCTCACAGACTCAAGCACCACAGGAAATGGCCACACCTTACAGAAGACAGATTGGGGCCAACGTGGGGACCAAGAGTCAGGATCAGATATCCCCCAAGAGAGCACAGTCTCCGACCTGAGCCCTCGCTCCCCGCTCGGCAGCACCTAGTGAACAAGGTGATGATCGGTGGCAGAGGTCCAGTGAAGGTAACCACAGACCCAGTGGGAGAAGATGGACTTCTTCAACATCTGAGAGGACCCGCACACCCGGTAAGGCCGCCATGGGTTCCGGGTGCTGGCAGCTGCTCGTGGCTCCCAGGCCCTCACTCCAAGTGTGTCCTCAGTGTGCGCCACCCACTTGTGTGGCTCTGGATCCTGGAATGTACATGCTGCGTGGTGTCCACTGTCTTCCACATCTCTGTGGACCCCGTCTGTGGTGCCCTTCTGTCAGTCAATCCTTGCTCCGGTGACCATGATGCACTGGGCTCTTTAGAATGACAAAGAGTCTGGGTGATGAGCTGCTGGAACTTCTCCGGAAGGCCTGCCCTGTGAATGTCCTCAAGGAAGGCCAGCTGTCCAGAGGCACTGTGCTGAGACCCGCCCCGAACACCTGCCAAGAGAAGTCACAAGTAGCAAGCTCTGCAGGATCGCCCAAGGCAGGAAACATTAGTATCCATCCTTTGAGGCGGCCAGCCGAGGCGCACCGCTGAGATGGCTGGAGTCAACAGCCAGGGCTGGTTACCCATCTGCAAGGGCTGTCCAGTGTGGGGCATGTGGCAGGAGGACACAGAGAGCACGTCCAGTCTGGCCACAGGCAGAGTTTTGTGAATTTTGGCGGCCAGTTGAGAATAGCCAGGCCGGACTAGCAGGGCTGCCAGCAACGGTACTTCCTGAAAGGGAATGGGCCATGTGTTTGCTGGGTAGACAGCAGGACAGAACTCCCAGCTGACTCAACTGCTGGGGCTAGAACAGAAATGACAAAGCGTTGATGTGGCAAAGGATCACTGAGCTTAGAGACGGAGGATACACCAGTGGCTGGGGTTCGAGGGCAAAACGCCCAAACCACTTGAGTCTCCAGGTTTTTGTCTATCATGTGACTAATCACACTACACACCAGTGAGGCTGTAGGGATGACAGATGACAATTGTTTCATAAACTCTTGTTGCTCTTAAGGGCTCTCATCTGGCCCATGGCAGACTTGGGGGAAAACGCTTATTTATGGATTCCTAGTGTTCATTTTAACCATGGTTATTCTTTTTAGTTTGTTTGTTTGTTTGTGTCAGTCATGGGGCTTGAACTCTGGGCCTGGTCACTGTTCCTCAGCTCATCAGCTCAAGGCTAGCACTCTACCACTTGAGCCCCAGCACCACTTCCAGTTTTCTGGTGGTTCATTGGAGAAAAGAGTTTCACAGATGCTCCTGCCCAGGCTGGCTTTGAACCATGATCCTCAGATCTCAGCCTCCTGAGTAGCTAGGATGACAGGCGTGTACCACTGGCACCCAGCTTAACCATGGTTATTCTGTTTAAGTATGTCATTCAGTTTGATCCTATGAACACCCCATGAGTGGACAGTGTAACCTTCTTCTACAGCGGGAGACACAGTCCCTGAGTTTCGAGACTCCAGTCTGCCCGCTCTCTGATGGATGCTGAACCCAGGCTCACCCTGTTGATCCTGGCATCTAGTTTGCTGACCTGGGGCTGGCCTGCCTCCTCCCTGCCTGGCGTGGCTTCACCAGCTACGTCCCCTCTCCACCTCATCCCTGGGGAGGTGTGAGTGGACAAAGTGCCCACCTGTCCAGTTCCTGCACACAAAGGGCATTCTGAGTCCAGCCTGGTCTCCACATGACTAGCGTGACAATCAGGACTCTCGCTCGTTCTCTCTCCAGATCTCACGCAGGGCCTGCTCTCCCTTCCGCTTTCCCAGCATTGTCCCAGGCCCCGGACGGAAGAGGGGCTACCCCACCGCTGCCTGCCGTGGGGAATGCCTAATGAAGGCACCCGCCTGCAAAAGAAAAGGCTTCTGTCTCCCTGGGAGATGGGGCTCCATTGGGGGACGTGCACGACACAGCTCTGGGCCTCGAAAATAAAGTAGTGTCTTTGTGGGGTATGTCATCTGTCCTGGCAGCTCTGAGAGGAGACATTTCATTTCCGTCCCCAGCTCCCTTGTGCCCTCTGGATGGCTCTGGGGCTGTGTGGCCACACCATGACCCGGCTGCCTGTCTTCCAGGGTGGTGTGGGCATCCCAGAGAGAGAAGACCTGATTTGCCGTTAGTCCACCTCCAGCCACGCAGACCACATCATGGCAGGGACCCCACTGTGGAGACGGTCGTGCGTGGAGCCTGTGCTGGCCTGTGGTGGCTCAGTCTACCATAGTAGAATATCACTGTTTGCTACTTAAATAATAGAATCCCACTCCCCGTAGCTCTGGAGGCTGCAAGATCGAGGTGATAGCCTAGCCATGAAGGTTTCCTACCGTGTCACTGGATCCCCACGTGGCCTTCTTCTAAGCACACACCACGGCTCCCCTGGGGCCTTGGCATATAAAAACACCAATCCCATTGGGTCAGGGTCCCACCTTTATGACCCCATTTAATCTTAAGTGCTTTCTAAGTTTATCTCCAAATAAACTCACACTGGAGGTGGGGCAGGGAGGATTGGGGAGAGGGGTCCCCGTCATGCCACAGCATTGCTGTAACCAACGACCACAAACTCCACTTTAAACAACACCAATGTGCTTTCTCACAAACCTGAAGGTCTGAGTCTCACATCCAGGCTCCAGCAAGATCGGTTCCTTTTGGAGGCTTCTTGACTGCCTACCTTGACCCCTAACCCCTTTCTCAAATCACCTCTCAGCACATTCCCTCTGGCCTTCCGTCTCCCCCTCATAAGAACCTTAGGGTCTCACTGGGGTCACTGGGCAGCCCAACGTCACCTTTGCACTTGAGATCTGCAGTGCAGTCTCCTCTGCTGGCCCGTCTGCCGCACCGGAGCGTGCGCTCACCAGAGTGAAGGGCCCCACACACACACCTCACCTAGACACAGAGCTTCTGTAAGACAAGGAAATGAATGTGTAAGACCCTCTCCCACATTCTCCTGCTGTGGCTTGTGGTTAGCCACACACAGCAGGCAGCTTCCGATTTGCTTCACACACACACACACACACACACACACACACACACACACACACACACACACACAATTACCTGCGTTGTGTTTTAGAGCTCGGAGCACCAATGGGGTTTTACTTCTGGTAAATCTCAATCTTTTTTCCCAGAGCAGTCTTTGTATTTTCTTAGAACACCTCAGAGCTAAGACTCTTCCACATTGTTTTCCAACTTCAGCAAAATGGGGATGCACTTTGCACAAACATTACCCAGCACTTCCTATTTGGCTATGTCTATTTTTTTCTGCAGACTTTGAATATAGGATGAATGCATTCATTAATTCATTCCATATGTGTTTGCTAAGGGCTTGCTGCAGTACTAAGCACTATGTGAGGGACTAATGGTGGAGATGTCCACATATCAACACACACACACACACACACACACACACACACACACACACACACACACACACTAGCAGGAGTCTAAATGAAGAAATGAAGATACTCTAGAGAAGGGGCAGGCGAGGGGATCACACAGAGATTAGCCTTAATAAGCAGCATTAACCCCCTTAGGGCCAAAGGAAAAAGAATGTAAGGGGGGATTGGAACCCACAGGGGGAGGGCTGCCATCCTGAGGGTGAGGGCCATCATCAAGACAGCACGTTGAAGAGGACATGACTAGAAAGAACTATCTACCCTCTCTTCCGCCTGCCCTCAGCGCCTCTACTGGCCAAATCCAACCACTCACCCAAGGGGAAAAGGCCCAGGAGATGAGATTCTAGGGTTTGTCTTGGGCACAGAGTGGGCAGAGAAGGGTAGGGCGCAGATCGCATTGGGGGAACCAAGGCCAGGAACAAGCAGCCCTCCAGCCTGGCTTTATTACCAATTCTTCCCTGAGCCAAAGCCAGCCACTTGGGCTTTCAAGCTGCTCTCCACACCTTGGTGTCTTCCTTGCTCAAAATGAAGGGCAGAGCTGAACTCTGCGGGGTAAAGGATGCCCCCCGCTGACTATCAACATTAGCCACCCATGACTTCAGATGCAGACACATTGTAGACACACAGAGCCATCGTGGTTTCCGTGGCTCACACCTGTCATCCCAGCTACTGAGGACGCTGTGACCCAAGGATCACAGCTCCAAAAGCCAGCCACGGCCAAGGAAGTCTGTGTGACTCTTATCTCCAGTTAACCACCAAAGAGCCAGAAGTAGAGAGATGGCCCAAGTGCCAGGGCTCCAGCCTCAAATGAAAAAGCTAAGGAACACTGCTCAGACCCTGAGTTTAAGCCCCAATACTGGCACAAAAAATAAAATAAAAATAAAAATTCAGAGAGAGAGAGAGAGCTAGGCCATCTCTCCTCTCTCCCTCTCTCTCTCTCTCTCTCTCTCTCTCTCTCTCTCTCTCTCTCTCTCTCTCTCTCTCCCTCCCTCCCCTCTCTCTGTGTGTATATATATATATATATATATATATATATATATATATATATATATCACCATATGTTTGTTTTCTGTAAATACACTATATACCGTGAAGATGTAGCTACGAGGCGGCTGGTTTCAAATATGAATCTACCGATTAGATTCACTTGGTACATCTCAT
Source organism: Dipodomys merriami (assembly GCF_024711535.1). NCBI lineage: Eukaryota > Metazoa > Chordata > Mammalia > Rodentia > Heteromyidae > Dipodomys > Dipodomys merriami. Next base: position 4,179,291 of record NW_027202270.1, on the reverse strand, counting down.
TGAAAGCTAGCTTCCAGACAGTAAGAAGAAATTCAATGAACTCCACTGTGCTGTTCTAGCAATTGTTCTGCCAGGTACCTTTGGGGATGGAGGAGAGCAAAGTTCACATTTTCCTGGGATTGCAGTTGGACATCTACAATGAAACCTGCAGAGAGACCTTGCCTTCTAACGTGGCCCACTTCTCTCCGGGCGACTGTGTGTTCACTGCTGGGGACAGACAGACCTCCAGGGTGGGGGGAGTGCTGTGAAGAGTTGGGCGGGGCAGCAGCAGCACACAGCTCCCAGGGGAGGGAGAAGGACCCACAGGCTCTGGGTGAGGTGCGTGTCCCCACTGCAGCCAGGGCCACCAAACAACGCTGCCTCCGCCTGTGTCACAGTCTGCCCTGCTTTTAGACAGAGAGGGATGACAGCATATCAAAATGCAACAACAAGGGGCTGGGAAGATGGCTCAGGGGTAGAGTGCTTGCCTCCCATGCATGAGGGAGGGAAAGCACCCAGGCCCAGAGTTCAAGCCCCACGACTGACAAAAAATAATGCAATGACAGGAAGTGGAGGCATGGCTCAACAGTTAAATCATAATCATAATCATAATCATAATCATGACATGAGTGTGATAAGGCTTGGAGGTCCTGGGCCGTTAAAGGCTTTCCTGCTGAGAGAATGAAGTCCTCCACCTGTGGGAGGCAGTCATGGTATCAAAACAAATGAAAACCCAAAGGCTGGAACATGGAAAGCAAGCTGCGGTGCCTGGGGTTGGCAGACGCAGCCCGGGGTGCCAGGCAGCGCAGCTCACCGGGACAGCTCTGCAACGGCTCAGGGGTGCTGCCCATGGAGGCCGAATTTAAGGTTTTCAGAAGCCATGATTATGGAGATTGTCCCTGGCCTCTCTGACTTTGGGCCAAGCCTGTGCGTGAGGACACGTAGGCCGAGGACCTCTTGCCCTCTCTCCGCCTTTCCCATGCCAGCGTCCCGACTCCCTTCTCCTTCCCGGGGTCACACACTCCTGCTCCTCACCTAATTCTGGAATCCAATCACGTCTTTTCCTTAGTTCAGGATACCACGACTAGTTGAAGCCAAGCCTGGTGGTGCACAGCTGCACTCCCAGCTCTCAGGAGACAGATGCAGGAAGGTCGTGAGTCTGAAGACAACTTGAGCTGCATAGTGGAACCCTGTCAAAAACAAAAAAGAAGTGCTAAGCCCCTCTAGTCCTCCAGCTCTAATCAATCTGGCCAAGAAAAGTCACTGGATATAAATGAGAAACGTGAAGCAAACGGAACAGGCTGGAGAAACATTGCCCAGCGTTGCTGCAAACGCATCTTGTAGTGCGCGAAAATGAGCAGGTTTTGGAGTGCCGGGGACTTTCCTTGTCGCCAGAGCGGCGGTCTCCCCAGGCAGCCTTGCTGACCAGTGCGCTGTCCCCAGAGGGCTTGAAGCAAATCGCTTGGCTGGACCGCTTACCCCCTCCACACACACCCCCTCCACACCCCCTCCACACCCCCCACACCCCCTCCACACCCCCCACACCCCCTCCACACCCCCCACACCCCCTCCACACTCCCCACACCCCTTCCACACCCCCCCACACCTCCTCCACACCTCCATACCCCCTCCACATCCCCCACACCCCTCCACATACCCCCCCACACCCCACACCCCCTCACACCCCCTCCATACTCCCCACACCCCCTCCACACCCCCTCCACACACCCCCACACCTCCTCCACACCCCCCATACCCCTCCACATCCCCCACACCCCTCCACACACCCCCACACCCCCTCCACACCCCCCACACCCCCTCCACACTCCCCACACCCCCTCCACACCCCTCCACACACCTCCCACACCCCCTCCACACCTCCTCCACACACCCCCTCCACACACCCCACACCCCCTCACACCCCCTCCACACCCCCCACACCCTCTCCACACACCCCATACCCCCTCCACACACCCCACACCCCCTCCACACCCCCTCACACCCCCTCCACACCCCTCCACACACCTCCCACACCCCCTCCACACCTCCTCCACACCCCCCCCACACACACCCACACCCCCTCCACACACCCCACACCCCCTCCACACCCCCTCACACCCCCGTCCTCCAGCCGAACCCACACACAAGTTTGTCATGTCACCTCCTCTTCCCCAAAGCTGCCTCTGCCCCCCAACTCCAGGACCCCGCGTGCATCTCTCTGGGCAGGGAGCAGAAGTTATCTCTCTTGGGATGTGGAAAAGAATAGTAAGTCATTTATTGAAAGAGAATCTGTAGACCCTGGGTTAAGGGGGTCAGAGAGACCTCTAGACGCTTGGTCAGTGACCCCCTTTAGCTGGAGGACCTGGGGTGGCCTCCCCCTTGCCCTCAGTACCAGCCCTACCCATGGTCAGGGAAGGACGCCTGACCCCATCCATTGCTGTTCTCTCATCCAGCCCCTCTGCAAAAACTCCGTTTCTGTCTCCCCCAAGCTCTCCACCTCCGATGCCCATCCTAGCCTTTGCCCAATGAATGACTTGATTTTTCTCTGGGGAGTTTAATTCCGTCTCTTTCCCCCAGCTCTGAGATGTTGCATCTACACATAGCAAGACTCTGAAAGACCCCCTCAGGCACAAGCGCCCGCCCCAGCTCACCAGCCTTCCTCCTCTGGGGAACTTCTCTCCATTTGGGGAAAGTCAGGTCCCAGAGGCAAAGCTGTCTGAAGACCCTGAGGAAAATCCCTCAGCACGTAAGTGCCTGTTCTTACCTCCTGTCTGTGGGTTTTGTTTAAGATTGGAAACCCCACTGCCTGAGTTGAAAGCCGGGGAGGGGCAGGGGAGAGGGAATGCTCGCGGTCGCAGCGGCTTGGCCATGGAAGCTCAGACTCACGGAGGACCTGAGCTGGCACGGGCCAGTGCTGAGCAGGCCGGAGCCCGCTGCCTCAATACACGGCCTCTGCTTGCACTCCTTGCAGATCATGTATTCTCCTTCTCCCTGTTCTATTGCCAAAAAATCCTCCCAACCTTGACTGACACCTCTCTTGTTAACGTTCTTTTACATTCCAAGTCTTTATTTCCACATATAAGTGGCATTGCTAAGATCATTATCTTTGTTAGTTTAAACAGAAGGGAAATCTTAGGGGAAAATTGCTCTGATATTCACGTAGTCAGAGGACACGGAAGAGTCGGGCAGCTGCAAGCAGCAGGCTTAGGGCTGGACCCGCCTTCTCCCTTCCTCCTCCTCCCGCTCAGCCGCATTCCCCCAAGCCTCGGCTGGCCTTCCCTCTGCAGATGGACACAGCGGGTGACAGCGCCCGCGCTTGACGCCTCAGGTCTCCACCATCACGCCTGGCTTCCGTGGTGCTGGTGAGGCTGAGGCTGACACGCTCAGCGTGCAGGCCGATGGGGTCAGTCTCAGACAGGATCCTAGGAAGGTCCACTTGCAGGTCCCAGAGCCTGGCAGTCCACGTGACAGTGTGGCCTAGGGAAGCGACCATCCACGTGACAGCATGACACCACGGCCCAGAGCAATGACTCTGTGTGACAGTGTGGCCCGGGGCAGTGACAGCTGGGTAACAGGGTGGCCCAGAGCGGGTCAGGCCATGTGCAGTGAGGCTCAGAGCAGGGGAAGGCCCTGCGCCACACCTGTTTTCAGCTCAGTCCCTCCCATGACAACTGAAGAACCGTCAGCTTCAGAGGCCTCTGGAGATAGCGCTCTGGACTGGGCATGCCTCTTACTGAGTTATTTTTAAAAGCAAGAAGGAGAAGAGGAAGAAGGAGGAGGAGGAGGAAGAGGAAGAGGAAGAAGAGGAAGAGAGAAGAAGAAGAAGAAGAAGAAGAAGAAGAAGAAGAAGAAGAAGAAGAAGAAGAAGAAGAAGAAGAAGAAGAAGAAGAAGAAGAAGAGGAAGAGGAAGAGGAAGAGGAAGAGGAAGAGGAAGAGGAAGAGGAAGAGGAAGGAGGAGGAGGAGGAGGAGGAGGAGGAAGAGGAGGAGGAGGAAGAGGAGGAGGAGGAGGAGGAGGAAGAGGAGGAAGAGGAGGAAGAGGAGGAAGAGGAGAAGGAGGAGGAGGAAGAAGAAGAAGAGGAAGAAAAAAAGGAGGAAGAGGAGGAGAGGAAGAAGAAGAGGAGGAGGAGGAGGAGGAGGACAAGGAGGAGGAGGAGGAGGAGGGAGGATAAGAAGAGGAGGAGGAGGAGGAGGGAGGATAAGAAGAGGAGGAGGAAGAGCAAGAAGAAGGAGGAGAAGAAGAGGAGGAGGAAGAGCAAGAAGAAGAGGAGGAGGAGGAAGAAGAAGAAGGAGGAGGAGGAGAAAGAGCAGGAAGAAGAGGAGGAAGAGGAAGAAGAGGAAGGAGGAGGAGGAGGAAGAGCAGGAAGAAGAGGAGGAGGAGGAAGAAGAGGAAGGAGAGGAAGAAGAGGAAGGAGAAGAAGAGGAGGAGAAGGACGAGGAAGAAGAGGAAGGAGAGTAAGAAGAGGAGGAGGAAGAAGAAGAGAGGAAGGAGAGGAACAAAAGGAAGAAGAAAAGGAGGAGGAAGAGGAAGGAGAAGAAGAGGAGGAGGAAGAAGAGGACCTCATCAAGAAGGCAAGTGGTCTCATGAGCAGCACAGCCAGCAGCAAGGCCAAGGAAGAAAGAAACAAGGCAGGTGCAGAACCCTGAAGCCTGCAGGAGGTTCCTGTGGAGTATGTCCATGAAACTTGTCTAAGACCTGACGTTAGTCATCACTAGGGCTGCGGGGCATGGCGGGTCACGTCTGTAATTGCCGCTACTTGGGATCACAGTTTAAGGCCAGCTGGACTTTTCACGAGCAAGTTGGTTTGGCACGTCACACCTGTATTCTAAGCTCTGCTGGAGGCCACAATCACAGAGCTACTTCAGGGGCCGGCCACAGGCAAAAACCAAAGGCCCCGCACAAAATGAACTGGCTTCCTGGTCTTTCCCCACTAAAGCTGCCTGACTCCTTCGGGCCCACGCGAAGGAGTGGGCATGGCACTCTCTCCCAGGAGCCTGACCCCGTGCTGAGCTCCTGAACCCTCAGATCTCTATCCTGACTCTCCGCATGTACCCTGGAGTTCAAATACCTGACCTTTCCACCACTGAAGCCTCAGCGTTCCCTACCATTAGCTACCTTCCCAGTGCTGCCCTCGCTCCTCAGATCCTGGACTGGGCCACAGAAAGGCAGGCCAGCCCTCCGCAGACCGGGTGTGGACTGATGACTGGGTGGAAAGCTGACACCAGATGCTTGCTACTAATTCACTAAAAGCAATGGGAAAATGCCTTCTTTTCTAAAAAGAACAGATGTCATCCAAATGTTTTAACTGGCTCCCGTTATCAGTGGTTCTTAACCTTCATGATTTATTATTCCAACCCCCTTATACAGACACAGAATACATCTGGCATCTGAAGGTCTGTGCAAAACCCTGAGCTCAATCTTCAGTATCACAAACACAAAAAACAGTTAATCCTATAGTTAATCCACCATTTCGAGGTTAAACCTATTGATGATTAATGACAAAAGGCTTGCTGTCACTCTACAACTGTGCGCTTCTCTTACTTTTATCAGATGTCCCCCCCTCCAAGCCTCTCTTTCTCTTTCTGTAAAGACGATCACAGAGAGGGACCCCATCCAGTCATTGGGCTCAGACAGATTGGGATGTGAGTCCCAAGCCTAAAATTAAGAGCTGTCAGAGCTGGGAAAATAGACAACCATTTCTGATCTTCGTTACCATGGATGGGTGGTTTTTATTTTTTATTTTTATTTTTCAGGAGAGTAGTATGACTTAGCATATAAGCACCCCTGCGGCCAGTAATTACACTGGATCTGTGGTCTCTTTCCCAGTCCCTTGGCCCAAGCCCCTCTGGCTGGCTTTCCAAAGGACTAAGTAGGCTTCCAGTATGCTCACCCTGATCTCTGCCAGGCTGACTTCGCCTCAGAGGAGAAGAGAGGGGAAGAGCCGTTTCCACTCCTTCTGCCTGTCAATCACCCGTCAATTCTCTCAGGACCCTGATGCTTCCCTGCCACCCCCAGCAGCAGACGCCAACCGAAGCTTCAGAAGACTGCAGAAATTGCTTTCTACAGGATTCTTATTCCTTCCCAACATCTTTACCCTAAGGAAATCATTTCTCTTTATTGCTTTTCCTGATCACAAAAGTAATACAAACGTGCTTTAGAAAAGTCAAGCAATAAAGAGAAGAAGCAGAAAGTCCTAGCTGGCAGCAAGATTGTCTCCTAGAGTATCCAAGCTGCAGTACCTGGCAGGCAGCAAGGTGATTAGGGGAGGAGGTGTTTGAGTTCAGCTTTTTTTAAAAAAAAATAAAGTTTGTTATTTTCATGGGTAATATAGAACAAAAAAAATAGGTGTTTACATAGAACTATCATCTTCCCTCCTTTTTTTTAACCACAGTTCTACCAGTTACTGCTAGAATTCTTAGTTGTCTTGTTACAGATGCTCTTTTCTTTTCTTTTCTAGAGAGTGAATGTTTTCTTTATCTTGAATTTCAACTTCATAAAAAAGGAAAGAAAAAGAGAATAAAAATTTATTTTTAATTTAATGTGCCTAGATCAGAGCCAGACTCAGTAAAGCACTCAGTATCCTGAAAGAGAGTAGCTAAGTTTGTCCCATCCAGCATACCATCTTAGAATGAGGGGTAGACTGAAATGACTGAACACAGATGACAAAGATGGCGTGGGTCTCGGGAGCCTGTCTTAAGTCTAAATGGGTACAGGTGAAGCTCAGAAGAAAAGCAAGTTGTTTCAGCCTCATGCACCTCCAGCCCAGAGTTGTTATCTCCCATCTGTGGAAACCTGACCTACAGAATGTCACATCAGCAACTCTTGGGTCTGAACACTGCAGACTTGCAAAAGCAAAGCTCTGGAACTCCAAGTCTTCCTGTCTAAAATCAGTCCATATTAAAGTTACCTGCCCAATGTGGACCTAGAATAATTAAAATCATGCTTAATTGTCCTTGATTTCTAAAAGAAAAACAGGAAAAGGAGAGGAAAAAAGAAAATGGGGGAGGGGCAAGGGGAGGATGGGAAGGGAGGGGAAGGGGAAATAAAGGAGGAGGCTACAATGCTTGATAAGAAATGTATACATTATCTTGCCCATGTAATTGTAACCCCTCTGTACAGTATTTTCACAATAAAAAAAGAAAAATGGTACAGTAGTGCACAGCTAGAATTCCAGCATTTAAGATATTAAAGCAGGAAAATCTCAAGTTTAAGGCCAATATGGACTTAAGAGAGGAGAGAAGAAAAGAGGAAAAGAGAAGAGAAGAGAACAAGAACAGGCCCACATTGTTATGAGTTCTTTTTTCTCTCAACAAATACTTTTTAAGAATAAATTCTTAGACCCTTGGCTAAGCCTTCAAGATTCCAAGATGAGTAAGAAGAAACAAGTAGATAAATAACCCTCCCATAAAAATCAAGCTGAGCATTTACAAAGACAGGGACCATAGAGTTAAAAGAATATGCAAGAGCCATAAATATATCAAAGCATAGTTTCCCAGTAGGAGCGGCTACAGCTTCCTTTTCAAAGTATCCCCTCAGCAACTTCATATTTTTAACGAGGAAGGGGACTTGATTTATTACTGTCCTATGGATGCTGTAAAAAAAAATCACCATAAATGGAGTGGCGTCACAGCAGCTCATCCTGCTCGAGGTGTCAGCCGGCAGGCCCTGCTCTCGCTTCAGGCTCTGAGGAAGAACCTTCCGTGCCTCTTCCCAGTCCAGGCTTGCCAGCACGCTCGCTGTTCCTGGACTGGTATCTGTGTCTCTGTCACATCATCCTCTTTCCAACATGTCTGTGCCTTTTTCTGAATCTCCCTCTTCCTAAGAATGAGAGTTGGATTGGGCCCACTCAGGACCCACAGTAACAAAGTACAACCCCACGTCAGCTTGGTCACATCCGCAAAGGCCTACTTCCAAATATGATCCAATCCACAGGTTTTAGTGGACTTGAGCGTGGGGATAAGCTGTCAGCCTACTAAGATAGGTAACCATTTAGAAGCTAGTATGTGCTTTACATCATCATTGCTATTTTGTCCTCAAGTCCCCTTTAAGCCCAATGCTTATTTGTTGGATGTTTAACACACATCACATCAGTGCTTCTGGGATAAAGAACAACCACAATAAAATGGAAGGCCAACTGGTTCTCAGAAGGAGCCTGCTCTCTCAAAATAGAATCTCGTAATCTCACTCAGCCTTGCTCCTGGGGTGATCAACAACGCTGCATTTTAGTGCTAAAATGTCTCTCATCTCACATGTCTAGAATACCTCCGTACTAGGCCAACTGAGACAGCTGGTCAACCTCAAGCTTACAGAAAGGCAACGGGTCTAATTGATTGACTAAAACATGGGTGAAGCCAGGTATGCTTACACACACTTTCTTTTTGCCAGTCCCAGGGCTTAAACTAAGGACCTGGGCACTGTCCCTGAGCTTCTTTTGCTCAAGGCTAGCACTCTACTATTTGAGCCACAACCCCACTTCTGGCTTATTTCTGTTTGTGTGGTACTGAGGAATCGAACCCGGGGCTTCATGCATGCTAGGCAAGTACTCTACCACTGAGCCACCTTCCCAGCCCAGTTCATGCACACTTTTAATTTCAGCTACCCAAGAGAGAGGTAAGAGGATCTTGGACTCAGGCCTGTGGCAGGTAAAAGCATGAGACCCTATCTGAAAAAAAATAGAATAAAAATAGAAAAAATACCCAATGAATTGATTGATGGATCAGTGAGTTGAAGATGGGTAGAAGTCTTGTCTGTCTGTCTAGGAACATGTTTGAACTGGATGATAGATGCATGCAATAGGACCTGGGGCTGCAAGGAGGCTCTCTAGGATAGCAAGGTCCTGAAGGGCTGTCCATACAGTTTGTTCACACTCTGTCTGAGACCTGGAATTTTACCATGGCTGAGGTTCATGTCCTTTGCACCAGACGCTATGGGTTCAGAATCTTCTCCTTCTATAAGGATTTGGAAAGGCTGCAGCCTTTCTAAAGACTGTGTAGAGCTCAAAACTACAACAGGCCGACAGTGGACATAATACATACTATTTTAGACCAAGTCTTAGAGAACAGATTCTAATGTATATAATATACCGAAGCAGGGGGAAGAATTTGTGAATCCCTGGTTTGAATGGGGCGTAGTAACTCACACCTATAATCCCAGTTACTTGGGGGATAGAGATAGGAAGGGCTAATGGTTCGAGGGAGGCCTGGACAAAAAGTTAGCTCAATCCTTCCTCAGTCATCAGAGGTGGATGAAGTGGCCCACCTCTGATCTCAGCCACACTGGGAGACATAGGTAGGAAAACTGAGGTCCCGGACAACAATTTGGGACCTGTTGCAACAATGAGAAGTACAAGTTGTCATGCCCAAAACGAGCTTTACAACGTCAGTGCCGGGGGGGGGGGGGGGAAGGGGGGGGGAAGGAGAAGGATTGGGATTGGGGGGGAGGGGGGAGGCTGGGAAGGGATGTGAAGGGTAAACCAAAGGAGGAGGCTGCAATGCTTGGTAAGAAATGTACGCATTATCCTGTCCATGTAATTGTAACCCCTCTGTACAGTATGTTCACAAATAAAATTAAATTAAATTAAAAAAAAATGAAAACGGATAGGAATGTAGCAAGTGGCAGAGCTCCTGCTACCAAGCAAGTGACACTGACTTCAAACCTCATGTCACCAAAAATTTTCAAAAATCCCTGGGTTGGAAGAAAAATAATCCCTGGACTGGAAGAGAATAAATAGGCCATTTATCTCATATGCTGATTCTGGCACTCCTATCTTAAAGCAAGAAAGTCACTCAATTTCGGGGCCTCTGTGTCCTCCACAATAAAATGAGCAGCGTTATCTGGGGCTTTTTTGATCAACCCAAAGGGTTGGTATGGAGCACATTAAGTGCTTTGAATCTTGAAAGCACAAGTTAAACACTGCATATGTTTTATGAGGCAGGATGAGACGAAACTTTCTTTACTCCATGGTTTCCTAGCACAGCCATATTGGAATTTCAATTCCATGACAAGAAACTCAATTCCAGGGCCTTCAGCCCCATCACAGCTCTGAAATGGTAGCTTTCTTCCCTAGACAGAAATATTCCTCATGTTTTAGACTCTTCACAGGGATTGTTATTTTAAAAAAAAAAAAAAAAACATCATGTGTATGTTTATGATAACATTTCCCAGTAGGAAAGGACACAGATAAACATTAACCACTCCCCACACACACAAAAGAACATTTTCTAGTTCTCACCCTCAAATTATATTATGAGTTTTAATAACTAGTTGCGGACTGCCAACTTCACAGTTCTTAGAGTAACACAAACTTCCATATTTGGGCTTCTGTGTGGGCCCTTGTTGGATTTCCATGTGAAATCGCCTTGTGATCTATCCTGCAGGTCATGACTGAGGAAGGGAGGATTGAGGGGGGAGGTCATGTGACAGCATGGGAGGGCTAGTGACGCACTGTTGCCTGAGACCAAGCCTAGCAAGCTGGGGTGCCCTTCTGTCTCTCTATGTACAACTGGGTCTGTGCTAACCTTGTGTGGAAACCAACCTTGGGATTTCAGAACCTGCAGAAACACTCAAAGAAGAAGCACCCTAGGCCAGGCAACCATGGCTCATCCCTAGCTACTCAGGAGGCTGAGAGTTGAGGATCCTGGTTCAAAGCCATCCCAAGCAGACGAATCTGAGAGACTCTCACCTCCAAGTAACCAGCACAAAAAGCCAAGTAGTAGAACATCAGCCTTAAGAAAAAAAAAAGTTAAGCAAGAGCAAGAAGCTCTGAGTTCAGACTACACACTGGTAAGAAAGAGACAGAGAGACATTCTGGTCAAGAGACTCTAAAGCTTCCACAGATCTTTTATCTTTTATCCTATCTAGCTTCCAAAAAAAAATCCAGAATGAGCTCAAAGATGATCTGAGTCACTGCTTCCTAGTTGGACCCTTCTTGCCTGTCATTCTTCCTTCCTTCCTTCCTTCCTTCCTTCCTTCCTTCCTTCCTTCCTTCCTTCCTTTCTTCCTTCCTTCCTTCCTTCCTTCCTCCCTCCCTCCCTCCCTCCCTTCCTTTCCTTCCTTCCTCCCTCCCTCCCTTCCTTTCCTTCCTTCCTTCCTTCCTTCCTTCCTTCCTTCCTTCCTTCCTTCCTTCCTTCCTTCCTTCCTTTCTTCCTTCCTTCTTTCCTTCCTTCCTTCCTCCTGTCCTTTCTTCCTTCTTGTCCTTTTTGCCTCTCTTTTCTTCCTTCCTCTCTTCCTGTGAAACCAGCAGGGCACTTCCCTCAAGTGGTATCTGCCACTTTCCCCCACACCCTGAGTTCCTAGGAGCAGAAGTCATGTTGCCTAGCTCCTTGAATAGAAGTTACACTGAGAGTTGCTCAGTTCAGGAAAGAATAAGGATTGTTTGGTCTGCAGAACCTGAAAGCCATCAAGTTTATTCCAGGGATCCACAAGACCTGAAGGACAAATAGAGCTGACCCCAAGGTCAGAGAGAAAAAAAAAGAAAGGGAACCACAGAGGGGAGACACTGCTCCATGGGGGCCCTTGGGGACTCTTTGACTCTGTGACAGGAGTCCTGGCAGGCAGGGGTCATGGTCCCGTTCTGCCCTCCATGCCTCCATGGTCAGCTGAAGGTGGATTTGCTCTGGTTATGATCCTCTTGCCTTTCCAGAAATCGGTCAAGAGGAACTTACTCCTGGACTGGGACACTCAGTGCCTGACGTGGCTTCCAGACTGCTGTACTGAGGACTCCGGCTTCTCGCACCCCAAGGCTAGAAACAGTGGAAATAAGAGCTACCCTTGGGGACACCAAAGCCCTTCAGAAAGTGCTCTCTAAGGGAGGAAGGAAGACTATGCCACCAGGTGGCTTTCAAGAGTGGGGCTGTGAAGGAGAACTCAACTTGTCTTGCTCCCTGACCCAGACTACCTCCCATGCACAAAGAGGCAGCTGATTAATCCTTTTCCAGTATCCCAGACAGGAGCAAGGCCCTGCAGGAGGCACAGGGCACAGTCAATTTGGAGGCACAGAATGCCTGGTTGGCATGAAGTCAGGGCTTTGAGAACAACCTTGTGGGTGTTGGGCTCCTTGAATTTGGAGGAGACAGGATATCTTTCGAATTTGAGAATATCACTCAGGACAAAATGCTGATCATCAGAGTGTTGTAAGGTGAATTATCAGAGAAGCCACATTTTGGAAGATGGAATATTGGAGTCTTTATTACACAGTTATCAATCTGCAAGCAGCCCATTGCTACAAAGGCCTGGAGCCCCCCAAATACACATAACACGGCTAGGAAACAGGCCAGAGAGGGAAGAAAGAACAAAGACAATACCAATGAACCAATTCAGCTCCAATGGAGAGCTGAATCAGGACGCCATGATGACTGGAGATGAGCCAGGACACAGGACACCGTCACAGAGACACACATGGCATGATGTCCCCACACCCATACTCCTCCAGCCCTAAATAGGGTCAGGCCAGGGGCCCAGTCCCAGGACACTCCAAGTCCCAGGCACTAGACTGACAGGTACAGTAATCTATCAGCCAAGTGCTGGCCCCTGTCTCCAGGGATCCAGGCACGCCCAACACCTGGTGGGGAAGGGGGGCATCACCCTCCCCCTACCATGAAGACAAGATGCCAGGCCTTAAATGGACATACTCAGGTACCAGCAGAACTTTCCCATCTAGAGAAGATAGGCCTTCACATTCCATATAGGGTACGCTTAGAGGCTACTCAGAGGCTGGTGATTCGAGTCATTTAGGGAGCTAATCAATGCAGAATCAGAGCATTCTCTATATGCCAAGCTTTTCTAAGGCTATGACATCTACATCTCTCCAAAGCAGAGCCCTCCCAGCTCATCCTATTGAGCCAGGCATCTGCACCTCAAAGGATGGCTTGCTCACCTCTAGGCCTTGCAGCTGGGTGGACAGCCCCCCATCTTCTGCCTAGGTACCAGGATGGCTGCAAGAAATTTATTTAGGTTCAGCCTCCTTACTTCAAGAGATATAACTGTGTCGGAGAGAAGTCATTTCTATTTTCAGGTTCTAATCTACCACACTTTCAATTTGGTTTTGCCAGGAACACGTGTTTAGTCCCAGACAGTTCTCAAGCCCAGAACATTAAGTCAAAGGGAATATACCCATTATAAGTTAGCCCACATCCCCCATCCATTTCCTGTCTTGCACAAGTGGTTCTCTGTAAAGCAATTAGCAACAACTCACCGAACTTTGTTTGGGGTTTTTTTCTGCCATTTTTATATATAACCCTTGAGCAATTCCAAAGCACCTGAATTTGTCAGGCCACACTGAGCTATGTTGCAATAGCCATCCACGATAAAGCTAGTTTTGTTCTGTGGGAATTTGATCAAAAGATACAGAGAAGCCACGTTTTGAGAGGTCAAGTCCAGAGTCTTAGAAATCAGGCAACCACAGGCAGACCACAGGCCATGGCCCAAAGCACCTGCAGCCCCAAATGCAGCTAACACAGAGCTTATAAAGAGAGAAACCACATGACTGAATTTATCAAAAGCATGTTTACAGAAGCAAAACAAGCTAGCTGGGACAATCTGAGGCTTAGGACAGGTATTCCCTGGAGCAAGACTTTCCAGGCACTAAACAACATCTACAATTCAAAGAATGATCTAGTTCACCTCCAGGGGTTTCTGAAATGGGTAAAAAGTCCCCAACTTCTCTAGAGACTGCAGGATGAGGATAAGATGACGTTACTTCGGCCCAGTATCCATATTTTCAGTTTCTCGCCTTGCATTTAGATCAAGCAGCCTGCACTCCAAGGTGGTGGGTCAGCAACAGGAGAGAACTAGCAATCGGCGGGGATGTTCATACAGTTAAGCTCAGTGGTAGATTGCAGAACTTCTGCTCTGGCCTAAGAGCTGGAACCCAGTCAGTTATTACAAGGGGCACTGGGAGAGGGACAGGAGAAGAATATACTGAGTGATCACTAATGGCTATAGACTTTATGAAGAAATCTGTATTGGCCAATACCTGGTGAAGCAAAAAAGGGAAGGTATATGATCCTCTTCTACAACCAAGGCATGGCCTGCTGTTTGTCCTTGCGTAGATTCCTGATAAAGTTTGCCCTCTCTGCCCGTGGTGTACACTGGAGGCGTGAGATGTAGCATCTGATTTAAATCTTGTTAACAGGGTCTTAAACCAGAGGCCTGACTAGGCACCGGAGGACATCCTAACAAACCAAGCCTGGTCACCCATCCCGGAAGGCCAAACATAACTGGTGGTGGTGAAGTAGGGAGGGAACTTGTTAAGAATGGTGATACCAGGAAGGAACAGAGCCCCACCTTGTCAGTCTTCTCTGCTGGTGTGTTGGCAATAGCTGGAGGATGCTACAGAGAAAAGAAAGGGGACAGGAAGCAGGAGAAGGCAAGAAGTATGCACAGTCCAGTCATCACAGTCTGGTTGGTCTGAATCTCAGGCTCCACCTGAGCAAAGGGTTGCTGCCTGGGGAAATAGATTTGAGCCTTGTCTCTGATGTTTATCAATCAGACCAGCTGTTCTTGGGATCTGAGGACACTGGGGAAAGGATGACTCAGAGGGAGAGGAGTCAGAAAGGCAGGATGGAGTTTGATAGGTCAGAAAGGAGCCCTGCTTCAGATTTAGGACAATGGTGGAGATGTCTAGGCTCTGTTCTGTGTTCGGGAGGGGATGGTAGGGTCTATTGATTGTGATGTGAGCCTTAAAAGGTCGGGGGAGGAACTTGTTTCTGATGAACACTACTTAAAGGTTATCATGCAGCCAAGCAGGAATCTGGCCCAACGTTTCTGGTAACAAAGGCAACAGATAGATGAAGGTGAAGGGAGCGATGCTAAGCTACCCACCCCTCCACCCGGCCGGCCTTAACCACTAATTAAAAGTGCACTGGCCCAAGTGAAGAGCCAGTGATTTTAACCGAAACAGAGTCTCATAGGTAGTTACTATTCTGCTCATTTCCAGGAAAGGGGGTGTTAGCAAGATGAGCTCCCTTCCCACAGCTTAGCACGCCCCTTCCCCTCTCCACAGCTTAGCATGCTCCCTTCCTAGGCAACACCAGGCCCATGTAGTAAAGGCGGTAAATAATCAGCCTCCAACCCCCTTTACCTTGGGATGGCACTTCTCTGGGGCAGCTACCACCATAGAAGGCAGCAAGAGCCCCTTAGAGTGACCTTCAGGTCTGGGCAGCTGCAGGGCCCCTGATCTGCTACATAGGCAGCAGCCATCAATCCTAGTTCACCATGATGAAGCCCCTGGCCTGCACGTCCACACCGGGGTCTCTGCCTCCTAGCCCCTTCCAGCCCCTCCTAAACCTCCTAGGTTATATAGGTCACCTCAGACAATAGCCGGTGCTGCTTCTCACTTCTCCCTTTGTGAGAAGGGGTCTTGCCGGCCCCTTTCCCGGCAATAAACCTTGCTTTGTTCTCTGTACCTGGATGTCTGCGTGGTTCTCTGGCAAAGTCTAATAATCTATCAGGGGGCATGCTCCAAGAAGTGAGTAGCGTTAGGAGAATGGAAGAGAAAGGAAAGAAACAGGCCAGACTCGATCTTCCACAGGCCGGGAGTGTTCACTGAGATAGCACAGCGAAGGACACAGCCTTCCCACCAGCTTGGAGACTGTGTAAAGGAGCTGGGACAGGAGCTGGTTTTTTATGAGGTCTGAGCAAGGAGGCAGAGGTTAATGAAAAGCCATTAGGTCTAGGGAGTTGCGGGGAGGGTGGGTGTTGGGCTTGGGCCCCACAATGGAATGTTTACAGAAGGATTAGGTGGACTGCCTTGCCTGCACAGGAAGTGCATCTGCGCATACCTGGGGTTTTGCCTGGTGTCTGTATGCACCTGGGACAATAGGGTGGGGGTCAGTCCTTCAAGGAGGGGCAGGGGCTGGCTTACCTTCTCGGTCCTGGGTTACCTCCCACCCTATCTAAGGTAGGAGCAGCTACCTTGGTTTCCTGATTCAAAACTGAGTTCCCTGCTAGGTCCTGAGCCAATCTCTGTACCTCATGGAGGCCCAAGGTCTAGAAGCCCATAAACACCTGTCATCGCACAGCCTGTTTCTATACCTCCCACACACACACACACATACACACACGCCCTGGCCCTAGAGTCCCTCAACCTCCATCTTGAGGTACCCAAGCCATACTTCCTTAGATTCCACCCTGTGAAACAGATCTCTAGGGGTGAGGTCCATCACGACTGCCATCACAACCACCTAAACCCTGACTCCAAATCCCAGTACTGCAGAAACAAGGAGGAAAGGGAAGGAAAAAGAGAAGGATGGAGGGAGGGAGAGAGGGAAAAGAAGAAAGAGAGGTGGGAGAATTCAGTTTAAATTAATGATATATGGAAAGATTCTGTCTTTTGATGATCACCTAATAAGTGGTGGGTGATTTCTCCCGGTATTTGACTGGGGACAGTATGTGAGCACATGGCTATGAGTTTCAGATTCGTTCTGCTTCCTGAGGGTCTATGGAAGGAATTTCCAATTCTATTGCTCAGTCATTTGGGACAGGCCGACCGCCTGGGGGCGCGGCCGGGCCAGCGCACCGGGCCAGCTCTGCCCAGCCTGGCTCTCAGCACCACAGGTTCCAGGAAGGCTCTGTGGGCATTGTCCTCACCCTGCAGGGCCTCCACGCTGCCCGCACAGGACCTGACAGTGTGGACGGAGGGGTAGAGGGCACTGCCTTGGGCTCAGGCTCTCTGGGAGTCCAGGTTTCAGGTCAGGGTCTGTCCGCCGTGCCTCAGCCTCACAACCTGCGTCTTTGTTCTTCTTTGTTTGACCCAAAGGGCAGCCCAGACTCAGGAAAGGGACCTCGGGGATCCCCCACCCAACGCTTTCCTAGATGATGACACTGGATGGAAGACGCATGAAGTCAGCGACCAGGCAGGCCAGGTAGAGACTGAGCCCTGGTCCCCAGCGGCCTACGGTGACCTGCCTTTCTCCCCGTGGGCACAGGCAGACTGACGGCTGGCACTCATCCCAGTGCTCCGCTTCCTGGCGCTGTCTGTTGCAGCTGTCCAGGCCAGGGCATCCTCTCCAGGAAGCTCCTTTCCCTCATAATTGTGTTAGTCACCTAATTGAATGGGAAGACACAGCTGCCACCCTGCCCTTCCATTACTTCAGCATATCCTGTTCGCCTGGCGCTGGAGCACCTCCTCCCTGCTCTGCTCCACCCAACAGCCACGCCCACCGCCCGAGTGGTGCGTGGGGCCCCGTCTCACCGCGATTTAAAACCTCCTGCGCCACACCACATCGGGAGAGCCAGAGCTAACTCAGGCTCGTGACTCTCGCAGCCCATCCGCAGAGACGTGAATGAGGCCTCAGAAGTGAAAAGAATGTTCCATTGAGAGGCAGGAGTGCGTCCTCCTGGAGGCTTCCTCCCCTTCCATCCAGCAGAGATGGCAAGGAGCACCTCCTGTCCGCCAGCCCCAGGTGGTCATGGGAAGCCACAGATGAGCAGGTATTATTTCTGGCTTCAAGATGGCATTTAGTGTTTGGTAGGAAGAAGGTGTATATCCAAACAAGCGTGTTGATGCCATGCTATTTGTGTAGAACACAAAGTATATTCTTGAACAAGCCCCATCATGGAAGACCATGTTTCCACTTGCAGGATGGAACTTCATGTTGTAAAGATGGGGTTCCTGAACCTCTAGGATACATAGGCCCCACAGGGCCTTCTGGGCTGGGGTGTCTCTTCCAAGACTCAATCATTATTTCCCTTACCAGAACATGTTTTCTTATGTGGATCACCTGCCAGCAGCCACCGCAAGAAATCCTATTTGCTTTTTGTTTGGCAGTATTGATCATTTGGGGGGAGCACAAGAGTAACTTTTAGTTCGCTTTTGGGGGGTCATATTTAGGGATGTCTTGAAGCTCCTTTTGCATAGAAAGCCCAAATCCATAATGGCGGCCTC
Source organism: Dipodomys merriami (assembly GCF_024711535.1). Lineage (NCBI taxonomy): Eukaryota > Metazoa > Chordata > Mammalia > Rodentia > Heteromyidae > Dipodomys > Dipodomys merriami. The sequence goes on along the minus strand of NW_027202270.1, from coordinate 4,161,429 downwards.
TGAGAAGAGCAAGAGCTTACCTCCGAGCACCAGTGTTTAGGTTGAGACCTTCATTTTTCACAATCAGAGGAGATGATGGCATCTCACAACAAGCCCTGTCTGGAATCCTTCAAGAAAGGAAGTGCACCAGGTGCAGTGGCTCAAGCCTGTGATTCTGACTACTTGAAAGATGGAGAGAGATCTGGAGGATCAAAGTCCTGGTGCACTCAGACATCTCAGTTCCTGAGGCTCCACACCCAGAAGCAGGGGTGTGTACCTGTTACCTCACCTACCGGGAACGAACAATGGCTGGGTGGGGTAGCACACACTTGCCCTCTCCCACAGAGGAGGGACCACAGCCCAGGCCAGCCTGAGCATCATGTGAGACCCTATTCCACTTCAGGTTTAAAACTGAAGATCGGAGCACTCTAAAGTGATCTCATAACCCCTTAGTTATGATTCATCATCAGCAAGCATGAGCCTGGGCATCGGGTTTCCCCTGAGGTAGAGAGGCACACAGCTGGAGGGCAGGGGAGGTAAGGCGGTGCTGGGCCTGGTGGGGACTCAATCAGAGGCAGCTCACATGATGTCTAGGCTCTCCATGGCTCACAAAACACACAACTCTGACCACAAGGATGGCAGCCACTCCAGCACGGCTCCCACCTGTAGGCAAAGTAAGAGAGAAGAGGGAGTTGCCCTGCTTCAAAAACAAGAGAAGAATAGGGCTCTGTCATATGAGTCTGCATTGTGAAACCACGGCTTGGAAACGGAAAACAATATGACTTTATAGTCACTCACCTGGCCTATTTCAAATCATTTAACTATCATAAATTCATGAATCCTTGCAGAGCATGAACACATGCAGGCCGACAATAGGGACGAGGACCTTTCACATTAAATCCAATGTATGCATGTTTAAAATGATTGGAATACTTAAGAAGACTAGCAGAGGAAATATATAACACAACACCCCATGACTTCCTAACCGTGTAGGAAAAAGCTCCTATAACTGTGGTGTTTCATTAAGGAGCAAGAACCGCTATTATTTCATGGGAAAAGAATAACCTGGTCAGCACAGCCTGAATACATAAAGGCAGGGAGGGTACTGAGAAAGAGATGTTAGCTTTGCGAGGGCACGTGCCACGTGGCTCCATTTAGGTACTAGCAGAGATCCAAACAGCAGTTACCTGAAGGAGTGGGATATTGGTGGAGGCAGACCATAAAGAGATTCGATGAAACTTTCTGGAGTGATGGAAATATTCTACATCTTGATTGGCCTAAGTCACATACATGATACACTTACCGAAATTAAACAAAATATATATCATAAATGGATATGTTACACTGGAAACAAACTAGATGTGGGCACCGCTGGCTCATACCTACAATCCTAGCTACTCAGGAGGTTGAGATCTGAAGATCAAGGCCAAAAGACAGGAACGTTGCCTGGTGCCAGTGCTCGTGGCTGTAATCCTAGCTATTCAAGAGGGTCTTTATCTCCAATTAACCACCAGAAAACCAGAAGTGGCGCTGTGGCACAAGTGGTAGAGTGCTAGCCTTGCACTGAAGAGCTGAAGGACAGCACCCAGCCCCAGAGTTCAAGCCCCAGGACCAACCAAAAAAAAAAAAAAGACAAGAAAGTCCATGAGGCTCTGATCTCCAATTAAACACCAAAACAACAACAACAACAACAAAAGACATAAGTGCAGCTGTGGTTCCAGTGGTAGAGCACCAGCCTGGAGCAAAAAAGCTAAGGGACATCACTCAGGCCCCGAGTTCAAGTTCTAATACTAGTACACACAGAAAAGAAAAGAAAAAAAAACTTGGATAAAGTTGATTTTTAATAGGTAAAATGATAAGCAAAGACAGTGTGGATAAAGTCTAAAAAGAAGAAAGACAAACTGTCCCCAACCTGATGTGGCAGCATGGGGCCTTTGGAGCTCCTGCAGCCTCCCAGAGGCTGGGCCTGGAGAGGCTGGCAGGAAGGTCCTGAGCTGAACTTTGCCACCAGGACCGACTATTTCCTCTGGCCTTGGCCTCAGCTTCCCACTGCCGTCCCATCTCCTGGAGGTAAGGACCCCTTCTCTTACTCCTTCATCAAGCCCAGCGTGAACCTCACAGTACATAATAGGATAAGCGTTCTTGGGGTCTTCCGTGTTGCTTTGATTACATGGATGCTATTGTTTCCTTAAATATTGGTATGAACTAGATTTCTCAGGGGGAAAAAAAGAACTTAGCTCTGAGAGACTTCCAGAGACGACGGTTCTGGTATAGCTGTGAACGAGAAATGCAGAGATCGCAGAGAGGCTGGACATGGGGACCCCATCTGTTCCTGGTAAGAAAGTAGATCCTGGGCAGGAAGAGAGAGCCAGACTGGGCGTGCATCCAGCTGGACCTCATTGGAGTGGCCGCCTCCTAGCCAAAGAGGAAGTAAGCTGGCGGGTGGCTGGCAGCAGAGGGGTGACCAGTGTGCAGGAGGAAGGTTATTCTCAGTTTGCCTGAAGGAAAGGCAGCAAGAAGCCTCCTCCGGAGCAAGCCGTGTACACACCATGTACGGGGTGTGGATGGGACTTGGGTAAGAGGAGAAACGTGCACCTACCTGCTCTCAGGTAGAGAGTGAGTGTTGAAATGAAAAAGCATCCACTTTCTAGTTCAAAGTAAAAGCTGGGCCCTGTCATCCTAGCTACTCAGGAGGCTGAGATCTGAGGATCGTAGCTCAAAGCCAGCCGGGCAGGAAAGTGCGTAAGATTCTTATCTCCAATTAACTACTAAAAAGCCGGAAATGGAGCTGTGGCTCAACATGAAGATGCAGAAGATGGACATTCAGAATGACTTTTATAAGGAAAAAAAAATGACTTCAGCAGCATTGCCAGGATTGGGGAAGGAATAAAATTACTGGGCAGAGGAACATAGATTAGGACCAGTAGCACCAGAGTTCAGGTGATGGCAGGCAACGTTGCTTTATAAAATAAAGTGACCTTAGCATCTGCTCCCAGGTTCAGAGATAGGTGTATGGCCAGAGAATGGGCCTGCACTCTCTTCACACCAAAGTACCATGCCCCAAAAGACAAGACACTGCCCCATCATGATACATGCTCCCACAGCGAATGCCAGGGGACATATGCAAATGAGTTTGATCCTCCAGGAATCGCAGGAATCAGATGAAGTGAATAATCAAGTCATGATGTTTTGTATATTAAGCAAATGTAGCTGTTGAAATGATCATACTTACCACCTGAGAGGGTGCAAAGAAACAGAAAAGAAGCCCGTGGCCTGTAATCCTAGCTGATCAGGAGGTGGGAATCACAGTTTGAAGCCAGCACAGTTTGAAGCCAGCCCAGGCAGGAAAGTCCATGAGACTCTTATTTTCAATTAACCAGCAAAAAGGCGGAAGTAGAAATGTGGCTGAAGTGGTAGAACACCAGCCTTGAGTGAAAAAAGCCAAGTGAAAAGGAGAGGCTCATTCAAATCCCAGCATTAGCACAAAATAAAACAAAACAAAAACAATAGAATAGATGCAGGATTCTTTAGGTGAATGAAAGTAGGTCACTATTCGGGAATAGCAGAGATCAAACAATAAAAATAAGGGGTTGGAGGCTTGGGTCAGGTGGTAGAGCATCAACCGATGAGCAAACAAAAAGCACCAGAGACTGAGTTCAAGTCCTGTTGCATTAAACAAACAAATAAAAGGTATACATGCGACTCTGCCCAGCATGGTGTCTTCTGGGAGCCAGTAGGAGACTTCCCTTGCACTGTTTATCAGGAGCCATCTTGCCCTCCCCCCAAAGGTGCAGGTGAGATACAGCCACTGTGCAAGGCTCCTCTAGGACTCTTCCCAAAACTACCAGGAAAGACATGACTGAAATCTTTGCAGACAATATATGCCCCACACAGTCATTGTTCCTTTTCAACACCAGAGAGTTCCTGCAAGGAAATCAAGCCCAGACAGGGAGAAGACAGGCAGACACACAGCCAAAGCCCTCTTTACATCATATGAACCCCTTGGACGAGCTTTTCCTGAAACAGACACACCATGCCATACCTTTGACCTCAAAAGTTACATGAGCCAACACACATCCTTTTTTGCATCTGTTGATGAGAGCTGAATTTCTCCTTGTTATAGCCAAGGAATTCTGATAGGCACTCATTGTCCCAGAAATACTATTCTAAATAGTTTGCTGGACATAATTAATTGGAAAGGAACTTTTCCATAGAAGGGAGAGAAATGATTTTTGTTTTTACCCAAGATTTTGAACGACCGATCTTAAAGGGGCTGTTTCTGTTTAAGACTCACTGAAAGGCAAAGATTTCAGTTCAGAGACAAAGTTTACAGATGACCAATGGAAAAGAATATGTCAAGGTGTATAACAATAAAAACAATTAAATGTACAATGTAAAAGGAAGAAATGGAAGATGGTTAAAAGCTATAAAGGGTTAATTCATGGATAGAGAAAAACAAATGGCTAATAAACTCATAAAGCAATGTTCTCAGTAGTTAATTCAACTCACTATGTAATGCTGAATGAAAACTAAGGAAGGTGAATTTGAAACCACATAAAGTAATAGGCATGTTTTGTACCTATTAGATTGGCCAAAATTTAAAATATTTAGGGAGAGGGAGGCAAAGGAGAAGAAATCCCCATGCACCATTTGTAGGAGTACAAACTCACAAAGCTTTAGGAGAGTAAATAGAAAATAATTAGCAAAAGTTGATGGTGGGCTCAAGTGGTAGAACACCTGCCTAACAGGTATGAGGCGCTGAATTCAGACCCTAATACCACCAAAAAATTAAACAGATATTACCTTGCACATCTGTTATTTCAGAAATTTTACTCTAGAGTATATATCTCAGACAGGAACTTTCACTCAGGGCCACAAATGGTCATAATTATATTATAATATAAATATATAAATAAATACAAATATATATCCAATTGAAAACACAGAAAGTAATAGTTTATGTTTCACCAAATTACATATATGTATATACAAGGGTCTAGAAAACAGATCAGGATACATAATTTACTCAAAAGCAGCCGGGTACTGGTGGCTTACAACTGTAATTCTAGCTGAGATCTCAGGATCAAAGCTAGCCTGTGAGACTCTCATTTCTAATTACCCACCAAAACCAAAACCAAAACAAAAACAAACAAATGAAATTGTGGCTCGATGTGGTAGAGGGCTAGTCTCAAGCAAAAAAGCTCAGGGACAGACAGTGCCCAGACCCTGAGTTCAAGCCCCATGACTGACCCAAAAAATAAAAATAAAAAATTACTCAAACTCAGGATCCATAGGAGAAATGTAGCAAGACTGGGGATGAGGATGAAGAAGAAAATAATGTGTTTTCTAATGGTTTGATGAAGAAATTCTGTGAAGCTAAGACAGGAAAGAAACGAAAAGTGATAAATAAATATGGCTACCATTACAGAAATAGGTGGGACCGTCCAGAGGGTGTTTAAATCATTCAAAAGATAAGATATCAATCAGATAAATTAGAATACATCCATATGAGGATATAACACAAAGCCATCAGGAATATAGTGCAGAAACAAATTAATCAATATGGAAAGCAATTTATAATGTATTAAGTTTAACAACAACAAAAACACTTAGTTAACTTACAAATAACAGGTCTGATTGATCCATCCATAACACAAGGAACATTCTGAAAGGAGGTGAAGCAAATCCTCACATTGGAACCACAGGGTTTTTTTTTCTGCCTTTCCTCCCCTGGGTTTGTCCTCACCTTCTGATATTTAGCAACGAATATAGATTACTTGTATCACAAAGAAATATGCAATCTCCCAAATAAGCTTTTATCTGGTAAGACATTCTGGCTGTGTATCCACTCAAAAGTGTAACTCTGTTATGCATCTTTACTATATTTTAGCAGCTGTAAGCATCAAACTATTTTTGTGTCATTATGTCATATCAACTCCTAGATGTGTTAATTTCTGGAGAAAAACAAAAAGATCAGCCAGCCTGAGAGGTGTCAGCTACCTGCAGGTGCTTCCCACGGTAAAGGAAAACCTAAAGATAGAAAATTCACCCGTGAGTTGAACGTCCACAGGTTTCTCCCAGGTCACTTTCCAGGGAAGCTCTGTGGGGCGTAGAGCTGCCTGGCATCTGGAAGGACACAAGGTAGTTTTCCACTCTGCTCAGCTTGCCACCTGTTTCTGGGTCATTTGGCACCTGCATGCCCACAACATCCTGTTGGTAGGCATCCAAGGGCAAGACCACGGTGGGTGTTACAGGTGCCAAGGAAAATAGTCATACCACTGACTTCACAGGATGGGACCTGACCCCAAGACACCAGCTTTCTCCCCTCAGAGAACAAGAATGAGAAGCGCGAGACCCACGCAGGCCCCACTGACCCTTCCAAAATGTCTCCCCAAAAAGCCAGGAGCAGAGTGTTACTTCAAATGAGCGTCCTGCTCCCTAAAAAAGATGAGATCATCATCCTTTGGGACGCTGCCTCCACCATGACCTTGACATGTTTCCTTGTTCCTTCTTCGCCGTCTGGACCTTTATGAAGGCTTCAATGTTTACAGGGGAAACAATTTTGTAGTTGCCAAAAAAAAAAAAAAAAAAAAAAGGTTTAAGTCCCTAAGCATTCCATCATCAAGTAAATGAGGATTCTCATCTTCCACACCAAGGGGAGCTATTTGTTCTAAGCTCATGTGGAGCCTGTGGACTGTGAGGCAGAGAGAATAGAAATGATTACAGGAGACCAGGGAAGGAAGGAAGGAAGGAAGAAGGAGGGAGCTAGAGGGAGGAGACTGAGTCCATCTTAGACTAATGCCTGGGATTTGCGCCAAGTGACTTTCGGAGGAGGCGTAGAGCTCTACTCAATACTTATACATCGCCAGCTCAGGCACCCTAAATCATCCTCCACCCTTCATTCTAAATTGTCACAAAAGGAAAGTGTGGTACAAAATACATAGAGGAGCATGAACAAACTTGCTGGACATAAAGCAAATTTTGGCAAAAAATAAACTGTTGGCTGAGTGCTGGTGGCTCACGCCTGTAATCCTACTCAGGAGGATAAGATCTGAGGATTGAGGCTCAAAGCCGGCTCTTATCTCAAAGGGAGAGAGAGAATGGGGGAGAGACAGAGACAGAGACCAAGACAGAGACAGACAGACAGACAGAGAAAGAGAGACAGAGGAGTTCATGTTCCCCATCGGTCTCATTGGGCTAGAGAAAGAGCTGGATTCTTAGCTAGTTTTAATAACAAGCTACTGCTCAGAAGGAAACAGGGCCTAGGACAGATCAATAGATGCCCTGATAGGAGCTGAACTACAAGGAAGAAAGAATGAGTAAGGAGGAAAGGGGGGAAGACATGGGAGTGGAGCCATCTCTGCTCCCCTCCACCAAGAAGGAAGCTAGCTATGCAGACAGGTCCGTGGCTGATATGACTAAATGGAACTGTAGCCAGAAAAAAAAGGTCCCCAAAGAATACAGCCTTGTTAATGAGGAGGGGGCGGTTCAGATTTTCTTTTCAAATATTGCCCTTGCTAAGCGGTGCACTACAGGGAACTATCCTTTATGGGATCTTGGGCAGTTAATCAACACCTGTGTATGCTTATTCAACAGCTATGCATGATTGCATGAACTGTAACTAAGCGCTCCAACGATGTGCTGAAGACTTTGGGAATCTTCTGGAATGCCTGCACATTCCACATTCAACTTCTGGCTCCGATATTCCTAACAGGAAGATTGACCGTGTGCAGAGCTGCCCTGTCTGAAGTGGATACAGCTGCCCCCCAATGACCCCCACACAAGCACATTCAACAGCAGGACCTTACGCTTTTCAGAAAATAGGGTAGAATCCCTACTATCACATCCTCCTTCCCTCTCTATCACAGTGTTAGCTTGAACCTTCTTTATTTGTCCAGCACAGACTTTGTTTTCATTGAGGCCTCTGGGATTTGCTGCCATTTCCCTTGCCTGCCCATCACTACTGGGTAGGTAATGCAACACGACTTCCTTCTGGTTAGTTCACACTGGCACTCTGTAGAGTTACCAACTATGTATCTGGTGCTGAGCTAGGGTCTGAATAGACAGGTGTACATGGGTAAGTATAATTAGGTTGGCTGTTGTCAGAGGCATGAGTTTTGGAGCATCGGATGGTATCTGACCTCTGGGGGGAGGAGGAGGGTGTTCATGGTGCACAGATTCTAAGATCCTCCCCATGGGCTCAGCCTCCTGGTATTGGTATCTCTGCATGGTCTCCTTCTCCAATAGAATACGGCAAGGGTGATGTCACTCCATGTTTATACAACTGTAAGATTTCAGCTGAGACCGGAGCCAAAGATGTCACTGGGGCTGAGGAAGGAACTGCCCCACTGGGAACTTCAGGCGTCCTCCAAGGTTTGAGGACAACTCTGAGAGCTAAACACAGCCTCTGCCTGACAGCCAGTGTGAAAATCCGGGCCTTTGGACCCACTAGCACAAGGAAATACTCCACAGCCGCCCCAGCGAGCTCAGAAGTGGGTCGTCCGTCACCTGAAGATGGTCAAGAGCCTCCAGGTAAGAGACCAGCCTGGCCAGCTGCTGCCTTGTGAGATCCAGAGGACAGAGACTGCCAAGTTGCCAGCCGAGCTTCGGTCCACAGAAACTGTGAAGTAATCAGAATGCATTGCTTCAAAACCCTACATTTGTGGGGCTTTTTGTTCCCGGCAATAGATACTAGTACACACTCCTGAGCTACATGAGGTGGTGATGAGGAGTCTGATGAATCTGATGTCTTACTGATGAGTTCTTCTCCTCAAAAGCTCTGATATAAGAGATCTACAAGGGGAGGCGCACAAATGGAGAGACAAGGGGTTAACAAATGCAGCAGTGTATTCACTGGACACTACGCTGAAAATGAACTATACAACTCATTGGTGGGGATGGGAGGAAAAAATTGAGAGAGAACCAGGGAGCGATCACACTGTCCAAAAAGAATTGTACTCCTACCTGACATGCAATTATAACCTCTCTGTACATCACCTTTACAATAACAATAACTTATAAAAGAAGTCTACAGACACACACAAAGTAAGTCATTCTCTCTTTTATCATGGGGTGGACTGAGGATTGTAAATTCACAAGGCCCAAGTAGAATAAAATGATTCCTGCAAGCACAGACTTTTAATCAGGAGCCAGATCTGCTTTGGCTCTCTTGGGTTGGGTTAACATCACCTGTTACTCTAGTTTTCTGGAATACTGTAGAATCCACAGCCACTCAGCAAATCTATCCTTCTCAGAGCTCTGTGGTCAGCAAGGTCTAACTTGGAGATTTCAAATTGTCTCCACAAGTACAGAATGGATGAACTTGACTTGGTAGACACTCATGTTATAGTTGACAACAGGTTCCAGAAGTGGGGTGCCACAAACCCAAATATCGCCTAGTGTTTTCTAGAGTCAGACCACACCTGTTCCACTGGGCCAGCTCTAGGGAACAAAGACAGAAAAAAATCCACTCTCATTCAAGGCTGGCACTGGTCTTATATGTTAGGAAATCTCTAGTTTTGTTCTCTGTCTCTGTCCCCCTCTCCCTCCATTACTCCCTCCTTCTTTCCCCTCTTTCTCTCTGTCCCCTCTATCTTCCTCTCTTTCTCCCCCATTGTCTCTTTCTCCCTCTGTCTATCTCCTTCTGTCTTCTTCCCTCCCTCTCCTTCCCTCTGTCTCTCCCTCCCTCCCTTCCTCCCCCCCTCCCTGCCTTCCCTCTCCTTTTCTTCACCCCCCTCCATCTCTGCTTTCACCTCTCCCTTCCTTTCTGACTCGTTTTTTGCTAAGGCTACAGAGACAGCTAAGATGAAACACAATCTTCGTGCCTGGCACAAAGCATGCTTCAAACCTGCTTGTGCCCGTCCCCAGAGCCCACTGAAGTCTCCCTCAATGGCACTGGCCTCTTCCGTGGCATCGGTGGCCCTGCCCTGAGCTAGCAAGGATGGCAGAAGGGCAAAGCTGAAAGAAGACCGATCCAGGGTCTTCTGTCCAACTGGTCATTTAACCACGATTAAGTAGATGGGGCCTCTGCTTACCTCCAACTCCGCTGTCTGTCTGCAAGGCTGCTTTACTTCTGGTGTGGGGCTGGAGCTGCAGCTCGGCTTTTTCCTGGAGGGGTCTGAAATATCCAAGTCTGCCGCCTCTATTCCTGTCGGGAAAGGGAGACTTGGCCGAGTTTTTCTACCAAAAACTTTCATCAAAATAGCACATTCAAGTTATGTAAGCCTGTGTATGTGAGGAAAAGTTTAGGAAGAGGCAAACCAAAGTGCTTGTATTTTGGTGGTGGTTCTAATGCCCTTTGCAGGAGGCAGGTCATGGCAGATGTGTGGAGGAAAGGCACAGGTATGCTTCCTGAGGAAGTGTGAGAGGCAGCCGACTTTGGGCTCTGTAATCTGTAATCATTCTCCTTCCTCCCCACCTTACTTCCATGTACTAAAAACGTGTGTAGATTATTTCTGTGTTCAACGTGGCAAGAAAATAAGTTTTAAGAACCAGGAAGCGAGTCAACACAAGACAGACACCAGAATCCTATTCACAGCATCCTTCCTGCGATCCAATGAACATCCCAGCATCCTTCCCGTGATCCACCACCCACCTCCGTAAAAGCCCAGCCCACCTCCTAGACACAGGTGGGATCTGAGGATAGCGCTTTTCTCATGGTCCATTTAGCCCTTCCGTGCACTATAAACAGAGCTGTGGCTGCTGGTTTTGCTGTGAACAGTTGACGTCATTCCACCTCTCTTCATGGACTTGTGTAGATTCATTTCTCTCTGGCCTCACTGTCCTGCCTGACTTTTTTCCCTCAGCATATTCTTTGGTGATGAATTCTGTTTCTGTTCTTCTGGAGGAAGTTTTTCTTTAGTCTTCCTATGTGGGGTCAACAGTTTCAGCTAGAACTCTAATGAGTTGTCCAACGCACCATGTATGTAGGCCTTTATGGTTTTTTGAGACAGTCACATTTTACTCCAAGCTGACCTCGAACACTAGATTCTTGATCCTCCTCTCTCAGCCTTCCCAGCGCTGGAATTGCAGGTATGCACCACCAGGGCTGGCTGAGTGTGCGCTATCCTGGAAGCTGCAGGCACTCTTCCTCTTCTCTGTACGACCTCAGGGAAGATTGGGGGACGTGGTGGGGAGAAGAGCTGAGTTCCCTAGTGGTGCGTGCCTGGGGCGTGGCAGCAGCTGACACTAAGGACCCAGTGCTGCCCAGGCCCTCCCCACAGGGACGCAGGGCCCGGGCCCTCCCCACGGGGACGCAGGGCCCGGGCCCTCCCCACAGGGACGCAGGGCCCGGGCCCTCCCCACGGGGATGCAGAGCCCGGGCCCTCCCCACAGGGGCGCAGAGCCCTTCAGCTCACGGGTCCTCCCTGAGCACAGGTGAGACTCATTTATGTGGTGCCATCCTAGACCTGGGTTACCAGAAATCCTCTCCAGCAGGAATCAGAGCAAGAGTAAGGGACACAGAGGAAATGCCACCCTGGAGCCCAGAGCCTGCCTATGATTGAGGACGGCTGTGGCAGCCTCCCAGGCTGACAATCGTGATGGACAAACACCAGCTGTCTGGGAAAGAGAGAAGAGCGAGCCATGCTAGGGAGAAGAAAGAGTTCACTGAGACCATCTCTAACAACCCAGCCACAGCTGGGCCAGGCACAAGGTCATCCCAGAGGAGTTAGATACCACTGGGCTTCTGCGGGCAGCCAAACCACAGAACAACCAAGCCTACAGCAGCAACTGGCCAGAGCGACTCAGTGCCCCACAACACAGGAAGAGTCACTCAGAGTTCAGGACACAGAGAAGATACCACTCTTCCCTGGCCTGGGAATGACCGTCAATCTGTATTTTCTCTTGATTCTGTGGTTTTATGTGGTTTGAACTGGATGAGTCTAGGTATGGTAAGGTGTTTTTTTTTTTTCCTGCTTGTTTATCATTTATCCTGTCTGGTGCCTTCTGGACTTCTTGGGTCTGTTGGTCTAAGGCCTTTGATTATGTGCAGGAAGTTCCCAGTTGTTATCTCTGCAAATATTTCTTCTGCTTGTTCACTCCTGTCTTCTCCTTCTGGTATTCCAGTTAAACATGTTAGACTGTGTGATAGTGTCCTGCAGCCCTTGGATGGCCTCTTCTCTTTGATCTCTCTCTCTCTCTATCTCTCTCTCCCTCTCTGTCTCTCTGTGTCTTTGGTCTTTTTTAGTATCTCGCTATGTGCTCAGGATGGTCTCACACTTTCAATCCTTCGGCCTCAGCTTCCAGACTGATGGCTTCTAGATGTGAACCAGCACACCCAGCCTTTAGTTTCAGTTAATTTTTATTCACCTATCTTTGCACTTGCTGTGTTTTCCTCAGTAATGTCAAGCTGTGGGAAGAACCTATCAAAGGCTCGCTTTGTCACTGTTAACATGTAGGTTTTCTCCTAATATTTCTCCTTGATCCTCTCTTATAGTTTCTACCTCTGCTGAATGCCACATCCGTTCATGTATGCTGTAGACCTTTCCTATTAGAATTTTCATATATTAATATCTGATACTATCTCTCATACTGGTTGTTAAGTCTCTTGATGCTAGGGTTATTTTCTTTCTTTAAAAAATAATTTTGTTGTTATTATCAATGTGTTGTACAATGTGTTGTACAATTTCGTAAGTCAGGTCATGAGAACACTTCTTTTTTTTTTTTGGACAATGTCTCCTCTTCCTTTACTTTCCCCCAGTTTCCCCTTCCCATCCCTGCCCAGAAGTTGCAGGATTGTGTTCCACACAGTGTACAGTGAGTAGCACAGTTGCATTTGTTTGCTCTTCCTCCTTCCTTTTCTGTGCCTCCTAAAAGAAAAAAAAAAGCAAAAATAAATACCACCACTACCAACACCACCACCAACAACAACAGCAACAAAAGCATGTTTCTATTTCTGGAGTCTGTCTCAGTAAATAGTATTTTAAATGTTCAGAGAAGTTACACCTTTGTGTTCCTCCCCTAAGGGTATCCTCCTTCAGTCTGACTGTGAGTATGTGAATACCTAGAATTTCTTTCCTTTTTATCTGTCTTGTGACTTTTGGTTGGAAGGTGAACATAATATGTACATTGAAATCTTACCTGCTCAGACTCGGGTAAGCTGGTGCTCTTAGTCCATCTCTTCATATAGTCCTGTGTCTTTCCTTAGATTTCAGACTGAATTTTTATCTTAGCAGTTCAAGAAAAGCTACATGGGAGAGAGTGAGGGAAGGGGTGACATTGTCAAAAAAGGTATGTAGTCATTACCTGATTTATGTAGCTGTCACCCCTCTATAATATCAATTAAAAATCCTACAGCTTTCTAGATTTTCTAGTGAGGGCAAAAGTATTGTCCTTTCCATCTTCCTATATCTTCAACAGATCCTGGAATTCTGCAACCTTTTTCTGAAAGGAATGCAAGGTGTGTTCGGTGGTAAAGCGCCAGCCAGTGAACCAAAGTGCCAGATTCCAAACTTGAAGCCTGGTCTCAAAAAAAAAAATCCCACAAAAAACAGTTCAATGTGAAGGACTGGAGGCTTAGCTCAAGAGACAGAGCAGCATCTGTGGGCATGAAAGTCCAGCAATAGCACAAGAGTGCAACTTCAGGCCTGCTTCTGCCCATCTCAGAATGGAAATAAGTGCCAGAACTGAGCTAACACCCATTTCCTGCCTCCCCTAATGTCTGGACCAGGTATCTGCCTGATGCCCCTACCAGGTGATGGCTTTGTGACACGAAGGGTTTGCCAGGTTCTCAGCACCACCAGTGTGGAGACAGAAGAGAAAACCAAGCTGTCAAGTAAGAAGGCAGTAGGTAGTCAGGATAAATCTTCCAGTTAATACTTGTACAAAATCCATAGCTGACCACTCGGTTCTCATGGAGTCCTAAAGTAGCAGCTCTCTCACTCAAGAAAGAACCCCACAATGTTACAAGTGTTTATCCTCTCTCTATATAGTTTCCTCCTTTTCTCTTTCTGTATAATCACAACCCTAACCCTTAGAGAGTACCTGCCGAAGTTCTGCCTTAGCTTAAAAACAAGTATAGGCACTCAGCCTTAGCTAGAAACACATCAGCCACCTTCTTTCTTTTTAAAAAAAATTATTTTTTTGTAAAGATGCTGTACAGAGGGGTTACAATTACATGAGTAAGGTGATGAGTACATTTCTTGTTGAGCATTGTTACCCCTTCCTTTGCTGCTCTCCCACTATCCCTTCCCTACCCAACCTCCCCCACTCTCCCTTCCCCCTAGCCACCTTTGTTCATGGTTTCTATCCTACAGTCTAGGCACAAACTAGAATTAAAATGATCTGATGACAATTGCTAGTTCTCTGTTATCTTAATTGGAAAGGATTCAGAGAACTTCAGATATGATACTATGCCGAATTTTATTCCTAAAATTATTCATTCTGTGGATATTGGAAGTCTACCAGCTGATAGCAACTAACTGGCTCTCAGGAAATAGGTCTGTGTATAAACTGAATTAATGCTTTGAGAGGGGTGGTTGGAAACCCCCAAATGTAGATGCTCACTTACAAGCTGGCACAAGACTTGTCAATCAACGATGACCCAAAATAGCATTATGGCCACCACCTCCTGGTTAGTAACAATGGCTTTGTTAATAACAGCAGCATTTAGAGGATTCTTTATCCATTGCTACACTGCTGTCATGAGAAGAATTTTCCCTGGACACTTGAATCCTCTGCCTTCCCTCTTGTTCTTCCCAGGGGAATTAGACTCAGTGACCTGATTGAAAACTCAAGAAAAGAGATCAGCATGGACTGTGCCGCCCTGGGCCCCATCTAGCCAGCAAGCAGCCAATGTCTGGGCTGAATCCCCAGCCTCAAGAACCCCAAAGGTCCACTCCCTGTCCTTGTGTGGGGCTGAGGAAGTAGCTGTAATTCTAAGCCCAGTGCTGCTGCATACTTAAGCCAGGCTCTTGTCTGGGAGTCCTTTTTGGATTGCAAAAACACAGGTCAGTCTTGCAGATCTGGAATACTGATGGCTTACGTGACTTCTGCAGATAGACCAGCAGAATTAAGTCCTTATGAGGGAGAGCAATGTTGGTGAGCCATGACAACTTAAGGTAGTTTTGTTTCCACACAGAGAAGGCAATAGGCCCTGACCTTGGCTAAGCATAAGCTACCCACACCTTAACAAATGTCTCCAGGCTGTGACCACCTAAGCAAGCTTGGGCAGGTGGTACTTGCTGCAAGGAAGCTGCACAGAGCATAGGACAAGCATGTGCCACAGGGACCAAGCAGGTGCATTAAGCAAACATGAGCTCTTAGGTGGCCTTGGTGTGCCAACTGCTACAGCCTGACCTTGAGCTATGTACATTATGCTTGCTGACACCTTGAGATACACACACACACACACACACACACACACACACACACACACACACACACACACACACACACACACACACACCAGTTCTTCGGGTGAGGCTAAGGCTGGAGGACACCCTTCTCCCCTTCATCAACCTTGGTGGGCAGAGCATTCCCTGCTTTTAAAGGGTGAGGCAGCTGCGGAGAGAGGGCTATAGTTTGGGGATGAGGGGATGGGACTGAGCCTCAGGAGCTGGGTATGACAGAGTGTTCTCCTTGCTCTATTCTTCCTTCATGCACAACCAAGGCAGAAGCTCTAGAAACCAAGCTGAGTCCTATGGTTCCACAGAGCTTGAGGAGTCTGCTCAGAACTTCTCTTATTCACTGTCTAATCTTACTAGTTCTGAGCTGGGATTAACCCGTAGGGGTGAGAACCTTAGGAAGTTTTTAGTATTAAACTTCTAAAAAGTTAACAGGGGTCATTGCTGTTCAAGTGCTTGCATTTGAGGGTGTAGAAACAGCTTGTTGCCAATCCAAAGCTATAAAGGCCTGTGTGTGTTAGATGTCTCTTAGAATCACATTTGCTCAGAGAGAAAATCAGGGGCCTGGTGCCAGTGGCTCACACCTATAATCCTAGCTACTCAGGAGGCTGAAGTCTGAGGATTGCATTTCAAAGTCAGCCTGGGCAGAAAGCCCTTGACACTCTTATCTCTAATTAACCACCATAAAACTGGAAATGGAGCTATGGCTCAAAGTGGTTGTGATGCCTAGAACAAAAGAACTCAGGAACAGCACCCAGATCTTAGTTCAAGCCCCATGACTGACAAAGAATGAAAGAAAGTAAGAGAGAGAGAAAGAAAGAGGGAAGGAAGGAAGGAAGGAAGGAAGGAAGGAAGGAAGGAAAGAAGGAAGAAAGGATGGAAAGAAGGAAGGAAATCAGGATTAAGAGAAAAGAAAGCTTTGTGCCAGACTGGGAGAATCCACCTGGAAAGAGAAAGATTTCATTAAGGGCTGGAGAAAGGGTGGGATTTCCACTGATAGACTAGAGTACTAGTACTCTAGCAGGGAAGATGGTGGCTTACACCTTGCAACCCTAGCTCCTGGAAGGTCAGCCCAGGTAGAAAAGGTTACCAGAGCCCTTGTCAGCCCATAGCTGGGTATAATGGCAGATGCCTGACAATCTTAGACAATAAATATACCAACAATTTGTGGTTTTAAAAGAAGAGATGCACCGATTAAGAAAGCTAATGGACTTCATTTGGAAAGCAGCTGACCAGGACAGCATGGAGACTCCCACACCAGCCAACTTGTGAAGCAGGGTTCATGCTCTTTGGCATATGCTCACTGGCGTAGCTGGGATGAAAAAAGGCAAAACTGAAGTTTCCTTGTGTAGGATAAGGAAAAAAGCTCTCTCCAACAGACTCAAGATTGGTGTCCACAAAGACCGGAAGTGAGTCAGCTTTGCCATGAGATAGTAAAGTCTCAGAGGAGCAGAGAGATTCTCTCTTAAGTGGGCGAACATGTTACCACTGTAATAACCCAAGGCAGGCTTCTCCCGTTTGAGGTCAAAACACCAAGGTCAGTCTTGAGCCAACTCCCGTAGATTGCTGTGCATACCTGGGGAATGTGAGCCAAGACCTCTCCTACCTCATTCCCTTCTTAGAACCCCTGGGGAGCTGCAAGACTGGCACTAGCTTTCCCTAAGGAAGCTGCTGTGACCCTGATGCTCTATTATAGCTGTCCTTTTTGTTCCTGGATTCTAAAAAGAGCCTAGAAGGGGAGGGGATGTCACTTTTCTGAAGCCTCAAGCAGCCCCAGCAATGGCTGCGGTGGGACTCACTCAGGAAGCCTTGCTGGGGCCCACGCTTTACCCTTGAGCTTCTGATCATCAGGTATGGGATATACCTGGGTGCTGGGAGGTGTGAACAGACCCTCTGTGAGGGGGATGAAGACTTGTGAGCTGCCAGAAGTGACCTCACACAGAACGAGGGTCTGTGAAGATGCACTCAGGTAAGGATTAAGATTAGAACATATTGATTAGGGTGGACTCTTCAGTCCTTTAACAATGTCTAAAGGACACAGCAAAAAAAAAAGACCACAGGAAGACCAAAACCTGAACAGAGACCTGGGATGCATTCTCCTGAGAGCTTCCAGAAGCAACGAATGCAGTGACATCTTGACATGAGAATTGTAGCCTGCATAGCTATGAGCAGATGAATTTTGGTTTTTAAGCCACGTGATTTGTGGTCTTCCATGGCAGCAGCCTCAGGACACTGATCTACCACATGACTGCCCTGGGCGGCTGAAGTGGGCAGGCCCTGCCCTTTCCAGCAGCAGTGGGAGGAGCCCCAGCCGAGGCCTCACATCGGGTCAGGAAGGCTTGGTTGTGTCTGGGGAGGGGGGGGTCAGGATGATGGAGGGGGCAGGGTGATGGAGGGGACAGAGCTCTTCTCTAGCATGCTTGAGGCCTTGGGTTCCATCTCCAGCAATGTTTAAAAAAAAAAAAAAAAGAAAGGAAAAGGAAAGAAAAGCAAAGGGCCTCTGGCTGCTCCAGAGACAAACTGGATATAGGCTGGGGGTGAATTAGAAACCCAGGAGCTTGATGGTTGTTCTTTTCATTTCTTTGGCTTTTAACTCAAAAGGGAAGGGGGCAAAAAAGAAAATAAAAGAAAGAAAGAAATTTAATTTCAACTTTGGTTCACTTGGACTTTGACTCCTTTGAGCTTTAACTGGCAAGGGGTTTTGCTTTTATCCCCAGGAACTTTTTAATGAGGGCCTGGGTTACATGCAAATATGATACTTCTTACTCCTCTTGATGTCTGGAGCGAGGCTACCATGGATTCCACTACAGAATTCTGATAGGCAACACCAAGCAGCATAGGCCGATATGTTTCCAGATGGACAATATAAGAAGGTGTATTGGGCCTTGGGGAGAAGTGACCTTGGGTTGGCTGAATTCCTACAATATTCTGACTGATTTCCAAGCTCTGTGGAAATGAAGTCTGTTCTGCTCTGAGACCCCAGGAAAACCCACAGAAGCCCAGTACCCAGGTTGGGAGCGGCAGTATACGAAGCCAGGAGCAGACCTCCGCTCTCCTGAGGGGGCTTTCCCAGGATACCCAGGACCCTCACTCTGACCCCAGCAGGAGAGCAAGCTCTCACAGCCCAGCCCCGGGTGCTCTGCTGCAGGGACCCCACCCAGGGAAGCTTCCACCTTGCAGGGCAGTCTCGCCCTTTTCTTTCTATGCAGACCATCACAAGGCAGATGAGCATAGTGTAGCAGCCAGGACATATCCAGCTCAGCCCCAGTCCCATGCCAGGTTTGCACATTGGGGAAGAAGCTAGAAAGCTGTTCCTGGAGCCTGGAATATTGGCCATCAAGGTAATCTTAAGGCCCATGTCTGCTGATTCTTATTTTGCCATTGTTCAAAAGTCTATGTGTGAGTTGGGCACGGGTGCCACTCATGAGTAAGCATGAGGCCCAGTACTGTCCCCCCCCAAAAAAGATTAGGCTTCCAGGTCAGAATGTTTGCAGACCTACTAGGTGCCCTTTATGTTTAGGCCGAGGTAAAACTTGGGATATAAGATGGTCACACAAATGACAAACAAAAACAAGAATGAAGTGTTACTATGGAAACTGCATCCTATGCGATATCCTCAGTAAACCCCGGAACCAGATGTCAGGCAGCCTGTCAGCACAGAACTCTAATCTTCCATCAGATAACCACTCTGACAGGTGGATTGAGATAGCAGTTGCCTTGGATACTTTACAGAACCGTGAAGGCTACTTTTGCTGCAGACATTGACTCTTCACCGGAGCCTGAAAATATTTCATGGATGGCTCAGGTGGAATTGAAGGCTGGAATCTCTGTCTTTATATCTGTCTTGAAATCTTTGAGTCAAGCAGGTGCCAGTGGTTCATGCCTATAATCCTAGCTACTTAGGAGGCTGAGATCTGAGAATTATGATTTGAAGCCAGCTGGGACAGGAGAGTCCATAAGACTTTTATCTCCAATTAACCAGCAATAAAGTCAGAAGTAGAGCTGCAGCTTAAGTGGTAGAGAGTTAGCCTTGAAAGCTAAAGGACAGTGCTCAGGCCTTGAGTTCAAGACCCAGGAGCAGCATGACTTGGCATGTAAGGCAAATTGATCATTTGAGAAATGTTTTGTTCAAACCAGTAACACAGGATTAGCCTGGCCTATTGCTTGTTGGAGAGGATGTGTGCTGCTTCTACCCTGCCCTGTGCTTTCTCAGCACTCAGGCTCTGAAAGTCCTTTAGCCCTGCACAAAGCCGGGATGTGTACGCAAGACGATGATGCTGGCAACAGAAAGAACTCGGCAGTTCCTGGGCTAAGGTACTGCCTGTCAACACCAGTGCACAGCCAGGAGGCTTGCACACAAGGAAAACATCCTCTGAAACCATGCCCACAGTAAATGGAAAGTACAAACTCAGTCCTACCCTGGAAAGCCAATAAGAGAATCTCCTGCTCTGTTGCGTAAGTGAGCAGCCTTGTCACCTCTGGTCAATGCTTGCTCTCTTTGGCTTGTCAGTCAGTTCCTGTTCAGGTGCAAATGAGGCTCATTATTGTGTCCATCCCACAAGACGACACATGCCCAGAATCATATATGGTGAGTATCCTGAGTCATGTGTAGTCATAGATAGGTCACGTATAGTAAA
This sequence comes from Dipodomys merriami, assembly GCF_024711535.1. Lineage (NCBI taxonomy): Eukaryota > Metazoa > Chordata > Mammalia > Rodentia > Heteromyidae > Dipodomys > Dipodomys merriami. Next base: position 4,141,469 of record NW_027202270.1, on the reverse strand, counting down.
TAAGCATGTGCCACTGTATGTTGTTTCTCTTATAAGAATTTATTCCAAGACACAAGTGCCATCCAAATAGCTGTTCATCTCCACTGTAACACGAAATAAAAACATTTTTAATATCAAAATAGTAATCAATTGATTAAATGCATTATAATAGAATCATACACTAATAAAAAGAGTTTTTTAAAGGAACACAATAAAAATAGGCCTAGCACTGATGGCTCATGCCTGTAATCCTAGCTACTTAGGCAGCTGAGATCTAAGGATCATGGTTCAAATCCAGCCTGGGGAGAAAGACTCTTATCTCTAGTAAACTACTCAGAAAAAGCCAGAAGTGGTGCTGTGGCTCAAGTAGTAGAGTGCTAGCCTTGAGCACAAAGAGGTTCAGGGACAGTGCTCAGGTCCTGAGTTCAAGCCATCGGACCAGCAAAATAATAATAAATAATAATAATAATAAAATACAAGTCAGAAATATATCAATCAGATTGAGAAGCTGGGCTAGGCATGGTGGTTTACACATGTAAGCCTAGCTACTTGGAAGCAGAGATCAGAATGTTTACAGTTCAAGTGCAGCCCAGGGAAAAAGTTAGTAGGAAGCTGGGTGTGGTGGCTCATACTTGTTATCTCAGATACCTGGAAGGGGTAAATAAAAGGCCTAAAGTCAGGCTGTCCCAGGCAAAAACTTGCTACCTTACTTTGGAGCAATGACAAGAATGAAACTATTGGTCTGTTACTATGGGAAACAGGCAGGTGTTGGTGAAGGATTAGAACTGAAGTGACCAGAAAGAGGCATTATCCATGAACAGGCCTGAAGACCAGTGGTTAGAAGGAACTTGAGACTGTAAAGGAATCTTACTAGTTCAGTCATTGTGACCCTCTACATTTGTTCTTTTATGAATGAATTCGAGTTTTGAGTGATGGAATGAAGACGGCACATTACATTGTTCTACCATGCAAAGCCCAGGAATGCTTTTTCAGAACAGTGGGAAGATCCTACTAGATAGTTAGGATTCTAGAGACTTGCATTATGACCTCACATGTAAATATGAAAATAGCAGAAGCTTGGTTTGGAAGGTGTGAGTTGGACTGTGTGTGTGTGTGAATATTATATATATATGTATATATGTATATATATATATATATATATATATATGTTGAAGTTCTAATCTATGATCCCTATGATGATGTCTGCAAATGGAAGTCAAGTCTTTTCAGGTATAAGTTATATGCTAGTTATGCTAGTTGAGATGAGGTCCAAGTGGAGGGCTAGGTTGGGCCTTTAATACAATATAACCCCTGTTCTTGTATGAAGAAGGAAGAAACACAGCATTGGTCACATACAGGGATAGTGCTAAGTAGCAAGAGAGGCAGAGGTGAGGGCAATGCATTCATAAGGCAAGGACTGCCAGTGGAGCTGAGAGAACTGGGCACGGTGTCATGTACCTGTAGTCCCAGCTATTCTGTAGACTAAAGCAGGAGGAGCACTTGAGCTCAGGAGTCTAGACCAGCCTAGGGAACATAGCGAGTCCCCATCAGAAAGAAAGAAGGAAAGAAGCCAGGCGCTGGTGGCTCACGCCTGTAATCCTAGCTACTCAAAGGCTGAAATCTGAGGATCGAGGTTCAAAGCCAGCCGGGGCAGCAAAGTCCGTGAAACTCATCTCCAATAAACCACCAGAAAAACGGAAGTGGCGCTGTAGCTCAAGTGGTAGAGCGCTCACCTTGAGCTGAAGAGCTGAGGGACAGCGCCGAGGCCCAGAGTTCAAGCCCCACGACCGACAAAAACAAAAAACAAAAAAAAGGAAAGAAAGAGAGAGAGAGAGAGAGAGAGAGAGAGAGAGAGAGAGAGAGAGAGAGAGAGAGAGAGAGAGAGAGAGAGAGAGAGAGGAAAAGAAAAGATAAAAGAGCCAAGAGCAAGGCATAAAACAAACTTCATTTCTGCATGCCCTCAGATGGGACCAGCCCACTAATACCTTGATTTAAAACTTCTAACCTTCATATTCACAAAACAACACGACTCTGTGATTTTTTTTGACACTGATGTGGCCAGCTTGTGGTAATTTGTTACATCAGCCTGAGGAATCGAAAAGAAAGGGGCCAGAGTTAGGGTCCTAATCCACACTGCTATGACTCCCCCATCCTTCCCCTCCTCTCCTCTCCTCGGGAGACGAGGGCCACACAGAGGGCCGCTCCATGCAGGAGAAAACGCTGAAACACACAGAGTCAGAGAATGAAGTGTAAACGAGAATGAAGTGTAAACGGAAGCAAGCTCTGGCAGTCCAAACTGGATAGAGCAGTAAGACCGGCTCTTGTCACAGATGTATACCACTAACCTGACTTCAAAATCCAATATTGGCACTGAGGAAAAATAATCCTTTGTGTTTGATATGGATGGAAAATTTCCCTGTTCAAAAACAATGGAGAAGAGTGAACATGGAACTGGATGCTTCCTACTCCCCCAGCCGGAACT